>NC_141055.1:14308214-14538214 GCF_041138505.1 Cibotium barometz
TGATGGTGACAACTAATTGTGAGCCCCAATGCATCTAGGCTTGTGGAAAAGAACATTCCTTTTATATGCATATATATATATATATATGCATTGGGGCTACTCAGTCAATGAGTAAATGACTTGACGGTGTCAACAACTAATTGTGATCCCCAATGATGGTGACACGTAATTGTGAGACATATATATATATATATATATATACTCATTCAATGAGTAAATGACTTGACGGTGTCAACAACTAATTGTGATCCCCAATGATAGTGACACGTAATTGTGAGCCCCAATGCATTTAGGCATGTGTAAAAATATGAATAAAAATTTTAAAGGTGTCAACAACTAATTGTGATCCCCAATGATGGTGACACTTAATTGTGAGCCCCAATGCATTTAGGCATGTGTAAAAATATGAATATTTTTTTTAAAAAAATATCCTTTCTCTATGTGAAAGATCATCTCTCCTCTGTCCTTTGCTTTTTGCCATATGGCTATAGATATAGATATGGATGTAGACTAGATAAATTTGTGAACATTGGGGATAATGGTTAATTATGTTGAACCGATAAAAAGACCCCAAATTTAGGGCACTGAAATCGTCGAAGGTATCAAGAGTGAGTTTTTTATTTCACCTCAACGTCAATTTCGACTACACATACTTTTCTTTGCACAGAGAAAGTCTAGGCGTGGGCAAAAGTCTAGGCGTGGAGACATTGTGAATACTATTCCACTGCGAGCTGCTCATCGTAAGTGCTACAAAATGAAGTCAAATTTTTGAGAAAAATAAATAAATCCTTGCTATTTCGAATTATTTTGTGATTCCCTGGTCCTACAACTGGAGAGATTATTTGTAATTTTCTGGTGGTTGTACAACTGCGCGTAATTTTCCAATCTGCTCAACGGCCTTTCAAAATTGTGTTAGTGTCTAGTATGGCCATATAGTGGTTGCTATTCATGCAATGTGTCACCGCTTGTTTTGTTCATGAGGTCCACCTTTTCCACAAATTTACATGCAGCACCAGCATACATGTTGATATGGGGAGTTTCCATCCAGTCACTTTGTGGGTCGGCAGACCATCCAATCTGCCTGCATGATCTTCTGGAATCTGTATCACCTGCACCTGCTTGCCATTTAAGGTCTGCAGAGGTGTGGATGTGTCACGATCTCCTCTACCTTCGTGTCAGTGTCGTCAGAGTGATGTCGCGCCTTTTAAAGAGCTCTTCCTCCTGTGAGATCACTCGCCTCCCCACCAATGGTCCTTGAAAATGGGCCTTAGCTTACGATTTTCCGAGGTGGAAAGGCATGACCACATAATTTTCCAAGGCTTTTGAGAACAACATTGGAAAAAACACATATTAGTAAGTTTGAGTGATCTACCATTTTCCAAGCCAAAATCCTCGAGCTTATGAGCTTTTGGTGAAACTTCGAGAGCTCCAAAGTGACACTTTTTTTAACTAAAGCATTATCGCTTTCTCTAAAAGTGCTTGGCAAAGTTGTTAAGCTTTCACAAAAAATAATTGCAAACAGAAACAAAAACATGATGATGATGGTTGTTCATGATCTTGGGTTTTGGCGTGGTGACCTTTCACCATAGGACCCTTATGTTGGCGAAAGGGTTCAAGTCATCAACTTGTTTCTCACTTACAGTTACTTACAAGGTATGGTTATAAAAGACCTTAGAGGTGAGATGTTGGATATCAATGCTCCACCCTCGTCATGATTGACTTCAAAGGTAATGGTTAGCTCTACATTGTAAGGTCCCTTTCATGAGAAGCCATTGTGTCGTACAGTAGTAGATGTTTGGTAGAGCCCAGTATGAAAACCCAGGTGAGGCCTTATGCGGCTAGATGGTTAAGTGTCATGTGTACATCTTAATCCGGTGCTATGTAGACATGATTATTCCTTGAAGCCGCCTTAGAGGCAAAGTTGGAGGCCAAATATGGGCAGTTTTGGAGCTGTTTTGACTGCTGTAACTTGGTATAAACACATTGCTAACCAATACATTTAAATACACTAAGATTTGATGAACACTTGCTCAAATGCAAGAAGTAATTTGCTAAATTGACAAGAGACACACAATGAGCCAGAACGGCCGACCCCTCCCTTAAATAAAGTATATTGATCTTGGGAGAATCAAGTACATAGTGTCATGGGCATTTCTGACCAGATTTCCATACCAATGCATATGAATACAGTATTGCAAACAAGTGGTTGTCGATGTAGACTTGCAAACAAGTGGTTGTCAATGTGTCCTCTCAAGTGCCCATGTTTCCTACCATCTGCTCTCTATTGTTCCACCAACACATGGTAGCAACAATCTGCAAGAGAGCGCGTAGGACAAGAGAACACTACACAGAGTGTGATCTTGTAATCCGGTTCCTCTCTCCTGCTACTTGCTTTCATATTTAAGTATTAAAGCTTACCAATTGCAAGTAGAGTCGATGATAGCGGAAGTCTTCGCGACGATGGAAGTCCTTGGAGTGAAGAGATCTTCGATTTGTCGCATTTCTTCGCGACAAAAGTCTTCAAGAGGATGAAGGGAACCTTGGGAAAACATCCCCTATGGTTAAACTTGAGAAAGGAGGGCTGAAATTAGGGTTTTCAGCAAAAAGACCAGAAATTACAACAGTAAAGAGAGATGTTTTGCTGAATTTCAGTCATTGGGAGTGTGTAGGAGAGTGATTAGCACCTGGAAACACTCTTGGAAGCTTGAGAAACACCTTAGCAAGCTTGGATATGGAGTTGGGGAGGAGAAAGTGTAGAAAATGCAGCCCAACAGCCCTCATGAAGGAGGCGCCAATCTCTAGAGAGAGGAGGAGGAGTGAGGTGGTGAGTTGTCCAGTGTAGGTGGTAGGCAGGTGTTTGTGGAGCAAGCTAGAGTGGACACATGGTTGGATACTCCCTTTGTACAAAGGGGATAAGGTCTGGGCAGTGGACATTAGGTTATGTCCACCTCGGGACATCAGTGTGTGTGAACACCGGGCTGGTTATAACTTATAAGTGAGTTTTTGTCGCCCAAAACCTAATGAAGTGTGTACACACTCACTTATAAATTAGTGCTAACTCCTAAGGCTAGGTTTATGACCAATACTTACCACCTGTCACATGCAACATAACCATGTCAGCTGACAGTTTCACACGCACGGTTCGCGGATGGGCGTCCCCTTACCTGGAACTACACATCGGTCAAGCAAGCATGAAAACAGCATGCAATTTCAATTGCAAGCAAGCACATAAAGATGCTATGCAATGCAGCATTGGTATGGACAATCCCCGTTCATGAGACTATACCAAAATAGATGTGCTTGAGGCAAGTACACGAGCTACCAGACCCAATGGAACACCAATCCACCAAGCATTTCCGGGCATGTACACAGAGGCACAGGTCTCAACAGAAAGCCAAGTCCACAGTATCACATGAGTGGCATCAATCCCCGATATATACAACTGCCATGGACACCAGTCCAATGTACATATATGATGAGAAAGCACGGGTGGACCAATTGGATGGCCGAATGGTGACATCCCTCCGGCTTCTAAACAATTGTCCGCAGCTAAAAAGCATCCAAATATGTCTGAAGCACATGCGGGCAATCTCAGAAGAACTCTTCATCTACCCATTTAGCATCAATGGGAAGATAGTTCTTAAACTTCACAAGGTAAGGCTTGACAACTTTCCTGCAGAGCAAGCTTGCGTTTCTTGTGATACACAATTTGCTCTGGTTGCAAGATCTTCTCAAGCTCATCCACTTTTGGTGGATCCTCAATGACCGTTTCACTGGGCTCTGGCCCTACATACTTGCGAAGGAGACTCACATGAAAAGCATTTTGTATGTGCCAATGACTAGGTAATGCCAATCTGAAAGCCACTTCATTGATCTTCTCGATCACTCGAAAAGGCCCATAGTACCTGGTTGCAAGCTTAGGATATGCACCCTCTTTGCTAGGCCTCTTTGCAAGTCTTTTTTTCTCAAATTTCAGCAATACCCAATCATTCTCTTTAACATCCAATTGCCTTCTATGCTTGTCGGCAGCCTTTTTATGCTTTTGTCTTGTGACCTTGCAATGGTTGTTCGCACGTGAGCAAAAGCAATATCCAAGTCTCTTACATACTCATCAATTGCAAATATCTCATCCTTTGTGCGAAGGATGGGTGGCAAAACCACCTTACCATAAACAATCTCAAACGAGGCCTTTCCCGTAGATGCATGCACCGTGTTGTTGTATGCAAATTCCACAAGCGGTAAGTACTTCTCCCAAGAAGACTTATGATCCGCCACATAACATTTCAAGAGATCCAACACGGCTGAATTTGCAGCCTCACTTTGCCCATCCATTTGAGGGTGATAAGCTTATGAGAAGTCCAATTTGGTGCCGAAGCTATCAAATAAGTTCCCATGGCTGCATGGGAATAGGCAATGGCTGAAGCAAACCTGGTGCCTTTTGCCTATCAAATTTCACCTTTTGACAGGTGATACATGTTGGTCATGTCCACTCCTGGCTAGTTCAGGTGTGAACCCAGCTTACTCACGGGCACTTTTTCCCTGTGATTGGACACAGGTTTTTTTCTCGTGTGAACACACTTATGTGTGTTGGGCACTTAGCCCTAGGCTTTTTAGTACTCACTTGTACTTTCATTTCATATCATTATTGAGTACATCTTTTCCAGCACTCACGTTTCTCTGTGCTTGAGGTTGTGTGTGTGTGTGTGTGTGTAGCCTAGCTGCCCTCCTACCCAACATTGGTATTAGAGCCTGGGTAGGATTAGGGTTACACCCTGCTTCCCCCCAACATTAGGGTTAGGGTTTGCCCCTTGCTGCCCTTCATCAGCCTATCGTGCATACATGCCACACTCTCTCTCTTCAAAAAAAAGTCATGTTTTCTCTCCCCTGCTATTGGGGACCTGCACGTTTCTGTACGCTGCTCACGACCCACTGCTGCACGACGCCTGTCAGATCTGTGTTGTGCGCCGCCGCCGCCTTCAGATTCGCCGTCGTCGCCCTGCACCGCCTGCAACAGAAGTCGCCTGTGCCAGATCTGACAGATCTGCGCCTGTCCACCGTCGACACCATCGCCTGCGTTGCTGTATGACGCGACGCCGCCCTGCCTCATATCTGCGCCGCCGTCGCTCGGATCTGTGTCACCCCTGCATCGCCGTCACTCGGATCTGTGTCACCCCTGCATCGCCGTCGCCTGCCCCCTGTCGTCGTCGTCGCCTGTGACAGATCTACGCCGCCATATGACTGCACCTGCGTCCTGTACCGCCTCACAACTCGCCGCCTTGGATAGTACCTGCATCTCAGACCTGCCCGAAGCAACTCCAAATCTCAGATCTGCAAGGTTTGAGAGATTTATAAATTTCTGACCTGAAATTGCACATTTCGCTTGTTGAAATTTGGGGCTTTTCACCATTGAGCCTGCAATTGCAACATTGGCATTGATTTCAGCAGATTTGGTGCATAATTGCACTAGAAATTTGGGGATTTTGCAGAAATTGGCACTATTTGTAGGCATTTTGAGTGTTACAGATACATTTACTTGGCATTGAGGCATTTTCCCCAATTTTTGGGGTATTACAGGCACATTTGCTTGGCATTGGGGCATTTCCCCCAATTTTTTGGAGCATTATAGCATTTGGTACAGGTGACAATTGCTTTAGCAACTTTACAGGTGCACATCCGATTCAGATTTGGTCTAATTGGCTGCCTAAAAATTGGGGCTTTTCTACATTGAGCCCATTTTTGTGGCATTCGACCCATTTACCTTTAATTTTGCCACGATTTGCGCACTTGCAGCTCGTACAGTGTCAGCTGATTGTGTTTTTCATGGCACATGTATACATTTGTGGTTTGCTGCAGTATATGTATGCCATTGTGGACACTTTGATAGATTTGCATCATCGTGCAGTACACTTGCAGATTTGGGACATGCATATGTATTTCTCGTGGTGAAGGAGTTCCCTTTCAGTCCATTGATTATCTTGCTATTTATCTCCCGCATTCTTACGGTTTTGCTGGGCATTGCCTACTCGTGGTGACTTGTGACAGATTTGCTGTGTTATCATGGCTAATAGTAATAATGACCTCTTTGGAATGCTATCTCAAGAGGACAAGCTCAATGGGGATAACTACCCTATGTGGGCTTATATGATGCGTCGTGTTTTGGTTGCCAAGAATATATGGCTATATGTGGATGGCACTGAGGAGCGTCCACTTGCACCTCCTCCAACGGAAGGTGAAGTGATTTCCGCTCACCCTCTTGCAGGTCCACCTCCTCGTCTTCCTCCTACTCAGCAGCAACGTACTTGGGATGCTAGGGATGCTCAGGCCCATGCATTGATTGCTCTCTCGTGCCGCCGCAGGCATATGATTCTGCACATTCGTTCCTGCACCACTTTAAAGGGTGCTTAGGATACCTTGACGGCGTTTTATTCAGGTCTCAATGAGGCTCGTGTAGCTTACCTTCGGGGCAAGCTTGAGACTGATCGCATGCTTGAAGGTGACTCTATCGATCAGTTCCTTACGCATGTGAAAGACCTACAAGAGCAACTCATTAACATTGATGAGGTCTTGACAGATGGCTATCTTGTTTAGACAGTTTTGCATAATTTGCCCGACTCTTATCTGACATTTGGCACCACTTTGCGGTTGTTGGTTGGCAATGCACCTAATGTGGTCACTTTTGACAACCTTGTGACTCTCTTGCTCAGTGAAGAGCAATCTCGTTCCAACAGGAACAACATGATGTCTGCTGAGTCAGCAATGGCTGCTCCTTTTCGTGGGAATAGATCTGGGCCTAAACCTAGCCCATCGGATCCTCCCAAGACAGAGGACAAGCCTGAAAAGAAAAAGCGTTGTAATTATTGCAGGAAAACAAGGCACACCATAGAGGAATGCAGGAAGCGTATTGAGAGTGAAAAAAAGAAGAAGTTGGCATCTTCTTCCACAGGTGCAGATCAGGCCAATTTGGCTACACATGTGTCAGCCTTGACCCTTACATCTTCATCACCTGCAGAGATGTCTTCTGATGCCGTTGCTTTTGATGACTATGCTCTGTAGTCTGTACTCCTTGGTATGCATTGTCTGGCAGATGCATTTCAGGGGGGGATTTTACTTGCCCACATGTAGTTGGTGATGCCTCATGGTCACTTATGCTTGTTGACCCTTATGCTTGTCTATGCTAGGAGCTTTCTCTTATGTGATGTCTACTGGAGATGCCTTTTATGCTGTTTTCCCTTGCAGCGGGATTGTTTCTACAGTGTTGACATTGTCACTTTCTCACATGTGATGTTTACTGGGAGTGCCTTCTACACACTTGGCCAGTGTTGGCTTGCTCTCATGGTTTTGACATGTCACATGTATATTATTCATTGTGGGATTATGCATCTTTACACTTGCCATACATGCCATTGATCATGGCATCGCTGAGAGTTTACCTATCCTCTCATAGCATTGGTTGATGCCCGCCTCGAGCCCCCACTTTTTCTCCCCATTTTTAGCTTTTTCCATTGCTGAATTTTTACTTTTATCAGCCCTACCATTGCTGATTTTTCCTCATCGGATCCTCCATTGCTGAATTTTTACTTTTATCAGCCCTACCATTGCTGATTTTTCCTCATCGGATCCTCCATTGATGAGTTTCCCTCTTGCAGCTTACATTGCATGTCTTACAGGCATGACTCCTGGATCCTGTTGCCTTTACACATGCGTATATCTGCTACCTCTTCTTATGCTTATCATTGGTGTAGTTACATAGCATTGTAGTTACAGAGCATTGATGTGGATTACATGCAGTTCAGCTTGGCATTTGGATGCTTGCCTTCAGGGAGGTATTATGCGATGCCTCTTGATTTGATGCAGTTGATGTCTACATGATCTTTGCCATGCATTTCAGGTGATGCGTTTATGTGCTACTGTGCTCTAGCATTAGCACTATGACATTGGGAATTCTCCTTTTCCTCGTCATATAGTGCTTGCTTTTCACATTGGCACTGCAGTTCACTCTTACTGTGGAGCATAGTGTAGAGAGCAGGATTTCCCATGGCCACTTGAGCACCAAGAGACTTGATAAATCCACACTAGGCGCTAATTACTAACCCAAACATGCTTGGATGGTGACCAAACTTTGCAAGCATGTGGGGGCGGTCACATGCTCTAATGGTGACCAAACTTTGCAACCATGTGGGGGGGAACCCCCCCCCCCCCCACATGCTTACATAGTTTGGTCACCATCGGAGCATGTTCGGGTTATTAATTGTAAGATTCCTCCCCAGTCCCTCAAGATGTCCAGTTTCAGAGGCTGTAACACCTCCTAGGTTTTTTCCTTTGTCCACCACTTGTTTTGCTTGCGCTCGTGTCAGGACATTAAGATGAACTTGTTATACCCCATGAGATAACTGGCACCCCCAGAGGTTGAGTGAATAAGATTGGACAATACTTTGAAGGCGACAACCTCAATGCAGCTTTTCCAATAACCTTCAATGGTCTCCAAGTCATAGCAATCTTCAATGGGGGAGTAGGAGTGAGCATTGTTATAAAACAATGCTGGAAAAAATGGGGAGCGCCTACCAAGGATGACACTACATTGTTAGTCAAACTCATCTCACTGATGGAGCCACAACTAGACCCATTGGTCTATTGAGGGATCTAAAAATTAAGATCCTTGGAACTACTTATACTGCCACACCTTTGTGGTGATGAACTTTGGACGTTAGCGAGTTTCTTACTACATCCTTGGTAGACCATTCATGAGAGAATAAAAAATGATTCACGACTGGGATACCGACCACATATACACATTCAGAGAAAGGATCAAACATTCAAGATTAATCTACACACATGGAAGGTACATCCAATGAGTACCAGACCATTTGTAGAGGACTCTATCACAACAACCCAATCTACTGCTATCCATCTATGTCAGACGTGCCACACGACACTTGAAGATAAAAAGGATAGTGAGGAGTGTAAGAGACTGAAGAAAAGGTTTAATTTCTAATCATGATTAGCAGAGTAATTAGCAAGGTAATTAGGCTCAAAAATCAGATGAATCCTAAGCGTGTCTCTGATACCATGTTCAAATGCAAGCAAGAGTGGGCTATGGTGGATCAAATCAAGGATCAACATGATTAGCATGTAATTAAGAGGTGATTAGGCTAGTTCAGGTGTGAACCCAGCTTACTCATGGGCACTTTTTCCCTGTGACTGGACATAGGTTTTTTCCCCGTGTGAACACACTTATGTGTGTTGGGCACTTAGCCCTAGGCTTTTTAGTACTCACTTGTACTTTCATTTCATATCATTATTGAGTACATCTTTTCCAGCACTCACGTTTCTCTGTGCTTGAGGTTGTGTGTGTGTGTGTGTGTGCGTGTGTAGGCTAGCTGCCCTCCTACCCAATGATACATGCACGTACATGTGTCTCTATGTCCTTCCGCATACCTGGCCAACAGAAATACCGCTCAATCATGTGCGTAGTAGGCATTATGCCTCTATGACCAGCATATGGAGGAGCATGGCACTCATCCAAAATCTTTTGCCTCAAGTCAGATACCACACATAGGCAATTATCTTTCATGAGATAACCCTCTTTGATCACATATGAGGCATGTGCATGACCAACCATCAAATCAGCCCAAATAGTGGCAAAATCAGCATCCGTATGATGCAAATCACGCATGGCAGACAAGTCTCCATGAGAGGCAACCGAGGTAGCTACTACATACGGCTTTTGTGACAATGCATCTGCCACTACATTCTTCTTTCCTGGGGTGTGCAAGATCTGAAAATGAAACATAGAGAGGAAATTGGCCATCTTCATATGCTTCTCTGACAACTTAGTTTGGGTAAGAAAATACCTCAAACTCTAGTGATCTGTCTTAACAGTGAAATCAGCCCCAAGAAGATAATGTTACCATATAGTAAGTGCATGAATTACAGCCAAGAGCTCTTTTTTATAAATGCCAAGAGATAGCTCTACATCATGCAATCTACGGCTCTCATAAGCCAAGGCATGTCCCTCTTGATTAAGGACAGCTCCTATGCAATTTCCAGATGCATCATATTCCACACTAAAAGGCTTTTGCAAATCTGGAATGATCAACACTGGACCATGAGTAGTTGCATCTTTCAATTTGAGGAATGCATCCCTCTCTACATTAGTCCATTTGAATGTGGCGGCCTTCTTTGTTAAATCATGCAAAGGAGAAGCAATCCATGCAAAGTGCCGAATGAACCTGCAGTAGTAAGAGCATAATCCAAGAAAACTACGGATCTCATGCACCGAACTCAATTTGGGCCAATTCAGAATTGCATGAATCTTTTCAAATGTCACGTGCATCCCGCACTTGGATGCCACGTAGACATTTCTGTATAGAAGGTGCAGGACTTGGGATGGTGAACTGGTCCCATGTGAGCCCAGTCCGGGACGAGTCAGCTAGGGATCCATCTCAGTCGTCCGAGGTCAGGTGTGCATTGTCCTGCACATGAGTCCAAGGTCAGGTGTGCACTGTCCTGCACATGAAACAGTGCCAGTCCGCGCTGTGAGTCTCCCTCTAGAATGATGTCAGTGGTTCTGTGTATCTGGTATGGTACTGGATGCCAGATCATTGAGTAGATAGTGGTTAGGACAAGGGGCCAGCCCATAGGGCTACCCCGGATCTTAGTGTGGGCATGGGAATGGTGTGGAACCACCCCCATGAGGGCCAGGAAGGCCCAGGCTGAACCCACCAGCCATGGAGGGGCTGTAGGACAGCCCTAGGGGCACAGATAAGGCAATTTCTAGGAGTTTACAGCCTTTATATGGCTGTAGGGCATGTATGGGGCAGCCCATACAGGCTGCCCAGCCCTGGGATTGTGGACAAAAGCTGTGTCCAGCCACTCAGAAGCAGGCGCATCATGTCCAGGCTCCAGGCTTTTAAGGAAAAAAAGCAGCATTTTATGTGAATATTTTCAGCATTTATTGCTGAATTTTCACCAGTCGTGGGACACTTGATGCTGGCCGACTGCTTTAATGCTGGCCGACTGCTCATGATGGGGTAGTATAAATAGTGGAGGCCACAATCCCAATTATTCATCTCATTATTCACCAAGAGCTCAAGCAAATCAAGGGCTAGACAAGCCAAGGGAATTGCTAAGCAAAGGGGTGGAGAACTGAAGGTCAAGGTCAGAGATTTCTCAGCCAAGAAAAGGTCCAAGATTGCTGTATTTTCTTTCAGATTTCTCATCATTCTAATAAAGCAAATACACCATCCGTGGTGGGGGCCCTACAGAGGGTAATTGGGACCCAATACTGTGTCCTCTCCATCTCTCCCTCTCTCTCTCTATTTTCTGCACATCTCCTTTCAGTTTGTGCGCTAATTTCCGTCGCAAAAAGAGTGCTGAATTCTGAGTATTGAAGTTACCGATCCTTCTCCGAAGCTTCCGCATATTACAGTGGTATCAGAGCCTACTTCAAGTACAAAGATTCAGCCAAGAAACCAGAATTTTTTCTCGCTCGTGTGGTTGGTTTTTAGACGCCGGTGGACTACCCCTTTCGGAGTGACTCCTGTCTCTCGAAGGACAGTTGGTTTTTAGCCTCCGGAAGCCTCCGGAAGTCTCCCACACAGATAGTGGATGGTCAGATTGCGTTTCGGAAAGGAATTGCATTTTCCTGCTATGGCGAGCTTCGACGACGAGAGAGACCAAGAACCATGGGACCGGAGTGCACCAGGCAGCCCAGCCAGGGCATTAGGCTTGAGTGTCACAGACATGTTCAAGCAGATGATGCGAGCAATCGCAGAACAGACAGCCAAGTTGGATGAGTAGAAGGCGCAGATCTTGGCTCTGGAGGAGCGTACCCGCTCCCCAGCGTCACGTTTTCCATCTCCTCCTCCCTCTGCTTCCGTATCCCAGATTCTAGATCCTCGACACAGGGACCCTCTCGCAGGGTCACAACCGCAGCCAAGCTCCTTGCTTGAGTTGCAGATGCATGCATTGGCGATCCGACAACGAGAAGACGACGCCATGAGACGCGTGGAACACGAGCATTACCTCAGAGCTTTGGACGCCAGATTGACACTGGCGGCGCCCTCGAATCATTTTCCCGAGAAAATGAACTTCAGTAAGTATAATGGTAAACTCGATCCCACAACTCTTTATTCATGGTTACATCAATTTGAAGCTTACTTTGCCGCAGTGAGGAAAACAGATACTGACAGAGTGATCTTAGCCAGTTGGTACTTGGAAGGTGAGGCCATTCCTTGGTGGACTCAGTGGGCTCATGCCCACACCAGAGCAGGTATGGTAGCTTATGTGTGGGACGAGTTTGTCCGCGACCTTAAGCAGCGGTTTCTACCGCCCCACTACCTTGAGCGACTCGAAGACGAGTTCAGGGGAGCACGTCAGAACGCGCAACCAGTCCTTTAGTTTGCCAATATTTCGACCTTATATCTGCAATTAGGCTTATCTGATACAGACAAGAAAGGGCAGTTTTTGTATGGCCTGGACACGCAAATCCAATGGGAGGTGCGTATGTTTAGGCCAGCCACCTTTGAGGACGCACTCTCGCTTGCGCAGAGTGCAGAAATGAAACATAATGGTGGCAAGCCCAAGACTTCCCAGCCGGCTTCTCCCAGGGCTAACGCCTCGGGGGGCAAAAGCCAGACTCAGACGGGGTCTTCCCCAGGACAGAGCTCGGGAGCCTCTGGCTCCAAGAACTTGAACAATGCGTCAAAGCTTACTCCAGACCAGAAAGCGGAGGTAGGGAAGACAGGTGGCAAGTTGAGTGTTGAGGAGCTTTCTCAGTACAAGGAGGAGGGTAGATGTTTCTTTTGTCATACGAAAGGACATACTTCTCGGGATTATCCTAAGAAGCCTCCAAAGCCCGCCGCCGCCGCCTCCACAGCTTCCGTGGTGAGCTCAGCTCCCACACAGAGTTTGTGCGTGACTTTATGGTTGCTCCTCTGGTAGGAGCAGACATAATTTTGGGTATTCAGTGGTTTCATAAGTTTCTTCCTGATGTCAAGTGGGACAAGCACACGTTCCAGATCAATTGGAATGTGTCAAACACCCCGGTGACCATTAAGTGTGAGCCAGGAATTTTGAACTTTCCGCTCATAAGCCACTTGCAAGCTAAGCGAGCAGTCAGGAAAGGCGCACAGTGTGCGATGATTTACATCCAGACAGCCCAGACGGTGGCCAGTGCCTTCGAGAAGTACTCGGTTCTCCATGAAAAGTTCCAGAAGATTTTTCTTCGGGACAGCCTCTCTCCCCAGCTCCCCCCGTCCAGACCGGAGGATCACAGGATTGACCTCCTCCCAGGATCGGAACCCCCGAGCAAGTTTTCGTATTGCCTTTCCAAGGCAATGGAATCGGAGTTGGACCACCAACTCCAAGAATTGTTGCAAGCTGGCTTCATCCGCCCCAGCGTGTCGCCATTTGCAGCACCGATCTTATTTGTCAAGAAAAAGGATGGGTCTTCCTGTTTGTGTGTCGATTATCATGCACTCAACAAGCTGACTATCAAGAGCAGATTCCCAATGCCTCGAATTGACTATATTCTCGAGAGGCTGAATGGAGCAAAGGTGTTCTCGAAACTGGATTTAAAGAGTGGGTACCACCAGGTGCGGATTGTGGAGGGGGACATCCCCAAGATAGCCTTCCGTATAGAACGGGTCCACTATGAATTTGTGGTCATGCCATTTGGCTTGACGAACGCCCCAGCTACATTTATTTCTGGACGACATACTCATATTTTCAGCTACGGTTGAGCAGCATGACATTGATGTGGAGAAAGTCCTTAAGTTGCCGGAAAGCAACGAGCTCTACGTCAATGAAAAGAAGTCAGAATTTTATCTGTTCCAGGTGCATTACTTGGGATATATAATTAGTGCTGAAGGCATTCGACTTGATCCGGCTAAAGTGGCCGAGATTGTCAACTGGGAAGTACCTCAGACAGCCTATGACATCAGATCATTTGTGGGTATATGCCAGGCATATTCCACCCACATCGACAAGTTTTATGACCTCTCGGCAGATCTCATCGATCTGCTAAAGGGAGTGAAAACAAGAAGGCAAAAGATTCGAACGACTCCACGAGCGTTGGAGGCATTCCAGAACCTCAAGGTGGCTTTGTCAGAAGCGTCTTGTTTAGCACTTGCCTCGTGGGACGACCCATTTCATGTGATCACCGATGCGAGTAACATCGCAATTGGAGGTGTTTTACAACAGAATGGTCATCCAGTAGCTTACATGTCTCGTAAGTTACTGCCCGCCTCGTGAACTCCTAGCTGTGATACAGGCCTTGAAACATTGGAAACATTTTCTGTATGGCAGTGACTTCGAGGTTCGCACTGACCATCAAGCATTGCGCTGGATTCAGACGATGCCAAGTGCAGAGTGGAGTGATCGACAACACCGTTGGAGTCAAATATTCCAGCAATTCGGTGGAATGATTGAGTACCTTCCAGGAAAGGCCAATCTAGTGGCTGACGCTTTGAGCAGGAAGGGACAAGTGTCTACGATTCTGACCACTAGACTTGACCTTGTTGGTACAGGACTAGAGGACATGAAGCACACGTACGCGGATTTCGAGGAATTCGGTACTCAGTGGGAACAGGCATTGGATGCCACGGGACCATGCCATTTTCTGATACGCGATGGTTGGCTTTTCTACAAAGGCCGACTATGTGTCATGAACTTGTTCAAGGTAGCTCTTCTCCATGATGCCCATGACTCCATTACAGGTGGTCATAGGGGCATGAATTGGACTCTGGAGAAATTAGAACAGCAATACTATTGGCCAAAGATGAGGCGTGATGTGTTTACCTGTGTACAACGCTGTGACATTTGTTGAAAGGTGAAAGCTCCTCGTGGAAAGAAGATAGGGTTGTTATAGCTCTTGCCAATTCCTGAGGGTCCTTTCCAGGACATTTCGATGGACTTTGTTACGAATCTGCCTCCTAGTATGATTAAGCGTAATACGCAGTGCTTAACTATTGTTGATAGATTTAGCAAATTTTTTATGCTTATTCCTTGCAGGGCCAATGTGACCGCCGAAGATGTTGCCCAGTTGTTCATTCGGCATTGGTACCCGATTGGCGGGATTCCCAGGACCATAGTGTCAGACCAAGATGCCAAGTTTACCAGTCATTTTTGGAGGGCATTGTTTGATAATTTTGGTACTAAGCTGAATTTTTCCAGTGCATTCCACCCACAGACAGATGGCCAGACAGAGATATACAACCAGTTGGCCTTTGATGTGCTGAAGTGTTATGTCCACGATCAGCAAGGTAAGTGGGAATCGTATTTGCCTTTAGTTCAAGCTGTTTTGAATGATTCTTTTTCTTCAGCTATTGGCAGGACTCCATTTGAGGCAGCGTTTGGAAGACCTTTTGTCATGGCCCTGTGAAAATGGAGCAGGACAAGTGTGGGCATGGTGGTTGCAAAGTCAGAATATTTTATGATTCACATGGGGAGTGCCCGGACAGAGTTTAAGATGTGTGGACATCCCTAGGTGTGAAGGGGGGAACTAGAAACATTAAGTTTTAATGTTTATTGAAGTTTGCCCCTAGGCCTTAGTGGCCCTAGGAACTTATTAAAGTTTGGGGCCCTAGGGATTAATTTGGGGAGGAGTGTTTCTCTCTCGTCTCTCTCTCTCTTCCCTTTTTGGGGAATCGTGTAGCAAAAGTGGGAGTTCCTTCATGCGCATGTATTCTAACGTGGAAAAGCACAGGAGAAGGGAGGCGGCTGCTGTTTTGCTGTGTACTGCTGCTGATTTTCTGAGTGTAGATCAGCCGTACAGCACTGTACGGCCAGATCTGTGTAAGCACTCTCTTTCTCTCTCTGGTACAGGCGGCGGGTCTTCTTCTCTCTGCTGGATTCTCTGCGCACAGGGTCTGGACAGACTGTACCAGCAGGTACAACAGCCAGTACAACACTGTACGGCTGCCGTACAGTGTACGGACAGCCAGGTACAGCAAGTACAGTTGCTGCAGGCTGCTGCAGGTGGTGCAAACAGGTGCTGGACAGACTGTTTACTCTGATTCAGGCAGGTACAAGAGTGGACAGCCGGCTGTTTGTGCAAGTACAACTCTTGGCACGTATCCCGAGGCGGTACAGACGGGTACTGTGCTGATTTTCAGATCTGTATTTTTCAAGGACAGCATAAGAGTGGACATCAGGAGGAGGATACAGGCAAGTACAAGCACACGTGTGAAGCAGGGTTGTGGATTCAAGTGCCTGCAAGCACAGATTGGTGCTGTTGCTTCCTCCAGTGTTGTTTCACGAGCTGAACTTGGTAAGCTCTGTTTCTGTTCATCTATCTCTCTTTCTACTGCTTGATGTCTGTTGCAGATATGTGTTATCTGGCCCCTTGTGAGAGGAGGGGTATGGCAGATTGACAAGGGATTAAGACAGAGATTGGACAGCACATGTATGTTTGAGCTGAGAAGATGTATCATGCACTTGAGTTATGCCAGATGTATGCCCATGGCTGGCCTGCTTTGTGATCTTGGCTGATCAGAGGGAGGCACAGTGTGTTGCTTGAGGACACAGATCTGTGTGCATAGATCCTCTGTGCTGAGAAGGATTTGTGGGCCGTCAGATTGGACTTACAGGTGTAAACTCTTGGCTGGTCTTTGTGTTGTTCTCAGCCATACATATTATTTTTAATTGAATAAAGAAATACCGCAAGGGGCGCCAAGCTTTGGGGCCAACAGGTGTCGCTGTGTTTTCAGATTTGGGCACTCTAGCTCCAATCTGTATTTTGTTTCTCATCTAGACTACAAGTGGACGGGTGATTGCTCCTACCGCACTCTGGTTTTCTATCAGAGGCCGGTTTCAAGGTTCCGTCCCCGGGACCAATCATCAACTTTCTGAAGGGGGTGAGCTCGTGGTTGCTTTGAAGAAAGCCATCGCTGAAAATTCAGCAATCATGTCTGATACAGAGGAAGAGTACTTCTATCATGAAGAAGAAGAGCAAGAGACTTCTCCTGAAAGAGATGTATCCGAGGATATTTTTGCAGGAGAACAGGGTGCAGATGTTGAGCCTTATGAGGATGTAACACAGCCAGAAGATGTGCATGGTAAAGAGGATGATGATGCTCGGTTCAAAGATCGCTTGGCTAGTGTTATGGATACTTTTATGCAGCTCACTCAGAGTGAGAGATTTGCTGAATTTATGAGATCTTGCACAGAGCCCCGCACAGAGCCCCAGAAAAAGAAGAAGAAGGTTCGTTCGAAGAATCTTCCTCAGGGTCATAGTGGTGCCATCCCACAGGAACCATCCTTTGGCCAGTTTCCGAATATGCAGCATGCTTATGGAGCAAACTCTCAGAGTTCCTTCTATGGACAGCCACCTATTCCTCAGCAGAATATGCATCCAGGTTATTTTGGTGGTGGCTCGGTGTTCCAATCCATGACTGGGGGTTATCCTCAGGGAGGCATGGGTATGTATGGGCCTTTTGGAGCCAATTTTCAGCCTGGCATGCAAGGGAATATGTATGGTGGTATGCAGTCCGGTATGGCTGGAAATATGTTTGCAGGCATGCAACCTGGGATGCAAGGCAATATGTTTGGTGGCATGCAGCCAGGTATGCATAATGGAATGTATGGAAACATGGCTGGAATGTATGGTATGCCTGGCATGGGAATGGGAAATGTTGACCCAATGATGGGTATGAATGTTGGGGGCAGCAATCTCACGAAACCACTTCCATATGATAATCTAACGCCTATGGGAAAGGCGAAGGATTACAAGGAAGGGGGAGCTGCAGTGAAGTTTGACACTTTCAGTGGGGCCAAGGATAAATTGAAGGCACTTACCTTTTTACAGCAGTTTGATGCTGCTTTTTCTGGTGGGAATTACACAGAGTCCTCTAAGGTGAGGAAAGCTGCCACTTTTCTCAAGGGCAATGCTTTGCAGTGGTGGTCTACTCTTCTTTTGCAGGGCATAGCACCCACCACATGGGTCCAATTCAAACAGGTTTTCTCTTCCGTATGGCTCACATCTACATTTGAGGTGGATGTTATGACCGCATGGCACAAGCTGGATGCTTCAAAGTGTGATAGTTTGGAGGATTATAATAAGAAGTTTTGGGAAGCTCTACTCCCAGTGACTTCTTATCGTGCTGTGCCATTATCTGAGCAGGTTGAGAAATATTGTTGTGGGCTGCCCAAGGAGGTACGAGATTACTGTATAAAGACAAGAGTAACGAACATGTCACAGATGATTGAAAATGCTATGACAGCTAATGCGTTACTCACAGGTGGTTCATCTGGATTTAAAGGCAGTAAGAAATTGGACAAGAAAGCTGAAAAATTTGGGCACGCTTCTCGTGATGCTAAAGGGTCTACAGAGACAAAGTATAAGAAGTTGCCAATGCCCAAAAGGACTTCTGAGGAAAGACAGGCTTTGAGAGATGCTCAAAAGTGTTTTTACTGTACTGAAGAGGGGCATATGTCATTCAATTGTCCCAAAAGAACGTCCAAAAAGGACCCTGACAATAAAGGAGAGCCCAAGCCAAAGAAACCAAAGCCTTCTGCAGGCTTAGTTCCTGATCTTGTGGGGGAGCAGCTAGGTGGTGAAGCTACAGAGTTGTGCAGGGCATGGGGCAAAGTGAGAGATCAGAATGCTTTGATCTTCTTTGACACAGGTGCTAGAGCCAACTTCATTTCACCAGATTTGGCTGGCCGATTGGGGATTCGCGCAGAGGAGATGGGGCCGTTACATGAGGCAAATATGGCTTGTCCATGGTATGCAGAACCCGTTACTCCTATCATTGGGAAGCTTCGGCTTCATTTGCAGGGTTATGTGGACAGCGAGGAGTTCTTCATCATGCCTTTGGATGGCTGTGATGTTTTGTTGGGGATGCCATGGTGCCACAGAGTACATGCGGTGGTGGATACTTACAATAGGAAAATTACTCTGACTCATAGAGGGAAAGAGCATGTATTGGATGTAAAACTCAAAGGGGAATCTGTTCCTATTGTATCCGCTTCGGCGATTTCATCAGTAATGAAAAAGCATCTTTCCGCGTACTTGATTTATGTAAAGGATGCACAGGATGATGAGTCTAAGTCTAATTTGTCAATGTTAGATAAGGACAGGGCTGATTTCTTAAGTGAGTTTCAAGACTGTTTTTCCGAGTCATTGCCAGGAGAATTACCTCCTGAGAGGCCAGAAGATCATGCCATAGATCTGATTCCTGGTAGTACTCCACTGAATAGACCGCCGTATCGTGTTAGTGCAGCCCAACAGGAAGAGATTATGAGTCAGGTGCAGGAGCTATTGAATAAGGGGTTGATACAGCCTAGCTCATCACCCTTTTGCTCACCTGTGCTCTTAGTGTAGAAGAAGGATGGTTCTTGGCGCATGTGTATTGATTACAGGGCGCTGAATAAGAATACCATCAAGAATCGATTCCCCATACCGAGGATCGATGACATCCTGGACCGCTTACAGGGCTCCACAGTTTTAAGTCGTATTGACTTGAAAAGCGGGTATCATCAGATACGCATTAGACCCGAGGATGTGCATAAGACAGCATTCCGAACCACGTTTGGGTTATATGAGTTCTTGGTTATGCCCTTTGGTTTGACAAATGCGCCTGCCACATTTAACAGAATGATGGACAGGATTTTCAGGCCTCATAGAGAGTTTGTGGGCACATTCTTTGATGATATGATTGTGCATTCACGAACTGAGGAAGAGCATAGAAGGCATTTGGCCATTGTGTTTGCAGAACTCAGAAACCATAGGTTGGTGGTTAATGGCAAGAAGAGTGAGTTTTTCTTGCAGGAGATACATTTCTTGGGGCATATTGTGTCTGGTCATGGAGTCCGTATGGATCCAGCCAAGGTTGAAGCAATACTTAATTGGCCAGCTTTGAGGACCGTGCATGATGTACGCAGCTTTCTAGGATTGTGTTCCTATTACAGGCGTTACATACGGCACTTTGCTGAAATTGCTTCGCCTCTTCATGCTTTGACGAAGAAAGCAACTCCGTTTAGATGGGCTGATCGGGAAATTACAGCATTCAAAAAGCTCAAAGAAAAGCTTACTTCGGACCCAGTATTGGTATTACCGGACCTCCGAAAGGCTTTTGTTGTCCAGTGTGATGCATGTGGAAGTAGCATTGGTGCAGTTCTCATGCAAGAGGGACATGTGATAGCCTATGAGAGTAGAGTTTTGCAAGATGCCGAGAAGCATTTACAGGTGTATGAGAAAGAGATGTTGGCTGTAATTCACGCTCTTTCTACATGGAAACACTACTTGCTTGGGGCTGATTTCACTGTGCAGACAGATCATCAGACCTTGCGATATTTCCTCACGCAGACTAAGCTTTCAGAGAAGCATATGCGTTGGGCAAACTTTTTGTCAATGTTTCACTTCCAGATTGTGCATGTGGAAGGCAAAAAGAATGTAGTGGCAGATGCTTTGTCATGCAAGCCACAGGTCTCTGCAGTTTCACTTGCTTATCATCATGAGCTTGATGAAATGAAAGAGCAGTATGCCCATGATGAGGATTTTGAAAGGTTGTATGATCAGATGTCTGAGGGTCAGCGGCATGAGCATTACACTCTCAGAGATGGGTTTTTATTGATGCATGGCAGACTGTGTGTTACCAGGCCATTGCGACTCAAGGTTATGATTGAAAGTCATGCTCCACCGTATGCAGGTCATAGAGGTATTGACGCCACGGTAAAAGCAGTGGAGACTTTCTTTTATTGGCCAACCTTGAGAAGAGATGTTGATGCCTTTGTGAGGCAATGCATCGTATGTCAGAAGGTAAAGTTTGACCATCAGAAGACACCACGGTTATTACAGCCTTTACCTATTCCGGATAGACCTTGGGAGAGCATTGCTATGGATTTTGTATTTGATCTTCCACGGACACAAACGGGAAATGATGGCATCTGGACTATCATATGCAGGTTCAGTAAGCAGGCTCATTTCATTCCCGTGAGGAAGACAATTAAAGTGGATCATATGGTGAAGTTGTTCATGGCGAACATCTTCAAGTATCATGGCTTGCCTACGTCTATCATTAGTGACCGTGATCCACGGATGACGAGTTTGTTTTGGAGAGGGTTATTTGACAACATGGGTACAACTCTCAAGTTTTCATCGTCATTTCATCCACAGACAGATGGTCAGTCAGAAGAGGCTAACTCTACAGTGTTGGATCTTCTCAAATGTTATGTGTCAGAGCATAAGCAACAATGGGAAAAGTATCTTCCTTTGGTGGAGTTTGCATATAACAACACTGTACATAGCTCGACAGGCAAGGCGCCTTTTGAGATTGTAGAAGGAGGGAAGAAGGTACCACCCATTTTGCATACAAAGGATAAGATCTTTGAGGCTGATCAGTATGTGGAGAGCTTGGATGAAGCTTATCGGAGAGTTAAGTTGGCCCTCCAGAAAACTCAGCAGAAGCAAAAGAAAGCCGCAGACCGTCACAGACGTGATTTACAGTTTGCATTGGGTGATTGGGTTCTTTTGCGCTTTGAAAAGGCTAGACTCAAGAAGATGAAGGGTAAAGAGCGCTTATTCCCTAAGTTGAGCATGCGATATTATGGGCCTTTTCAGGTTTTGGAAAAGATTGGTGAGGTAACCTATCGATTGAAGTTACCAGATCACTGGAGGATTCACAATGCTTTTCACGTGAGTCTTCTTAGACCTTTCCGTGGGGATGTGCCTGAGGATGTATCAGATGAGGCTCAGCCGGAAGTTGAGGAACTTGATGAGGTTCTGATTCCAGAGCAGATACTGGCACATAAAGAAAGGAAGGTACGAGGTAAAGTTTCCCGTCGCTATCTTGTGAAGTTCAAGAACTATTCACCGATGGATGCGAAGTGGATGGAGGAAGGTGACTTAACAGATTCACCTCAGGTTTTGCAGCTTTATCTCGATGCCTTTGAGTTAGAGCCGACTCTTATTGTGGCTCATTCAGGTTCAGCAGAGCATGGGTCTGGAGCATTACCTGATGCTCAAGAGGGGGGTAGCACCTCCACTCCCTCGATACAGACAGGCTCAGATGACATCTAGAGGTCGCTTGGTGCAGATTTTATCTCACCCGAAGGTACTGAGGCTGACAGTACATCTGTTTATGGGACTTCTATGATATATGTGTACTAGTCACATGGAGATTGTTGTGGATATGTATGGTTCACAGTGGTATACAACTTGGACTATTACTATGCCATTGGTTTGCAGTGAATGTTGATACATGTATATGGCTCAGAGAGATTGGGACGCTGATCTTGCCATATTGTATATTTCACTTTGGATATTTTGATGCATCACCAGAATGCAATCGAGGACGCTTGCCATTTTTCAAGAGGGGGGTATCTCATGGCCCTGTGAAAATGGAGCAGGACAAGTGTGGGCATGGTGGTTGCAAAGTCAGAATATTTTATGATTCACATGGGGAGTGCCCGGACAGAGTTTAAGATGTGTGGACATCCCTAGGTGTGAAGGGGGGAACTAGAAACATTAGGTTTTAATGTTTATTGAAGTTTGCCCCTAGGCCTTAGTGGCCCTAGGAACTTATTAAAGTTTGGGGCCCTAGGGATTAATTTGGGGAGGAGTGTTTCTCTCTCGTCTCTCTCTCTCTTCCCTTTTTGGGGAATCGTGTAGCAAAAGTGGGAGTTCCTTCATGCGCATGTATTCTAACGTGGAAAAGCACAGGAGAAGGGAGGCGGCTGCTGTTTTGCTGTGTACTGCTGCTGATTTTCTGAGTGTAGATCAGCCGTACAGCACTGTACGGCCAGATCTGTGTAAGCACTCTCTTTCTCTCTCTGGTACAGGCGGCGGGTCTTCTTCTCTCTGCTGGATTCTCTGCGCACAGGGTCTGGACAGACTGTACCAGCAGGTACAACAGCCAGTACAACACTGTACGGCTGCCGTACAGTGTACGGACAGCCAGGTACAGCAAGTACAGTTGCTGCAGGCTGCTGCAGGTGGTGCAAACAGGTGCTGGACAGACTGTTTACTCTGATTCAGGCAGGTACAAGAGTGGACAGCCGGCTGTTTGTGCAAGTACAACTCTTGGCACGTATCCCGAGGCGGTACAGACGGGTACTGTGCTGATTTTCAGATCTGTATTTTTCAAGGACAGCATAAGAGTGGACATCAGGAGGAGGATACAGGCAAGTACAAGCACACGTGTGAAGCAGGGTTGTGGATTCAAGTGCCTGCAAGCACAGATTGGTGCTGTTGCTTCCTCCAGTGTTGTTTCACGAGCTGAACTTGGTAAGCTCTGTTTCTGTTCATCTATCTCTCTTTCTACTGCTTGATGTCTGTTGCAGATATGTGTTATCTGGCCCCTTGTGAGAGGAGGGGTATGGCAGATTGACAAGGGATTAAGACAGAGATTGGACAGCACATGTATGTTTGAGCTGAGAAGATGTATCATGCACTTGAGTTATGCCAGATGTATGCCCATGGCTGGCCTGCTTTGTGATCTTGGCTGATCAGAGGGAGGCACAGTGTGTTGCTTGAGGACACAGATCTGTGTGCATAGATCCTCTGTGCTGAGAAGGATTTGTGGGCCGTCAGATTGGACTTACAGGTGTAAACTCTTGGCTGGTCTTTGTGTTGTACTCAGCCATACATATTATTTTTAATTGAATAAAGAAATACCGCAAGGGGCGCCAAGCTTTGGGGCCAAAAGGTGTCGCTGTGTTTTCAGATTTGGGCACTCTAGCTCCAATCTGTATTTTGTTTCTCATCTAGACTACAAGTGGACGGGTGATTGCTCCTACCGCACTCTGGTTTTCTATCAGAGGCCGGTTTCACCTTTCCAGTCGTTGTTAACCAGGACTTCGTCTTTAGTACTGGAGGCGAACAGAGTGACGGAGTCTTATCAGGAGATCTTAGAGTCAGTAAAAGACAGATTGGCTAAAGCGCAAGAGGCCTACACTCGACAGGCCAATAAAGACCGAAGGGATATGAAGTTTTCGGAAGGAGATTGGGTTTATCTTCGGATAATGAAGCAAAGATTGAAGCAGGTGGGCAAGCGATGCCCAAAGTTGTCTTTCAGGAGCTTCGGACCTTTTCCCATCCGGAAAAAGATTAATGAGGTGTCTATGCAGTTAAAGCTACCTCCGAGTTGGACTATGCAGGATGTACTTCATGTCAGTTGGTTAAAGCCATATGTAGGTCCACCCCCTTCAGATATCAAAGACAAAGCGGAACCAGACATTGTGGATGAAGCAGAAATTATGGTTCCAGAACAGATCCTTCTGCACCGTTTCAAGCATGGCTCAGGCCGACAACTACGATAGTTCCTCACGAAGTTTTAGGACCGAGGAACTCATGAAGCGGTATGGCTCGACAAAGAGTTTTTCGAAGACTATCCGGTGTTATTGACGGATTATTTGGAGGCTATGCAGCTTCCGTCAAGTTAAGCAGAAGGGGTTGTCACGTGCATCCCGCACTTGGATGCCACGTAGACATTTCTGTACAGAAGGTGCAGGACCTGGGATGGTGAACTGGTCCCATGTGAGCCCAGTCCGGGACGAGTCAGCCAGGGATCCATCTTAGTCGTCCGAGGTTAGGTGTGCATTGTCCTGCACATGAGTCCAAGGTAAGGTGTGCACTGTCCTGCACATGAAACAGTGCCAGTCCGCGCTGTGAGTCTCCCTTGTGTTTTTCTCTGGACAGTATGCAGGTGTGCACGGGGACATGGTGGACAGTGTGAATGGCATCAGATTGGAGTTAAAAAAAAAAAGCAACCCATGTGTGGACAACCCCATGTGTGGAGGGGACAAGGGGACAAAGGTTTAAAACCTTTAAAATTGAGAGAACCCTTTTTAGGAGTCGTGGCCCTACGTTATTTTTGGAGGTCTCTTTTCTTTGGAAAAAAAAAAGGTCGATTGGAGTTACAGGCGGGGGGGGGGGGGGGGGGGGGTGCTTTTGGAGCTCTCACGCTTTTGAAAAGGCTGGTCGGCTGAAGACATATACAGACAGATCGGCTGCAGCAGTTCTTACTCTCACTCTCTCTCTCCTGTTTATAGGTGGGCTGGACTGTATGAAGGCTGGACAAAGAGCAGGTTGGACTGTGCGTTGGTTGGGTAGGCAGTGCACAGGGGCTGCACAGCAGACGTTTTTCCTCCTAGTAACTGGCCGGCTACAGCTGCACGTTTTCCTTCTCTCTCTAGGCGGTTGGGTGGGCTGCAGAGAAGTACAGCTTTGGACTACACGTGGCCAGGACTGCTGGCCGACAGGATTGTTCTCTCTTGTGGAGGGTGGCAAGTTGCAGGAGAAATTGTGAGGAGAGAAGTTGCTGGACAGAGACAGACGATTATTGTTTCTCTCTCTCTGTCTCTCGATTGGCTTCACGTGGACTTGTTGCAGGAGGTACAAGAGGCTGAACAACATGTTTTTGGGTTCTCTCCACAGTCGCGTGGGCTTGATTGCAAGAGGGCAGAAACGCATGATTGAGCAGGAGACAAGACAGTCGCATGGGCTTTTCTCTCTCTCTTGGAAGGAGACATGGGGCTGATTTGATGGCCTGTTTTGGGTTTCCGGTTGCAAGTATAGGTCACTTGAATGTGTTTCTTGGCATGGGAGTGAAGCAAGCTCGCATGGCTGCATGCTCATGGAGCAGATTGTTTTCTTCCTGTTAGAAAGGAACAGAGGGACCTACAGTTATGGGCATCTCTATGTTTCCAGATGTTTCATGAGGGAACAGGTAACTAGATGTATGCCGTTGTTGGCACTGTTGTTGAATGGTGCCATGAATGGTTCTGTATGGAAACATGACAGAAGTTTCAAAGGGAAACAGGCCTAAGGGTTTCATGTGGAAACAGGTCGTAGGTTTCTCAAGGAAACATGTTTTTGGGTTTCTCCAGGAGATAGGTCACATGTAGGCAGAAGGTGCAGGAATGGACACATGTTTGGTACAGCCTTGCTACTGATTGGGCAGGGGACAGGGAATCCATGATAGAGATGGATAGTACCCTTGGAAGGTAGAGAGGGTTGGTACAGGTGTGTCGACTGTATGGTATGCTGTGCTGTGATACGAGTTCTCTTTTGAGAGACAGTTTGGGAGTCTGTGTTGTGATGCAAAAGCACTGGATGTGTCAGGGTGTGATGCTGTTCATAGGGTGAGAGGCTATGGATGGTTGTGGCAGTCCTGATCATGGGAGAAGACTTCTGTATGCAGGACTCAATGTGTGAGTCTTTTGAGGTGAACAATGGCTGGACTTGTTTGTGGATGCCGAGTGGATATGAAGCCATGATGTAGGGTATTTGCAGGCTTTAGGAGTTCTACTATGACGGCTGAGTTCCCAGCCTTATTGTAATCAAAGCTCTTATAATCAATTAAAGAAATACCGCAAGGGGCGCCACTGCGTTTTGGGGCCAATCGGTGTCTGTGTACTGTTTGCAGGAGCACTCTAGCTCCCCCTGTTTGTTTTCCTTTTCTAGGTCCTAAATGGCGTTGAAGTGTTTTATGTGCGAGTGTTTGTTTCATCGCCCGTCGGATTTTTGAAGGCCAGTTCCAAGGTTCCGTTTGCCGGGACATCGTCGACTTTCTCAAGTAGGCGAGCCCGGTTTTCTTCTGGTCAGGACGATCGCCAACTTTCCCAATGGGGTGAGCTCGTGGTTGTCTCATGAAAGTCACATCAAAAGCTTCAACATGTGGAAAGTGAAGAGGAAGTGCAGGAGGCAGTGCAGGATTGTGTGTCTTTGCCTATATGAGGTGAAGAGCAAAAGCTGAGGATGAAGCTCAGGAGAAAAGACACCAAGGACAAGAAGTAGTCGGCCAAGAACAAGAAGCAGTTGAAGTGTTATGGTGCAAAACATGGGTTGAAGGCTCTGGCTTTCGACAGTTTGTCACCGGTCGTATCTTCATAGAGGCTTCATGGGTTCGGAAGACAGTTTCTTTCTATGTTTAGCAGTGGTGATCTACTATGCTTCATCGAGGACTTGTGCTTACCACTTGGGTGGAGTGCAAGCAAGTTTTGGGTGCCTGAGGATGTATCAGATGAGGCTCAGACGGAAGTGGAGGAACTTGACGAGGTTCTTATTCCCGAGCAGATACTGGCACATAAGGAAAGAAAGGTGCAGGGTAAAGTTTCCCGTCGCTATCCTGTGAAGTTCAAGAGCTGTTCACTGATGGATGCGAAGTGGATGGAGGAGGGTGACTTAGCAGATTCACCTCAGGATTTGCAGCTTTATCTTGATGCCTTTGAGTTGGAGTCGACTCTCGTTACGGCTCATTCAGGTTCAGCAGAGCATAGGTCTGGAGCATTGCCTGATGCTCAAGAGGGGGGTAGCACCTCCGCTCCCTTGTTACAGACAGGCTCAGTTGTCATCTAGGAGTCGCTTGGTGACATCTTTGTATTCACCCGAAGGTACTGAGGCTGGCAGTACATCTGCTTATGGGACTTCTATGATATTGTGTACTAGTCACATGAGATGGTAAAGTTGGGTATGGTTCATAGTCGCGCGCACCTTGAACTATAACTGCAACTATGGATAACTCTGTGGAGGGCATAAGTCTTGCGAGCAGTCCTAGAGTTGGTTTGGTTCATCGATATATGGATCGAACTCTATTTGTGCATGTATGCATACACTTTTTGAGGTATTATTGTATTCTGGTGCCATTGGATCTTGGTACCATTGAGAATACATTGGGTAATACTCTGGATTGTGTCGTGTGCTGCATGTATATTGGTATGATACTTCAAGTGCTTTACTATGTTCATGGATGCACCACTGGGTGTGACTCCTGCGGGATGGCCATGAGACATATGCGGGAAGTACTTAGTGAATGTATTGTTTGGATTCATTGAGTGCTTTCATATGCTCATGTTGTACCATCAGTCGTGGGTCCTGCGGGATGCCCATGGGTGTAAGGCTTGCGAGCAGCCCTTAGACTGTTACTTTAGAGTAGGTAGAGCATATTGAAGAGCATATTGTTTGTGAATGCATATGTGTCATGCATATGTGTGTCATATGTAGAATGATGCATGGTTTTGTTTTTGGCTAACACAGTTAACGTGTTTCCACTTGGTTTTAGACTTTTGCTGCAGGTTCTGCAGGAACAAGCAAGAGTTGTTTGTCCCTTTGACGTGACGGTGTGACCTTGTTGTGCAGGATGATTTTTTTTCATCACCCAGATGCACTTGAGGGCCATTGCTTTTGTCATATGGGGAGTCTTTGCTCATAAGATGCCTTATTGTGCCATTGAGTGCAATCGAGGAGGCTTGCTATTTTTCAAGAGGGGGGTATGTCACGACCCTGTGTTTTTCTCTGGACAGTATGCAAGTGTGCACGGGGACATGGTGGACAGTGTGAATGGCATCAGATGGGAGTTAAAAAAAAAAGTAACCCATGTGTGGACAACCCCATGTGTGGAGGGGACAAGGGGACAAAGGTTTAAAACCTTTAAAATTGAGAGAACCCTTTTTAGGAGTCGTGGCCCTTTTGGGGAGCCTCCACGTTATTTTTGAAGGTCTCTTTTCTTTGGATTGGAGTTACAGGCGGGGGGGGGGGGGGGGGGTGGGGGGGGTGCTTTTGGAGCTCTCACACTTTTGAAAAGGCTGGTCGGCTGAAGACATATACAGACAGATCGGCTGCAGCAGTTCTTACTCTCACTCTCTCTGTCCTGTTTATAGGTGGGCTGGACTGTATGAAGGATGGACAGAGAGCAGGCTGGACTGTGCGTTGGTTGGGCAGGCAGTGCACAGGGGCTGCACAGCAGACGTTTTTCCTCCTAGTAACTGGCCGGCTACAGCTGCATGTTTTCCTTCTCTCTCTAGGCGGCTGGGTGGGCTGCAGAGAAGTACAGCTTTGGACTACACGTGGCTGGCCGACAGGATTGTTCTCTCTCTTGTGGAGGGTGGCAAATTGCAGGAGAAACAGTGAGGAGAGAAGTTGCTGGACAGAGACAGCCGATTATTGTTTCTCTCTCTCTGTCTCTCGATTGGCTGCACGTGGACTGGTTGCAGGAGGTACAAGAGGCTGAACAACACGTTTTTGGGTTCTCTCTCTCTCTCTTTGGCACAGTCGCATGGGCTTGATTGCAAGAAATGATTGAGCAGGAGACAAGACAGTCGCATGGGCTTTTCTCTCTCTTGGAAGGAGACATGGGGCTGATTTCATGGCCTCTTTTGGGTTTCCGGCTGCAAGTACAGGTCACTTGAATGTGTTTCTTGGCATGGGAGTGAAGCAAGCTCGCATGGCTGCATGCTCATGGAGCAGATTGTTTTCTTCCTGCTAGAAAGGAACAGAGGGACCTACAGTTATGGGCATCTCTATGTTTCCAGATGTTTCATGAGGGAACAGGTAACTAGATGTATGCCGTTGTTGGCACTGTTGTTGAATGGTGCCATGAATGGTTCTGTATGGAAACATGACAGAAGTTTCAAAGGGAAACAGGCCTAAGGGTTTCATGTGGAAACAGGTCGTAGGTTTCTCAAGGAAACATGTTTTTGGGTTTCTCCAGGAGATAGGTCACATGCAGGCAGAAGGTGCAGGAATGGACACATGTTTGGTACAGCCTTGCTACTGATTGGGCAGGGGACAGGGAATCCATGACAGAGATGGATAGTACCCTTGGAAGGTAGAGAGGGTTGGTACAGGTGTGTCGACTGTATGGTATGCTGTGCTGTGATACGAGTTCTCTTTTGAGAGACAGTTTGGGAGTCTGTGTTGTGATGCAGAAGCACTGGATGTGTCTGGGTGTGATGCTGTTCATAGGGTGAGAGGCTATGGATGGTTGTGGCAGTCCTGATCATGGAAGAAGACTTCTGTATGCAGGACTCAATGTGTGAGAGTCTTTTGAGGTGAACAATGGCTGGACTTGTTTGTGGATGCCGAGTGGATATGAAGCCATGATGCAGGGTATTTGCAGGTTTCAGGAGTTCTACTATGACGGTTGAGTTCCCACCCTTATTGTAATCAAAGCTCTTATAATCAATTAAAGAAATACCGCAAGGGATGCCACTGCGTTTTGGGGCCAATCGGTGTCCGTGTACTATTTGCAGGAGCACTCTAGCTCCCCTTGTTTGTTTTCCTTTTCTAGGTCCTCAATGGCGTTGAAGTGTTTTATGTGCGAGTGTTTGTTTCATCGCCCGTCAGATTTCTGAAGGCCGGTTCCACATGATCTCCTCTTTTTGGGATGCGCTTATACGATAGGCTGGCCTATTAGGTGGTGAGCTACCCGGCACAAAATCAATGCGATGATCTTCTGGTCGTACGGGTGGCAACTCATTTGGTAAATCATCAGCAAAACAATCATTGTACTCTTGCAAGAATTTCAGCCTATCATTACTAAGAGTGTTTACATGTACATTATTTTCCTCAACATGATCTCGTACAAAAATCAAGTACGCAAAAACTCTCTTTTTCATTACTTTCTTAATTTGTATATGAGATACAAGGGGAATGGTATCACCCTCTTCACGAGCATCAATTACATGCTCTCGACCTTTATGCATGAAGGTGATCCCGTTGGTCTTATAAGCCTTGCAGGGATCAATACGTGTATGCCAAGGCTTTCCAAGCAATACATCACAGCCATTCAAAGGCGCCACAAGAAAATCCTCATGATCCACATATCCTTGAATGTGTATGCGCAACTTGCCAATAATAGGCATGACTTGCACTTCTCTACCAACAAAGGCAGCCCCTGCTTCAATTTGAGGACCCATGTCCTCCACTTCAATACCCAAAGCAACTACCATTTTCGTAGATATGAAGTTCTCAGTTGCACAATCATCAAACATGAACAAAGCGGGCTGATCCTTAAGCTGTCCCCAAGCTTTACATACAACCTTGTCTTTGCTATCATGTGAAGTGTTGCCCTGCACATTCGGAACCATATGCACATTAGGCTTTCATGCATTTGCATTATCATGCTTCTTCTTGTTTGGGCATGCCTTTGCAATATGCTTGGTGCTACCACAAGTAAAGCATTTCCCCTCGCTCATATATTGCTTTTTCTGCTCCGGAGTGAGACCATAGTCTCTCACTTTGAAGGGACGCTTCTTGGTAGTGTTATTTTCAGTCTTTGGACCATTTTTATCTTGGTTTTGGTTCTTTTTAGGTGGCTGTCCATTATTTTGCAAGTTTTGGACAGCCCTCTCTTTTCCTTGAAATGAGGATTTAGCCTTAACAAAGCCAGGATGAGAGATTGAAAGAGCACACAAGTCATTCCACAGCAAATGGCGTGCAGGAGCATTATTTGGAGCATACACCCCTAACAACCATAAAGGCGTATCATCCCAAACAATCTGTATCACTAGAAATCTTCCATGAACATCTTGAATCACAAGAGAAGGCTGAAACAGCAAACATAACACCTGATTGCGAAGCAGGATGTCCGCTGTAGAAAACATGAAATCCCTTATATACATAGGCTTTGCCAGCCAACTTATGCTGCTTATGTTCAACTGCACACAAAACATCCCAACCATGACAAAAAGTTGTACGCCAAAGCCTGAACTGCTTTTGGCGCGAAGAAATACCCTTTACATTCCATTGTACAATTTTCATAAGCCTTCCCAGAAAAGGAATCAACAAGGCCGTGTACTAGGCCCAAGACAATCTGCCAAATCACGAATCTTTTGAAGCATTGCATTTTTAGACATGGTATTTGTGATCACAGACTGCCCTTGGAGTTCTCGAGCACGTGCCGAAGGGTAATGACCATCCCGTGGCAAGATGACCTCACCCTTCGAACCAAACACGAGAGGCAATTGTTGTTGTGCTTCTTTTGTTAGGCGACTTCTAATAGGATAGCGTTCTACTCTATCCACCCCAAGAGCCCCTGTACCCTGAGAAAGTTGGCCTCCCGGCCTCTCAATCTTGGTCTGGGCACCTGAACCCAAAGGGCGACGAGCATATGTATGTAAGGGCCCCTGATGAGTATGCAAAGGCCCCCGCCAAACAGCATCTGAGAAATCCCCCCGCGGGGCACAAATCGTGTCTTTTTACCACGTACTTCCACCCATGGCTGCTCAACCTCATTCTGAACATCCACATGTACATCCATGTGCTGGGTATCATGTAAAGGAGCGTCATGCTCATCTTCCACGGGCAACTGCCCATCAACGATATCCTTGGTAGCAACAACTTGTTCTTTCTTAGGACATTCGGAGACAAAGTGGCCCATCTCACCACATTTGAAACAGTGGCCATCAAATGTATCCCACCTCAATTTATACATTAAAGGTTGCAGCCCAGCCATATTGACACGCAAATGTGTCGGCCTAGGTCTCCCAGTATCCCACAACATGCATAGACGATTTCGGTTTCTAGATGTCATTCGAGGCACCACCAAGACATCACCGATACCTCGCATGAGACCTGGTAAAACACGCCAAACTCTCTCTCTCTCTCTCTCTCTCACACACACACACAAGCCTAGAGGCAGAGCAGAAGCAAAGGCGGCTATGAACAAGGACTGGTGACAGCCAGCAGGTGGGAATAGAACAGATGTAGAAGAAGCCGCCAGAAAAGGCGACAGCCAGCAGGAAGAAAACGACACCCAACAGGAACAGAAAACAGACAGAGAGAAGAGGTGACGGCGGCTCTCTGCACAACAAGAACATACTCTCTCTCTCTCTCTCTCTCTCTCTCTCTTAACGGGGCACGACAAATAATGTTTCTTTCTTCTCTCTCTCTCTCTCTCATCTTTGACTCCCCTGAGGGTATGCAGCGTCATCTGGATGCTTTACATGAGTTTGCACATGATAGTGGATTGTCTGTCAACCTTGGCAAAACCAAGGTTATGGTGTTTAACACCACGCCACAGTGGGTTAGGCGATCAGCTCCCACATTTACATATGGGCAGGAGATTGTGGAGTATACAGATGCATATACATATCTTGGGGCAGTATTCAGTGGGCCAGTGTTTTCGATGTGGAGAGCAGCAGAGACTAGATTGTCTAGAGCACATGCAGCCCTGGGTGGTTTGGAGTGGATGTGTTCGTAGGTTCAGTTTCAAGAACCTCGAACGAAACTTTGGCTTTTTGACACTCTAGTGACATCAGCTATGCTTTATGGAGTGCAGATATGGGGACCTTCAGTGGGCCATCACAGCGCAGGCGGGTGGAGAGGTATGGAGAGGCCTTTGGTATCTATGATTGCTAGGATTATTAGAGCCAAGGCCGTGGTACCTCATGAGATTATTCGAGCAGAGCTGGCGGCTGTCCCTTTGGTGATTGAGGCTCTTACGAGATTAGTCTCCTACATACATGGCTTGTGGGATCTCCCTCGAGACAGATATGCACGCCTCGCCCTTGAGTCCTCCCGACAGTTAGCTTTACAGGGAGACACGGCTTGTTGGTATGGACAGATGACATCTTAGTTCCAGGCACATGGTTTTAGCATGGACAGATTGCCTCCCTTCCAGTATTCTCTGGAGGCATCCTCTCTCACTCTCACACGGACAGAGATTACCAGACTCATCCGTCAGGATTTAGTTCAGCTGGACATTAGGAGGACATGGATACAGCCGACTGAGGAGCTGGGCACGAAGATGGCTTTCCACAGAGGGCATTTTCTTCAGCTCACAGCAGATGGTTTTGTGATCAGACCCAGTTACATGAATGTACACTTGTCTCATGCAGTACGATGTGCTATTGGTCAGATTCGCACATCCTCACATCAGCTTGAGATTGAGATTGGCCGATATAGAGGTATACGAGCTGAGGCCAGGATATGCCGAGTATGCCATGGGGAGCCAGAGACAGAGCTGCATTATATATGCCATTGTATTGCATACTATGAGATACGTGGTCGTTTCCACTGTTTATTCAGAGAGGGTTTTAGACCACTTTCCAGAGTCATGGGGTACCAGGACCAGAGGTGTTTGGGATTGTTCTTGCTTGAGCTGCGGAGATATAGAGATAGCCTGCTTAGGCGCACAGAGAGCCAGACTCAGAGACACATTACAGACTTCTTTAGTCCAGCCATCACTGCGCCAGATGGACCACAGCAGCAGCAGTAGGACATGGATACCGCCCACACCAGCGGTACACTGATTGATCGTGCGATTGAGCTTGGGTGGTCCAGACGCCCACGACTACGGAGGAGGGCATCCCAGCATAGACGGAGGTTGCAGAGCGGCGGATTCGGATTATTCTTGCGAGACATGCGGGACACCCAGTTAGGGTGCTGACCACAGAGGATATTGAGGAGATCCGCCAGCGTCCGATGCGGCACATATTATGAGATGGAGGCACCTCCATAGTGTACCCCTCCGTCCCACATGATATTGTATCCCCTCACTGTACTCCACTCACCTCCATAGCCCCCCAACACCCCCCCCCCCCCCCCCCCCCCCTCACTATATTCACACCCTATAAGGGTTTCTGTTTACCTTCCAGTTCCAGTTTCATTTTCTAGGTGCCAGTAGTATCATCTTTATTTTTCATTTTCTGGTTTTTTATCCAGACATTGTATCAGATCCACCATGATGTAACTTTTTGGTCTCATAGGTCATTATGGCCTTTTGAAGACGTTAATATAACATTTCATTTCATTTCATTTCTCTCTCTCTCTTACACACTCCACCATGATGATGGTATTTCATCCTCCATAGCTCCATGTGTGGTCTTGTGGATGCCAACATGGTATTAGAGCTCAGATTGCCATTGCCATCATCATCCTACGTTTTCTACATGTGAAGCCTTGTGTTTTGATGCTACAACCATCATCAACATCGTCTGTGTTTTCATCTTGGTGGCTCTAAAATCTCAGCCAGCTCCTTCCCCCTGCGTTTTTATCATTGTGCGAGCTCCGTCGCCCTAGAGCCTCCCGCAGCCGAGCTCAGCCGCCCCAGAGCCCATCGCTGTTATGCTCTGCTGCCCGAAACCCGGAAGCCGTCACCTCTGCCTGCTCAACTGGTCTCCGCCTGCCCATCTGGCGGTGCTACTGCGGAGTGCCTTGCCACCGCTGGCTGGTCCACCCAGGACCGTTGCTGTCCTTGTTGGGCTGCCAACTGCCGTCCCCCACCCGCCTCTTTGGCGCTTTGCCTAGGCTCATCTACTTGCTGCGTTTTCTGGGGTATCACCCGTCTGTTGTGCTTGTCTTCTACCTTAGCCACAGTGCTCCACGCTGGATCTCCAGCCCTTTCGTGGCACACCTTCAGCAAAGCGTGCTTCATCAGAAAAAAAGAAAGAGAAGGCAGCTTCAAATCATCTTCACATGCGTTTTTAATTGAAGATAAGCTTTTGAGCCCTTTTTCATCACACGTGGGATGCATGACTCCACGGCACTGATTTCTTCAGCTTTGGTATCATGTGCTTCATCAATATTTGCTTCACTGGCTTCATCTACATCCGCGCTTGAGCTCCAAACTCAAGTGTCCATTGCCTCGAGAACAATGCTTGGACCCCAAGTGTCTTTTGCTTGGAAACGATGATGTAAAAGGACTATCAACATATGCTCAAGCGGAAATTTCAAAGCTTCTTGATTTCTTATCTTTTATCTACCTTTTGATTTCCCATTATGTTTGAGTCAAGGGTTCTCTGCCTGGGTAGTCCCCCAAAATCTGAGTTATTTATTTTCGGATCCTTTTGGATTATGTAACGCCTTATTTCTATAAAAGGCTCGTCTCCATCATACCCTTTTTACCCTTACTTTTGGTTTGGGGGGGGGGTGGGTGGTTGTTTTGGTATGCCGATGTAGGCTGTCTTCATCACCCGAGGTAGGACCTGACCTGTGAGTCTTTCGCCAAGACCATGCTTGTTAAGACTCTGAGCCTTTTGTGTCATGCTCACTGGCCTCTGAGTCATGCATGTTGGCCTCTAGGTCTGAAGCGTGGAACATGTCTTGTGTTTTTGCTTGTGTTGGTGTGCGGGACTCTTGAAGGTAATACATGCAACTCCACCATCACTTCGAAGGGGGGTTTGTTGGATATTTCGGAGTTAGTATCGAGTCTAGTGTCCTTTGTGGTGTGAACACCCTCTTGTTTAGGGTCAAAAGATAAAGGCCTTGGTGCCTATGAAAGCATGTACTTGGGTCCTTCATTCTCATATGCGTCCCACCGCCTCAGAGTGGAGATAGGTAGAGCTGAGCACATCTTCAGAGCCGGGAAGCTCATACGGAGACCCAGAGAGGAGAGGATTTGCCGATTATGTCACACAGAGGTGCCGTTGGCTAGTATACAATGAGATTCGCGGGAGGTTTCACTGCCTGTTTCGTGAGGGATTTGGTCGACTCTCCAGAATCATTGACTTCCAGGACTAGCATCGCCTAGGCCTCTTCCTGCTTGAGCTCCGCAGACACATGGACACTTTCTTGAGAGAGCTTCGGCCCCAGCCACCCCGCTCCCTCCCTCGCCAACCAACCATCACTCGTTTTATCTGGACCCACGAGGTGGAGGACACTGATATAGTGGATCTTGTGGACCCTCGAGCTGCTCCGGACCTAGTTGGGAGTGTAACATGGGTTAGCGATGTGCCATTGAGAGAGTTAATTTTCTCATAAAAAACATGGATAAAAATAGCGCAAAGCTCCATAAAAGCAAGGAGTGCGCTCATAACTCAGTGTTTTGAGCCAACCTTGTGTGGGTCTGGATCCAGACTAACCCTTGAGGTGGGTCTTGGATTGTGGATCTTTGTAGGTTGGTATCATGTATGGTATGGGACGAGCATGGTGGTGGTCTGATTGCAAGGTGCTCTTGAGATCAGAAGGCCTTATGCTATGGTGTTGCGCTCATCTTACTCTCCCAAGCTGAGCGGTGGTTCAATGCAGCAAACCTATGGTTGGGAGGTGAGTTTGCATACTTCTTTTCTGTGTGTTTTTATCCGTATGCATGTGCGCTTGTTTGGTGCTCTGGATGTAGAACGATTGTGGGTATACATTGCGAGGATGTAACATCACACATGTGCTTTGTGCATTTCACAAAGTGGGAACATAGCAGATGTAGGAGTGACATGCTGCCTTCCTACGCATGTGGATCCTTGGTCTCTTCTTCACACGAAGGGATGACCAGTTGGTTGGCACTAGGTGCCCCCAGTGTGCCACCCCCCCCCTCCTCTCCCAAAAAGAAAAAAAAGAAAAAAGAAGTAGCCTCCCTCCATGAGCAGCCAAGCATGCAGAGAAGCCCCCCTTCCTTGGGCTACATTGTACTCTTTACGTCATGAGAGGGTTGAATTTTACCAATGCGCACATTTCCTTTTTTATCAATAGAAGGATCTTTGCTTGGAAAGGAAAAAGTATGACTGATGCCAACTAATTGCGGCAGCTTTCATGGATCATTTGGCTTTGAAAAAACATCTCCAAAGTAAATGTAATCTTTTGCTTTTCTAGAGTCTCCATAGTGTCATCCTCAAAGGTATAGGCATCTTGTTGCAGTCTTTGATAGCTCATATCAAGAATCAAAACCTTGGTTTTGCCACTGTTCACTTTCAAGTCCCTTATCTTGCAAAAAACCTGACGTGCATCCAGGCTTAATGTGGTAGAAGTACATCCTCATATTTTCTTTGAGAGAGATGGTTCTAACTTTAATCAAAGCTGTCTCTAAACCATCTAGCCTTTTAGCTCAACCATGGCTACTCATAACGGGGGCTGTACAAGATGAGCTAGCTGGTGCTTGGAGAATATAATATAAGGGTGGATCATTGATATCCAACATGGGAAACCCTTATGCTCTGAAAGATGCAAGCCATGAATAGGGCAAGAAAATGTTATGTTCTCCTCTGTCAACAGGTGGAATTTTCTGCAGTAGGAAGACCTAGACTGGTCTACATGAATGGTTGCTGTTTAAACTACTTTGAGGGCGGATTCTATTGCTTTTCAAGTTTGGTCTCCTCTCTTGCATAACTGCTCGAAAAGAATTTAAGATCCCTAGAATGGGGAGAAAGGGGTTCTATATAGACATAAAAAAGTAGGTCTACTTGCTGTAGTTTGTCTCAATTTGCATTAGTTCCATTCACACTTGCAGTAGTTTTGGTAGACAACCAACCGCTTGTGCATTGGGCACCCTACCTCACAGTCATGCCTACTAAGATGCATTACACATTGGAAATTCTTGCCCTCATGGCCTCGTGCATGAAAGGGAAAATTTTAGACCACTGCACACAATTCAGAGGCATTGTACATGTTTATTTTGCTTCAATACATGTGCATCATGCTTGTGAATAACATATGTTTTGCTTCATTTTGTGTTTTCAGAAGAATGTGCTTGACCTTAAGACACTATTTTAAGTAAATTAATGATAGCATGATATTTAATTGGACTAGCTTGATGGACTCAAAGTGTGTGTATGGATTGACCCACGAAGGTAGAAGTGATGAGAGTGAATAAAAAAAGACAAGCATGCTTTTTGTGACACAGGCTGGGATCATGAAGAAATTAGTGTGTGTAACTGGGGCAAGTGGCTTTATTGCATCATGGCTGGTGAAATTGTTGCTGGAACGTGGCTATCATGTTCGTGGACTGGTAAGATCTCCAGGTAAGGTGTTTTTAATTCTTTTCAAAAGACAGCTTTTGGGTATATCTTTGGTTGTTTCAGTACTATGGGCTTATCATTGCTGTGAAAGTTTAAGATTCATGTACAGTATTAAAAGTCAGCAAGGCAGAGACCTAAATAGCATGTAGCATGTACCTTTTCAAATCTATCAGGTAGCAATGTTGGCATTTGACCGACTCAGAGACTGGCTTTTTGACAGGCAGCTCCCTGGATATACACCTCTTCCTTTTCATCAGCTCATTTTCTAGGTCGTACAAGCTCCTTCCCCTCTCCCTTGGATTCATGAGCATGCGAATCGTATGTCTAAATCCTTGCCTTAGTGGAAAGCGGCATTTGGATGGATATGGAAGAGCAAATTGCCCTAAAAGCACCGATTGTTTCTATGGAGATGTATTATGGGTGTTTTTCCGGTGGGGATTCTTTTGGCATGGAGACACATTGCTTCTACCTAATGTAGGCGATTCTCTCACCCACATGAGACAGTGTCTCATCTTCTGTGGTACCTTACTCTGGAGCCCTCCTAGAGTGTAACTTGGTTGAACACAATGCTAATCAATACACTTAAATACACCAAGATTTAATGGACAATATGCTCAATACAAGAAGTAAATTTGCTGAATTGACAAGAGACGCACAATGAGCCGGAACAGCCGGCTCTTCCCTCAAATAAAGTATATTGATCTTGGGAGAATCAAGTACTTAGTGTCATGGGCATTTCTGACTAGATTCCCATACCAATGCATATGAATACAGTATTGCAAACAATGTGTTGTTGGTGTAGAGACTTGCAACTCACACTACCTTCTCAAGTGCCCATGTTCCATACTATCTACTCTCTATTGTTCCACCAACACATGGTAGCAATAATCTGCAAGAGAGTACGTAGGACAAGAGAACACTACATAGGGTATGTGAACATGGAGTCCTACTCCTCCCTTCTGCTACTTGCTTCCATATTTAAGCATCAAAGCTTACCAATTGCAAGTAGAGTCGATGTCAGCGGAAGTCTTCACGATGGAAGCGTTTGGAGTATTGAAATCTTCAATTTGTTGCGATCCTTCACAACAAAAGTCTTCAAAAGGATGAAGGGAATACAGCCAAAAAGGCTTCATGAAGGGGGCGCTTAGAGAGGGAAGAGTGATGGTGAGTTGTCCACTGAGTTTTGGTCGCCCAAAACTTAATGAAGTGTGTGCACACTCACTTATAAATTAGTGCTAATTCCTAAGGCTAGGTTTTTGACCAATACTTACCACTTGTCACATGCCACATATCCATGTCAGCTGACAGTTTCACACGCACGGTTCACGGGTGGGCGTCTCCTTACTCGGAACCACACCTTGGTCAAGCAAGCATGAAAACAGCATGCAAATTCAATTGCAAGAAAGCACATAAAGATGCTATGCAATGCAACATTGTTATGGACAATCCCTATTCATGATACTATACCAAAATAAACGTGCTCTAAGCAAGTACACGAGCTTCCAGACCCAATGGAACACCAATCCTCCAGGCATTTTCGGGCATGTACACACGGGCACAAGTCCCAACGAAAAGCCAAGTCCACAGTATCACATGAGTGGCATCAATCCCCGACATATGCAATTGCCATGGATGCCAGTCCAATGTACATACATAACGAGAAAGCACGGGTGGACCAATTGGGCGGCCAAATGGTGACATGGATAGATTGTTAGGGCACCTAGGGGCACGATTTCCAGGGAGACTTTTTGGGAGTCAGTTTCGGCTTTTTGGTCGACTCTCTCCACCATTTCCGGCTTATGTAGTCTTTCTGGATTGGACGAGATTCTAGGCACTTTGGACTATCTACAATGTCCGGAATGAGTTGCTTTTTTTTGTTGTTCATGTCGACTCTTTTTTCTTCTTCCGTACATCACTTTACAAGTCTCTCAGAGATTATTTTGATCTTGGAGAGCTCTCTTTCCTGTAGCACGAGGTGTTTTTCCACTGTTTCCGTTCCGAGTCGTAGCTGTTTCACTTTGGGACAGCTATGAATGTACATTACTTTTATTAATGAAGCAGTGGTTTCACTAAAAAAAAAAGTATGTCTGTGTGTGAAGCTAGTCTTATGAGCGAGGAAGTATGTGTGTGTGAACCCACTCTTATGAGTGAGGAAGTATGTGTGTGGGTGCATGCGAACATTCTCTAGCAAAGGAGTAAACACCCACTTATGTGTTTGTGTGTGTGAACCACCCCTTACGGGGGTATAAATAATATCTAGATATTTGTGTGATGTGATAGAAGCAGTGATGGCAGGAGAAGAACCTTTTTACTTATAAAAGGTACATGTACTTCATTGAAAATTAATCAAGAACAATCACATCATTGAGTCATGCAGCTTATCTCTCTACATTTGAGCATTATCTCTTTCTCTCTCTCTCTCTCTCTACATTTGAGCCTTGCTCATGGCGTGAAGCTGCGCCGCCCCCCCCCCCCCCCCTCTGTTCGCGCTGGTGGCCCTTTGCCGCGCTGCGCCCCTGCTGCTTCCCCTCCGCCTCCCTTGATCTACGCACTGCTCCCTGTTCCCTTTCCCACCACCCGCCCTTGCTCCCTTTTCCCACCCGCCCTTGCTCAGGTCCCAAGGCAGCAACCAGGGGGAAATAGCACAATGAACCTTCAAGAGCTGGAGGCATACATCAAGATAGTGGAGGACAACACCAAGAAATTACTGGGCGAACAAAAGAAGGTGCTGGACAGGGTTCTGAACCAACATGAAAAATAGTTGGAAGGCCTCCGCAAGGAGATACAGGGAAAGAACAACAGGATTGAAGAACTGACAGCCCAAGTGAACCAACAGGAAGAGGTGATTCAGATGTTGAAAGAGACCCAGCTGCAACAAACAGAAATGCCAAAAGCTGCCCCAATGATAGGGGAACTCTGGGCAGAAATGGAAGCCCTAAAGGCTACGGTCAAGGACCATACAGTGGAGGACGGGGAACTGAATATTCAGGAGGGTTTAAGGATTGACTTGGAGCAGTTGAAAGCTGCGAGTGAGAAGCTGCGGGAAGAACTGCAGACCACTAAGAAAGATTGGGTGGAGGTGGTGAAGAAGCACAACCCCCCGTAGAGCATCATACATAATGAAGGGAGAGAATTAGGGTTTCATGTGGGAGACATACATAGAAAAGAAGGGAGAGAGAGAGAGAGACATATGTGGGGATAAGTCAACTCATGGAATGAGTGTGTGACTCCCCTATCACACATGTATAGTTGCACTAGTACACATAGTGCACTTAGTACATTAAAAGTACTAAGTGTACTATGTACTATAAAACTTATGGGCTAGTACACACTATAAGGGTGGGCATAATGCCTTTACCCCAACAACCTCCCACTTAAAGGCAAAGTGCCCTTAAATGAAGGAAAAGAAAAATCAGCATGTACATGATAATATACAAGGCCATATCAAGGCTGAAACTGGCCTCATCCAATGCCCATCAAGTGTCTGCAATGAGCAAACCACTCTGGAGGCAAACTCTTTGTCAACAGATCAGCCGGGTTGTCATCCGTATGAATCTTGACAAGCTGAATTTGCTTGTTCTCTATCACCTCTCTGATGAAGTGATACTTCACATCCACATACTTCGTCTTTGCATGAAAGACAGGGTTCTTTGCCAACTGGATGGCACTCTGACTGTCACAATGCAACAATGGAATGCAATGTCCGGCCTAGTAGCAACCATGGCATACATGAGACTGCCACAAGCTGAAGCATACGGAATCTTGGCCATATCAGCCCTGTCACTATCCGACTGTGGGCTGTCCATAGCACTGAGTTTCACATATGGAGGCAAAGGAGTACTAGTCTTCTTCCCCCCGTCCATATTGAACCTCTGCAAAACTTTGCCAATGTATTCCTTCTGAGACAAATACAACACATGCTGATTTCTATCCCGAAGTATCCGCATACCCAAAATGTGATTTGCATCACCCAAATCCTTCATATCAAAGGTTTGATGCAGCCTCTTCTTCAAGGCATCCATCTCTTTACGAGATTTCCCGGCAATCAACATATCATCAACATACAAGATGAGGATCAATAGACTGCCATCCAAAGCTTTCTTGGTGTATAAGTAGTGATCTATGTCACTTCTCCTGAAATCTTGGGATTTCATGAATGTATCAAATTTATGATACCATTCCCTTGGTGCCTGTTTGAGCCCATAAAGACTCTTTTTCAGCTTGCATACAAGCTTCTCCTTTCCATTCATTGCATAACCCTCTGGCTGTTGCATATATATCTCCTCATGGAGATCACCGTGAAGAAAAGCAGTCTTCACATCCATCTGAATCAAATCCAGATCATCATGAGCAACCAAAGCTAATACAGCTCTAAGTGTGGTCATTTTGACCACGGGAGAGAAGATCTCATCAAAGTCCACACCATATTCCTGCTTGAAGCCCTTAGCCACTAACCTGGCTTTGTATCTTGGCTTTGCATCAGGTGCAACTTTGAGCCTATAAACCCACTTGCATGGCAAAACCTTCTTGCCTGTAGGCAAATGCACCAACTTCCATGTTCCATTTTTGTGTAGAGAATCCATCTCTGACTTCATAGCACGCTCCCATAGAGCCTTGTCTGCCCTCTGTAAAGCCTCCTTATAACATGAGGGCTCCCCACAGTCAGTGAGCATCAAGTAGTCAACCCCTGGAACAAACCTGTCAGGGGGTCTGGAGGGTCTTGTGGACCTCCGTACCCAATGACCATCATTTGTAGGTTGCTGTCCAGCCTGCATATCACCTATTGGTGGCTCCTGTTCCATGCCATAAGGTTGAAAGATCATGCCCGGTATCTCCTCTAACTATGGGATATCCATAGGGATATTTTCTGCCATCTCTGGCTGTCCATTTGGACCATTTTCAGCACCATTTAAGGGCTGGTTTTGTTGCTGTAATGGCTGATTTACAGCCCTTGGTTGTTGTCCATGATGTCCATCATCATCAAAGATGACTCTGCCAGGCTCCTGTTGCCTTGCAGGCTCCTTATACATGCATGTTTCATCAAAAATGACATCATTGTTGCGTATAATCTTTCTATTCACTGGATCCCAAAGTCTATCCCCCATTTCACCTCTGTCACCATATCCTAGGAATATGCATTTGTGAGACTTAGGATCAAGTTTGGTGCGTATTTCCCTGCGTATGTGCACGTACGCAACACAACCAAACACTCTCAAGTGCTTGTAGGACGGAGGCTTCCCTGTCCATACTTCCTCTGGCACTTTCCCACCAAGCCTCGTGTTAGGTGACCTGTTTATAAGATGAACGGCTGTCATAACAGCTTCAGCCCAAAAACCATGAGGTAATACAGCATGTGACAACATAAAACGGACCTTTTCCTGAATGGTCCTGTTCATCCTCTCTGCTGTCCCGTTTTGTGGAGGATCATAAGGAGTAGAGAGCTCCCTCTTGATGCCTTTAGCATCACAAAAGTCCTGAAACTGTTTGGACATGTACTCTCCACCATTGTCGGAACGCAAAGCCTTCAGTGTTTTGCCAGTTTGATTCTCAACATGAGCAACAAACTTTACAAACACTGAGAATGTATCACTTTTCAAACGAAGAGGATAAACCCACACCTTGCGTGTGGCATCATCAATAAAGGACACAAAATATTTTGCCCCTCCCAAAGAAAGCTGAGGCATCTCACATACATCTGTATGCACAAGCTCTAACTGAGCATCTTTCTGTCCAAGAGCTTTCTTGTGGGGGCACTGGAGTTGCCTGCCATATATACAATGCTCACAAAACTGAAAACTTGAGAACTTTAGAGAAGGCAAGTAACCAAAACGAGACAATTGCTCCATTCCTTTGACACTCATGTGTCCCAACCGGCTATGCCACATAGAGATTTCCGGCAGCTCGGTTGCATTTACATTAGCATGGTGATAAACACCAGCATCATGAAGTAAAGAGTGTCCACCTTAGAGCCTCTGGCAACAACCAGTGAGCCCTTACTAATCTTTCACTTTCCACGACCAAATGTGGTAACATAATCAGCATCATCAAGCTGTCCAGTAGAAAGCAGGTTCTTCTTGATCTCAGGCACATGCCTGACATCATGGAGCATAAGCTGTGAGCCATCTGAAAACACAAGCCTCACATCACCTCTACCAAGAATCTTGCATGCATGGTTGTCACCCAAATAAACTACTCCTTCATTGCCAGCAGTATACCTGACAAACAAGTCTCTGCAACCTGTGACATGAAAGGAGGCACCTGAATCAATGATCCATGAGTGCATACCATGACCATCTCCTGCAAGAAGTGAATGGGCATCAAGTGAAGACGTGAATAGGACTTCATCCTCACTGTCATCTGCATGTGACACATTGACTTCTTCAATCTTGACTCCACTTTTGTCTTTTGGCTTTGCATCTTTGGCTTCATCTTTGTCTTTGTCTTTTCCTTTGCCCTTTTCCTTTTGATCATTCTTCCATTTGTAGCATTGCTTTTTGATATGCCCCTTCTTGCCACAATAATGGCATTCCAAGTCCTTTTTGGAGCGGGACTTGCTCCTTCCCCGGTCTTGGCTTTTACCCCTTTGCTGGGATCTCCCACGTGCATTCATTGCATTGGACTTTCCAACAGAGTTGTTCATCCTGTTCATCTCCTCTTGAAGGAGAGCACCCTCCACATCTACATATGACAGCATAGCATTTGAATTGCTAGTGGCTGTCCTGAATGTGTCCTAACTCTCTGGCAAAGTGCATAAGAGAAAGGTGGCTTTGAACTCATCGTCCATTGCCAACTTTTGATTGATGACCTGGCTGACAACACCATTAAACTCATTTAGATGGGCTGTCATAGACGCCCCTTCCTTCATTTGAAGACCTATGAGTTTCTTCAACCAATACACTTTGCTTGAGGCACTTTGCTGGGCATACAAGTCCTGCAATCTTTGCCACATTCCCCAAGCTGTCTTCTCTTCACGTATGCTGAAAAGTAAAGTGTCTGACACAGACAACATGATAGTGGATCTTGCTAGCTCATCCATATCTTCCCATTCTTCAGCAGTAAGAGAAGCGGGCATTACACCCCTTTCTTTGATGGGCTTGTGCTGCTTCTTCTGGAGCAACACATTATAGCAGTGGGTTTGCCAAATGTCATAATTATGTGAGCCTTCAAGCTTTTTGATGTGAAGCAATGAAGAGCTCTCACCTGTGGTTGCCATAGCAATATGCAACCTTTGTCAATGCCTGACTCCCTGCAAGATGTGCAAACACTACACCACAAGCACACAAAGTGCTCACAGTTGTTCTCCCAAAGTTTATCTCCCACTGTGGAAGCACGAATGCAACTCTTCTCCCACTGAATGTGATAAAATCACCAAAATCTGGTTGCTGCAGATTTAGGACAGCACCTTAGATGTGCTCTGTTCCCCTAAAAGTACTGTACAACAGTACTAAGTGCTCACCAATGATGTACCAAACCTGTACCGGCAAGTACAGCAGCTGAAAATGAACCTTTTCCTCACTCAAATCAATGTACAGCCATGCCAAAACTTGTACAAAGTTGTACCAAATCTGTACCAGCAAGTACAGTAGCAATAAATGCTCTCTTGGCTGTCCAAATGAGTGAAAATCAGACCTTAACAGTCCTCACCACTGCATACAACAGTCTCGGACAGAAATTGAGCAAAAGCCCCTTGATTCAAGATCAATTTCTGATCATACATGGTACATTAACGCACATGAAGGCATCCAGAGTCTTCACAATGCTTCCCCCTGGCCACATATACATCCAATACATAAGAGCCCCTTGATTTACAGGCACATTGAGTGCTTGACAGGCATCAACACATTGCCCAAAGCATCAAATGCCAGTGCCTGCATGCAAATCAACCCAATCGGCACGAAAGCCCTTTGATCTGCACTCCAATTTCCTGCAATTTTGCCCCAAATGTGAGATTGCTCACATCATACAGCATGTATGAATGCCCAATGGCACAATTACATCAAAAGCCCCAAATTTTGACACCCAAATTCCTGCAAATTGACCCGGAATGTGACCAATGTCACCCAATTTTGCCAATTTTGCTCAAAAATTGAGCAATTTGGACTTGTACCTGCACAATTGATGATTGTACCTGCTCAATTGATGATTGGACATGCAAATTCCAAAATTGAAGCAAATACCTCAGGCAATTTCTGATTAATGTTGCAGAAAGGGAGGAGTTGTATTGCTGCAGGAAAAGGGGGGTGTTGGGGGGCGTCGTGCTGATGCTGCTGCTGCTGCTGCTGCTGCTGTGCAGAAGGTGATAGCTGAGGAGCTCTGGTCGTATGCCTGGTCGCTTCTTCTCCAGGCTCGAAACTCCAGTAGTAGAAGCTCGCGGGTGAATCTCCCGAGAAGCAGGCGTATGCGTGCGATGTTGGCGTTGATGCGTAGCTCTCCTCGTGGGCGACAAGACCTCCACGGGGACACGTAAGCGTGCCCTTTGTTACGCCTTGGCCAGCGCTACACCCGCCACGTGTTTATCCAGCGGCTCCAGCGAGACGAAGATGTTTGAGCCGGTGCTGCTGCTGGGGCGCAATCGCTTCGCTACACGCAAGTTTGCAGGCGCATGCGACGGGAGGTAGGCGCACGGAAAGCACTCGACTTAGTGTGGCGAGACGGCCACAGCACAGATAAAGCGATGTCGCCTCCGACAGTGCCTTTATCGCAGAAGCGCCACGTAGCGGGAAGCTCCTTCAATCCAAACATCGTCGGGGAAGCTCCAGTGGATGCACGTGTCCTTCTCAGGCTCCGGATTGACGTTGGTGCGTAGCTCTCCTCGTGGGCGACACGCTGATGCTTTCCGTTCGAATGTGCGGACTCTGTGCACTTGTGCTGCCCAGGCTAGCGGGCAGAGAGTGGTGGGCAGCGGCAGTACCGCCGAAACGGGCTGAGCCTCTGCACTCGTTTTGTTACGCCTTGTGGCCAGCCTTGTTTGTTGCCACCGCCTCTTACTGTCTTGCAGCGCCCAACACGACAGCAAGCTCTCCTCTGCTCGTGCCAAGCTCAAGGCTCCATAGCCGAGCTTCTTCTTCGCGATGAAGACGACTCCACACACCCGCACACACACGGACACAACCGTGGCTCTGATACCAGTTGAAGGGAGAGAATTAGGGTTTCATGTGGGAGACATACACAGAAAAGAAGGGAGAGAGAGAGAGAGAGAGAGACATATGTGGGGATAAGTCAAGTCATGGAATGAGTGTGTGACTTTGCAATCACACATGTATATTTGCACTAGTACACATAGTGCACTTAGTACATTAAAAGTACTAAGTGTACTATGTACTAAAAAACTTATGGGCTAGTACACACTATAAGGGTGGGCATAATGCCTTTACCCCAATACATAAGACTCTCGAGGAGGAGAAACACATGAAGGATAGGGCCCTCCACGTGCGAGTACGGGGGCTACAGGCGGGGGCTTCCCCAAAGGAGGATGCCATGACACTTTGCCAAATGCTAGGAGTGGACGGGACCGCCCCCCCCCTTTGCAGATACATGGAGGGCATCAAAGGATATGACACGAGAGCGACCCCTCATCATTAGATTCCCTGATGCCACTAGCAGACAGGTGGGCTGCCCTCAAGGGCACACAGGTGTACATGGGAGATGATCTCACTCTAGCACACAGGTGGCACACCGGCGTGAGGCGATGGTGACTGTTCATGAGGCCCACAGAGTAGGCAAGTGGGCTATCTACAGAGATGGTAGAGTCATTATCACTGAGCACCGTCCCAAATAGGGACGCGGGGTCTATGAAACCAAACACCTGGGGTTGGCAGTATGGAACTGCAATGGCATGCTGTGTCGAATCCAGTAGGCTTGAGCGAGATTCTCATAGGCAGGGATGCCATTTTTTATATAGAGACTCATCAGAGCCCTAAGAGGGGCTTAGCATACATAGCCGGGTATGAGTGGGAGTCAGCTTTTCGAGGCGAGACCCGCACATCAGGAGGAGTATGTGGCTCTGGGGGGGTAGCTATAGATCCCATCTCCGACAGATTCTCAGCATCGTCCGGAAAGACGAGGATGCACGATATCTTTGGGTGCGGCTACAGCTTAGCAGTGACAATGACAGAGTCATCCACATTGCTGTGTGTTATTTTGCACCACGCCACTCTCCTTACGCCGCACAACATGGCCAGTCAGGGTACTTACCATTATATGAGGATATCATGGAGTTCTCACAGTTGGGGGAAGTCCTCTTGCTCGGGGATTTCAACGCCAGGACGGGAATTCAGCAGGTCCCACTACTCGATCTAGACGACCCTATCAGACTATAGGAGCTGGACATCACTGACACAGGGCTGCAGCAATCCTCACAGGACCGTGAGGAGGTCAGAGTGTATAGGAGATATTTCTTAGAGCTGGGAGCTGCACATGGTCTCGTTATCTATAACGGGATGTCCCGATAGCCCTCCTCTGATGGCCTCACCTCCTTCCCTCGCTCAGGAGGTACTAGCATTGTAGACTACCTTATGGGATCTCCGGCTTTGGCACACCTTATCCCCGACTTCTCCATTCTGCCACCCCCTTTTGAAGCTGACCATGCCTACCTCTCTTTCACTCTTACCTGCATACCACCCGTCCCTCCACCCCCCTCCCCCCCCCCCCCCCATCTCACATTACACTCAGGTCCTCTTTGATCACGAGCTTGACCTTGTTTACTCCAACCACATCTACCGCCAACTCCAGGATGTGGAACCTACTGTCCCCCTATCCACCCTCACAACACAACTCACTACCATACTCCACACATCCGCCACAGCTTCTTTCATCTGCGCGGTGGTCTACCGCCAAGCCACCTTGAGGTTCCATGCCCCAGAACTGTTGGTATGATGACGAATGTCGGGCCACATGCTGCTGTCTTAAGCATGAGGTACGGATTGGGCAAATCACGAAGCGCCAAGGGCAACGGATTTCTCAACGATTCCCTCGACGCAAGAAACGGGAGTTCTATGCTCGGAAAGAGGATGAGTTATACCGACTTTTCTTAGGGCCGAACTGCAAAGAGGCATGGAGGAAACTCCGAGAACATCGCCCTCCCACACCTATCACCTACCTAGACACATGGCACTCCTATGCACACTCCCTCATATCCCCCATCAACCACCCCTACCCCCACCACCAAACCCTGCCCCACTACCTCCACCTTCTTCACAAAGGGCATGGTCCTCAAGCCCATTCGTAGACTACGCAATGGGCGAGCCCAAGATCATGAGGGACTCACTGCCGAGTACATCTCGCATGCCCATGATACCCTAGCGCCCCTACTAGCCTACATGTTCAATAGAGCCTTTTGTGAAGGATTTCCACCCTCTGGGTCCACCAACACTATCACCCCCATCCTCAAAGCCAGAGATCCACTTGATCCTAATGACTACAGGACGATCATGATTGGCCACACATTGGCCAAACTCTATGGATCAGTGCTAGAGGCGGAGCTCAGCTCATTTGCAGAGAGCCAAGGATGCAGAGCCTCAGAACAGGCTGGCTTTCGGAGGAGCTACTCTACCCTTGACCACATCTTCACCCTCCGTGCCATCATCGAGGAGGGTAGAGCACGACACCAGAGGATTTACTGCTGCTTTGTGGATTTCCGCAAAGCTTTTGATACTGTACCCCGAGCCCGCCTCTTACACTGTCTACAGGAGATTGGAGTCCCATCTGACATGGTTTGGAGCATCATCGCCCTCTATGAGTCCATCACCGGACGAGTGAGCCCTAGGAGGTACATCACAGGAGATTTCCAGCACTATTGGGGTGAAACAGGGCTGCCCTCTATCACCCACTCTTTTTGGCCTCTACATTGATGAGATCTCAAGCTTCATTGATGGATTAGGCGGGGCTGGTCCCACACTGGCAGGCATATTGATCCCTATACTACTTTATGTAGATGACATCGTCCTTCTCTCAGACTCAGCCGAAGGGCTTCAGAGACAGTTGGATGCCTTACATGACTTTTGCACTCAGCGGGACCTCTCTGTAAACCTTTGGTAAAACCAAGGTAATGGTCTTCAATACCTCTCGCCCCGTCACATCCAAATTGAGCTTCACATATAGAGGGGAACCTATGGAGATTGTCTCATCCTATGTCTACCTTGGTGTCACTTTCAGTGGCCCACGCTTCCCGCAACACATGCCAGAGTGACGCGGGGATATGCAGCCTTGAGCTTACTTGAGCGGCAGTGCTTCCAAGCACATTTCCAGGAGCCCAGGACGAAGGGCTGGCTTTTTGACACCCTTGTCACACCAGCCTTGATGTATGGAGCAGCTTTCTGGGGGCCAGATTTATCCAATGAGGATTGGCAGCGAGTTGAGAGGCCCCAGGTCATGAAGTGCTCCCGTATGATCCGCAGCAAACCATCAATCCCACACCAGATTATCCAAGCAAAGTTTGCTGCAGCCCTGATGGTAGTGGAGGCACTCTTCCAGACCGTCACATACCTCTATCGCATCAGTCACATAGATCTCCACAGGTACCCGAGGCTTGCCTTGGAGTCCTTCAGACAGCTAGCACTTGAGGGGCATTCTGGAGTATGGTATGCACTAGTTTCCACTTGGTTCTCAGTATATGGGCTCTGCATGGACCGCCTACCCCCCCTTCAGTATAGTTTGGACTCCCCTTTTTTCCGGCTGTCTCACGAGGATACCAACTGGGTTATCCAGTCAGATCTTCTTAGCCTCTACACACATTGCACATGGATCACATCCCTGGAGCTCCCCACGAAGATGCACTTTTACAGAGACCACTTCCTCACACTCACTAAGGATGGACTCATCTTGCAGCTACAGGTCTACACGGAGGCGAGGGACCTCACGGTCAACATGGGCAAGACTAAGGTTATGATTTTTAATACTTGAGCAGCGAGCTCAGTGGATTAGCAGATGAGCACCGGGTTTCATTTATAGAGGGGAGACTGTGGAGCAGGTTACCTCCTATGTGTATCTGGGAGTCCTATTTAGGGGCCCAGCTTTTTCCATGCGAGCAGCCGCTGAGGCGAGATTGACATGAGGATATGCTGCCCTAGGGATGCTAGAGAAGATGTGCTCACAAGTACAATTTCAGGAGCCCAAGACCAAATTATGGCTCTTTGATACTTTGGTCTCCCCTACTCTGCTATATGGTGCCCCCATCTGGGGACCGAGCCTAGATCATCGCCGCCGCCGTAGGGGGGGGGTGTTGTGGGAAGGGGCCGGGGGCTACGATGGATGGGGGTCTATGGAGAGACCTCTTGTTATGATGATTGCTAGGATGATACGCAGTAAGCCATCGGTCCCACATGAGATTATTCGAGTAGAGATGGCTGCTGCACCACTCGTAGTAGAGGCTCTTACCAGGTCAGTATCTTTCCTCCACAGTTTATGGGAGCTCCCTCGACACAGATATGCTAGGCTCGCTTTCGAGTCATCATGACAGCTTGCAGAAAGGGGAGATGAGACATGCTGGTATGCACAGATGACTACATGGTTTGGTCTACATGGGATCTTGATGGATAGATTGCCACCTTTTCAGTACTCTTTAGACGCCCCTTCTCTGCCTTTGCACCACTCAGAGGTGAAAATAATCATCAAGCAGGATATGAATCCTCTTGGGAGGGAGGGGGAGACAAGGGGATGTAAGGAAAGGGTCCGTGAAAGGGCCAGAAGGCCTCATTGGGATCTGGGAACCTAGGGAGGAATCTCGTCGAGGTAACGGCCTCCAAACAGGAGGGTTTCTCGAGGTAACTGGGGGGGGTACTGTCAGAGGGCTGCTGAGATAAATGCTCGAAAGGGTTTTTTGATGAAACTGTACCCTCATGTGCCCTTCCAGCCTGGCGACGCCGCTCAGCTCTGGAAGTCGGCTGGCGGCTCCATCTTGGGCCAACGGCCTGCCAATCTCCTGCATTAGTGGCAATGGCTGTGGCTGAATCCTTGTGCTCTGCTGCCCGGGGCCTAGCTCCCCCCCCCCCCGAAGAGGATCTGAGCTAGGACCCGCCCCGGGGGGGGGGGGGGGGGGGGTTCCTAGATTGACGGCGAGGACAAGCTCTAGCGAGATGTCCCATCTATCTACATATGAAGCATTGGCCTGGGAGACTAAAGTACTACACTCTCTGCAAAATAGGGGCTCTGCGGAGGCAACGAAGAGATATGGCATGCGGCATCGTCTTTGGAGAGGCTACACAGATATGAATGTATGGAATCCCGGCGGCCCGAGCAAGAACCAAAGCGGCGGCGGAGGGGGATTCCATCACCCCCGATAGCACCACCTATCACCGGGAGGAGAGGAAGGTATTCCTTCCTAAGGCCTGGGAAGAAAACTGACACGGGAAAGCGTGAAACGCTAGCCGGAGGGTCGGATGCATGGGTCAAAACCATGCTACCACCTCGCAAAGAAGGCCTAGGCCGTACGTAGTGTGACGGGGCTCAGTTGCATGACTGTGTTCGACAATGTCGTCGAGTTGAACTCAACCTGGTAGTAACCATGCCCCAAAGGATGAGTATCAGTGATCTTTCCAGGCGCGCCAAGGAGGCGAGCTTGTAACCGATCCCTGAGCTATCCGCGTGTAGGGTGGCTACCCACAATCTTGCATACCAAAATGCAGGTCTCTAATGATGCGACTGTCGAAGCAAGGAGCTGGAGGTACACTTTTGAAAAGGAAAGGCAAGCGAACACGGCCTCGATCGGGGATGAGAGAGCAGCTGCCATGGAGTCTTCCTGGGGGTTCAAGACCAAAAGAGGCTAAAACTTGCCGATAGGAAGAGCTCCGTGAAAGCTGGAAACCGGCCTTGAGAGAACGCTTAAGGGGGGGAGGTGAGGAGGGGGTATGAGGAGCTGGAGGGTGGGGGAGGGGGTGTGTGCTCGAATGAGGGAGGAGGAGGGGGTGCGGAGAAGGCAGGAGGTGTGCTGAAGCCAAGAGGGTTGGGGGAGTGCACAGAAGGGTAGGAGGGCTGGGAAGGGCTGCTGAAGGCAGGTGGGTGGGATGGGGGGTGTTGGACACATAAGGCGAGGGCTGACGGGTGCAACAAGGCAAGAAGGTGTTAAGGCGGGGCGGGCGTCGGCAGCGGTGGAACAGAAGAAGCGAGCAACGGTGAAGGGGGGAGAGGGCGGTGGGGTCAGCAACCGGGAGGAGAGGGCTCCAGCTCAATCGCGCTACACCCTCGTGATGGACAACTTGTAGGTAGGGGAACATCGTCTTGCATTAATATAATCATATTACAAGTGTAGTTGGCTCTTTCTAGCCCTATTGCTATGTCATTTAAATTTCAGCATTGCTATCTTATTTGGTTTTGTGCCATTTCATCTTGTTTAATAGTATTAATAGTTTAAGTGTGTGTCAAGATTGTGCTACATATCTTACGTGATAAGGCAACGGGACAAATCACTGAGCACCAAGTGCAAAGGGGTTTAGTGCCCTAAATCAATCACCTGCTTTGCCTTCAAGGCAAAGTCCAAATGGGCAGATCTTGGTGGGATCATCAATCCTTCACATGGCTTCACAAACTTGATCAAACTTACTCTAGGTAATAAATAGGATCTCCAGTTCTATCAAATTTGGTCAGTATTCTTGAGAGGTGGATTGGCTATGTTTTGCCCAAATTGGGGCCTCTAGGTGCTATATTCGTGGCAAACTCCCTTCTCATTTCAAACACCATCCTTAGCATGTCTTCTGCATATTCATGTGGTGGTGGTGGAACATAAGGGAGTGGTTGTGAAAAGCCATCTAATATCTTACTCAAACCCGTGTAAACGAGCTTGTCTAGCTCTTCTTTGACCATTTGTCTGTACTGGGGATTCATGTGGTAGGCTCTCTGTTTTGATGGTTTTGCGCCTTTGGTGAGAGAGATATTGTGTTTCACCACTTCTGAGAGGAATCCCCTTCATGCCAGTGTACTATTATGCAGAAACATCTTGAAATTCTTGGAGTAAGGCTATCAATTCTCCTTCTTATTCAGGGGTTAGGTCTTTGGCAATGAATACTGGTTTGGGTTCTTCACGAGGGCCATCAAGGTTTACTTATTTGACCTCAGCGGGGCTATCATACGATCTACCTTCGAGTCAAAGGCTAACGTTTCACTCCACAGATACATGCAAGTTAGCATTGGCGTTCCACGGCCCTCCTGGAATAAGGGAGCCTCTATCGCATAATCACTGGCATCAGTCTCACCCTCGAATGGTTTGCCAAGATCTGGTATGGCTAAAACTGGTGCATCTGTCACCATGAGCTTGATCCTATTAAAAGCTTGAGCAAGACTCTCATTCCATGTAATAGGAGTGTTGAACTTTCGTCCACGTTCTTTGAGGAGGTTATAAAGGGGAATGGTTGCATTTGAATACACCCTCATTGACTTCTTAAGAAAGAGAGTGAATCCTAAAAGTGAACGAACTTGTCTGACCGTCCGAGGTACCGACCAATCTAAAACTTTCTGGATCTGCTCAAGATCTATGCTCATCCCATCTTTGGAGATCCGATGACCTAGGCATGTGATTTCTTTACAAAAGAATTCACACTTAGAATTTGCATGTAGTCATTCTTGCCTTAGAATCCCCAAGATGAATATGAGGTGCTCTACATGTTCCTCCAAGAATGGCTATATATATCAAAATATCATCTTGTAATACCACAACGAATATATCAAAATATGGTCTAAGAATACCGTAACGAATTTCCCAAACAATCCCGAAAGAGATCATTCATCATCTGCTGAAAAGTAGCAGGAGCATTTGTGAGCCCAAAAGGTAACACGAGAAACTCGTAATAACCATATCTAGTTCGAAAACTTGTCTTAAATACATCTTCCTCGGCTATCCTAATCGGATGATAACCTATATGAAGATCAGTCTTCGTAAAATACTTGGCTCCCCGGAGCATATCTATGAGATCGTCTGCTCTAGGAAGGGAGCTTTATTCAACTTTTTATAGTTGACACACATCCTCCACGTTTTGTCTATTTTATGCTTCAAAAACATTGGAGCTCCCCAAGGGGATTTACTATGTTGAATCTATTTCGACAACTATCGAGCAATCTCATCCCCTTCTAGCTGGCTCCTCTTGTTAGGTGCAATACTCATAGGTTGAGACCTTGAAATCAAATTGATCCTCCGACTGGCAGTAAACCATGAGGTAACTCTACAGGAAAAACATCAACAAACTATGCCTTGATGTTGTGTCCCAAACATCTAACTTACTAGATTTAAAATCAGAAGTAACATCAGATGAAAGAGGATCAAGAACACATTTAAACACTTCATAATCAAAATACAAACTCCATATTATATTATGAAGTTCTGCGTTTACCAGAGTAGAGAGAGGGATTCCAAAATTACCCTTGAGACAAATTGGAGCACCTTGTAGTAAAAAAGACAATGTATGATTCTTCAAGTTTACATGGGCGTCATGGTTACGAAACCATCTTTACCTATAATAATATCTATCGTATCTAGATTCATCAACAAAAAATCTACACTATCTAAATAACTTTGGACAGATATAGGCAAGTGGGTCACACATCCGTCCTAGATCTGTCCTTGCCTCGCTGTGAGGTTCACACGGTAGACATGATTACTTGGCCAGGCCTCCACTCCCAATTTCTACACCAATTTGGCATTAATAAACTTGTGAGTGCCACTTGGATCAATTAGGATGTGTATAGTTCTCCCCAACATTGATCCATGCATACGTATGAGATCATTGGGTCCGAAAACTTTCATGCTAAAGTTACAATCCGTGCAAGACCTATGATCAAGAACTGTGGTATGAACGGAAGTAGTCACCTGTAATTACGGTCAAGAGAGCTCCCTTAGGCTTTTACTTTTTTTGTGCTTGAGGGCGGCTACCTTTCCAATGGGCCGCCTGGCTACAAATAAAGCACCGACCCTCCCGAATGTTATGGAGGCTCTGCCCAGTCCTTTTCTTTTGCTTCTGAGGAACATTCTTTTTACTCTTATTGGCAAGTGTCTTCACAAAACGGATAGCATCCTCAAGTGTTTTGCAATTATTGTTCGTCACCTGAAGCTTATGATCTGGGGACAATCCCCGCATAAAAAATACAAGCAAAGTGACCACATCCATATGCATCGCCTTCACTTGCAACTCTCTAAACCTGTGTAAATATGTGTCAAAAGACATGGTTTTCATATAAAACCCTACAAACGTGGATACCACGTCATACACATCCTCCACTTGGAGGAACTCATCCCTGAACATCTGCTCAAAACTAGCCCAAGAAATAGGCTTTTTCTGAAGCTCTCTCCACCATGACAAGGCTTTCCCTTTTAGGAAGCCTTGCATCTTCTGAGCGTCCTGGGAGAGGATGGAATTCAAAACGAACATTGTACCTATTAAGCCATGCATCAATCACTTCTTGAGTTCTCTTCTTCCTCTCCCCCAAAAAACCTCTAGGGTGAAGAAAGGAGCTACTGAAATCTGCCCTGCCAGTGCAGGACTACTTGCCAATATAGTGACCTGCTGATGCAAAAGAGTGATCTCCTTCCGGTCCCATTGCCCTGGTTCTTCAGGGTAGAGATCTCTACTTGGAGCTTCTGCATCTCGTGGTTGAAGTAAGTCTTCTTCACCATATCTATCTCCTCCTCTTCCATGACTATTGTATGGTGTCCATGAGCAGTATCATGGTTGGTTCCCCAATATCTGCCCCTATGTCTTCTCGTTCCCACTCATGGTCTGATAAATCATCGGTAAAGGAAAGGGGCTGGGGTGTCGCCATGGATATGAGAGATGGAAGAGAGAAGAAAAGCAAGGGTGTATCTTTGTTACTGTTAAAAAAAGGAAAGATTCATATGTGCCGATTCTGAATTTTCAAAAAAGCGAGGGAAAGTCTACACAAAACTGTAGGAAGAATCTGAGATCATCGCGTGAACCCACTTACCAAAGCCTTCCCTGAGCTCTGTGTACAAGAAGAGAGGTGCGAAATCTGCTCCCTGCTGTTTTGTCCCATGCTGAATGTTGGAAAGAGCTTCCTTTGATGGTTTAATGTCTAATATGTGCGTTATTATATAGGCCACACGTGGTCTTTTTCCCAAAAAAACAGCCATACTGCTTTTTTTTCTCAAAAAATAGGCGCCTCTTCTAGAATCCCAAAAAACAGCTAAAGTCACCCTATTGTAGAAGGTTGCTCTAAAAACAACACACATGCTTTTTTTTAGCAACTTACGCTTTCTCTCCCTGGCGGTGCCTGCGCAGGCAGCACCCAGCAGCCCCCTATTCATTCCCCTATGCCTGTGCACATCAATCTGGAGGCGCTGACTGCTTGCCCCTCTGCTGGCTACCTTGGTTCACTCTCCCTCTTCTCTGCTGCGCAGCCCAGCCTGTTGCTGCCCTGTAGGAAGCCAACCTGTCATGCTTTTCTTCAGGCTGGAAGCAACCCTTGCCACAGGTTTCAGGCCATCAACTCAACATCCCCTTGCCCACACGTATACAAACATGTCAAGGGTAGACTCTTGAGTATAAATTGCAGCCCATCTGGGAGTTACACCAGAGAAGAACTAGGGTTTTGTAAGGGGTCTTCTGCACATCTCCAACACGCATGACTCTTAATATCCCCCCTCTCACAGAATCCACATACAACCAGGGCTGCAACCCTAGAAAGCATACTTCTTACGAGAAGAGAAGCAAGCTATGGTGCTGAGAGAAATATCTGGGAATCTCGACTTGAATAGACCATGAAAGACATGCAAACCTTTGTAGACTCGGCGTTTAGGTGGCTCTGATACCAAGTGTAAGAGGTGTCCCAGGCCTGTCCAACCAAGATCTCCTAAACACAGTCCAAAACAAGATTAGAGAGAACCAAAAAAAAGGAAGGGTACACAAGGTCGCCGGCCCTCGCAAAGACTTTCTGTGATCAGCCATGTCCCAGACCCATTAGAAGTGCACTGCACGACTGACTACACAATAATATTCCAAGGCATTACTTATATAGTGATAATTGCCGCTATAAATAGCTTACCTGCTTTAGATAGCCAGTAGCCTAGTTTTATTTATTCTGAACCTTAGCCCTTTGTATCTGCCTGCTATCTGCTAATCCCAGGGTCGCCTAACCTTGTTGGATTAGGCCCGCTAATCCGAGGATTAGCTTCAGGTACATAACAAAACTTAACTTGGGTGAGCTTGCGTCTGGTGGCTCGACAGAGCTCGTTGGCTTGCTCGGAGCTCGTGGGCTCTTCATCACCGTTATTGGTCACTGTCTTGGTCTAAAGGGTGATCTTGTTTATGTCAGTTTCCCACTGTTTGGAGTATGTCTCATGTGGCTTCATGGCCTCAACGTTGTCTGTCTCCATGGACAAGACATACCTTTTAGGCTTGGTATGTGGTTTTCTCCTTCTTGGCGGGATGATTGTGGGTAATGCGGAAGTGGCTTCTTCCACGGAGGAGTCATCACTAGATGAAACACAAACTACCCCCTGGTTCAAAGTCACTATTGGCTCCCAAAAGGATATGCTGCACTAAGCATGAACATGGAGGTTATCTCCATCCCGTCCTGTCCTGCAAACCTTGTTCCAAGCTTATGTGGAAGTATGCCCATGGCTGCCAAGACATGAATCCAATCCCGAGAGTCGTTAGGCTTTGGAAGAGGCTCATAATCATGTTTTTCATCTTCACTATCCAACAACTTGTTGACCGAAGTGTTTGGATGGCTGTGTTAGAATCATTGGCGAGAATGCCTTGACTATGGGATGAGTCTTCCTTGTTCTCAAGTCTATTTTCAAGGATTGGCTACCCTTGTGTTTGTAAATTTGCTTGGTTTCCCAATCGTGAACTAGCCTTGTGTCTCTCACGTAAGGCCGCAATCCTTGGTGATTATGCTGTGCTTAGCTGCCATGTGTTGTAGTGCTGTGTGCTATCTTTGGCATAGAGTGGATAATCACTGATCATCCTAGAGTCATAGCAGGCTATTTATTCTATGTGTCGGTCCACCTATGTCAAAGAGTACGCTTTACTTCTTAACACATCAATCTGCATCTATGCAGTCAGTAGTGTGCAGATCTAAACTCAACCGGCTGCTCTTGGTTGACTTGATGTTTATCATTCCACTCAAGTTCTTGCTGCTATGCAAGCTCATTCTACTGTTTGTTGAGAAGGATACCAGTTAATGTGGTCAGCTTCATTTAGTCGTGCTAAGAAATATCTTGACGTTCAATAAATAAAGTCACGATTTTCTTGTTTTTTCTTGAACACAGATGACAAACAAAAAACTGGGCATTTGGAAGGCTTTGAAGGGGCTAAAGACAGGCTGACTCTGGTGAAGGGTCATCTTTTGGATTACGAATCCCTCTTTGCTGCTATAGATGGCTGCAGTGGTGTATTCCACGTGGCTTGTCCTGTTCCAAGCCAGACTTCAACCAATCCGGAGGTTAGTTGTATGTTTTGTCTGCCCATTTTAGTTGCTGAATCATCTTGCCTACTCTTGAAATATGAGCTGTTTTGTATTTTCTTAGTTGCAATCAGTTAATTCTGTTCTTGGAAGAAAAGAAAAATCACCTGGTTCTGTTGCAAACAATAGTTTTGGTGTACCATCTGTGTGCTCTGGTGCTGGTATTTTAATTGGAATAGAAGCCTGATATGTTTGGCGAGCTTGATGCACAGGGTATAGACCCTTCTAGAGATGATTATCACTATTTGGATAGATCTGTTTCATACTCTTAGAGGAAGATGAACAGGTAGGGTGACTCTCACCAGCAGGCCAAGAAATTAATGTAGCATTGAATCTCACATAGATATGCTAGGAAAATAATGTGGCATTTAATTTCGCTCTTAAGACTATTAATCATATTAAAGGACTTGGTTATGCACATCTTGGTCTTGTGGTATGACAGGTTGAGGTTCTTGATCCTGCCATAAAGGGAACTTTGAATGTGCTAAAAGCATGCACTGATGCCAAAATTAAGAGGGTAGTGATGACATCATCGGGGTCAACTGTACATGCTGATCCTTATAGGCCTAAAGAAACCATTCTTGATGAGACTTTCTGGAGTAATGAGGATTACCTTAGGGAAAACAAGGTAACAGCATTTTGTTTACATTGAGTTTCACTTTTCAGTTCCCAATCAAAAGGTTTACGAGTCTTCATTGTTTATCCTAAGAGTTTTGTTCTTGAATAAGAATATATTCATGCTTTATAGCAGTCTTTCCATCAATCTTCAACCTGTTTGTCTTTATATTATGTAATATGAGTAGGTAGTAAGATTATGTCTAGGCAAATTTAAATGCCAAGATGCCCTTTTTTGAGAATCCAATATCACAAAAAAAAGACTCTGAAATTTAGAGGATAAAAAAACAACTCTTTTGAAAACAAAAATCACTGTGGCCAAGCCATTTGGTATGTGGTATGTAAACCGTTAAATTTGTAGTTCAATCACTTTCGGATTGCAAATACACTCCTCTAATCCCGTCTCACTTCATCACTCATACAAGCTCCACAAAGCTCACAACCATAGCTCTAAAACCACTCACTTGAGCTCAAAGTGCTCCAGTGATTCTACTTTGAAAAGAAAAAAGATAAGACTCATGTTAAAGAAAAAGATAAGACTCATGTTAATCCATCAAAAGAGTATTCGATGTACAAAGCTGGAGACAAAAAACTCCTCCCCTTCTTCCATTATCTCCACGTTATGTTCAAACAAAGAGAAAGCCTCCCTTTAATATTACAAGGTTTTCACATTTTCCTTTTCACACTTGGTCCATTGAGATCTCCCTTTTACATTGCTTTATAGTCCTAATTCAATTTAATGACCTGTTTGCAATGTGCATAGTAAGATTATCAAAGTAGTAAGTATAAAACCAACAATAATCACAATTATCTGGAGCAACTAATTTGTTGGTAAAGTGGTGGTTTCTTCTTACAATTACGCCTTGTTGTGCTACGGTGTTGTTGCAGGACCTCATCTATCATCTTTGCATGCTTCTTGTGACTTTGATTTGCACCCGTGCACGCAATTTGGGGACAAAAATGAGTGCCAATGTTTGGTGAACACAAGGGATAGGTCATCTTGACCATCCAACTCCGTAGCCTTTGGATGGAAATCCATGTGCAGTAATTTATTGTGCTACGTTGTCATGGTTCATGGCTGACGTTCTCTCTGGGGTTTAGATCCTCTGGTGTGTTACTCCCATTTTGGGATTAACAAAGCGATCTCCACCACTAAGAGAGTTAGTAATAAGTGTCAAGAAAAGGCACTAAAAACATTAAGATCTTTATTAGAGAAGCTAGCCACGTCCATGCTATGAAGTCGCTTTTTTAAATTTTGGGTGCCCAAATGTGAATAAGGACGAGTTGTATGTAAGTCATTTTTCTCATAATGCAAAGACATAATCCCCCTTTGTGCTAATTGAGCTCGTGCACTCCTTGCTCTTTGCTGTTGTGTGCGAGGGGGACAGACGAGAGAGTTGAGAGGAAACTTGTTATTCTTAGTACATGTGCCTCTCTATGCTCTGTGAGAGAGAGTTCAGAGAGTTAGAGAGGCGTGGGAGCTTCTTGGTGTCAGCAAGAGAGGTGAGGCTTGGGAGAGTGGAACTAGCAACCTCTAGTGGAGCTTGGAGGCTATGGAGATCCCGGGCTCGGAAGCAAGGTTAGTATCCCCTCAACGGTTGTTGCCTATTTTCTTCTCCTTAAGTGAATGTTTAGGGGTCAAAAACGGGCCATAGCATATTTGGCATTGTTGTTGGGGAAGCAATCTTGCTTATTCTCTCTTCTCTAAGCACCCAGCTCCTTCCTTGCATATTTACATTAATTGTTTTCTTTTTTTGTTGAAGTTTGTGAGAAGAAAAGAATGGATAAAGTTTTTCTTGTAAGAGGAAAAGGGTCGTAAATGTATTGTTTTTGGTTGAGAGATTGAGTTGTGAGTACTTGGGTAACTTGGAGGCATAGTTGTCAGCAGGTACGATACCGTACGATTCGTACGATACGATACCGTATGGAAAAATACAGTGTGATATAAATTTTCTTCTTATCATACGATAAAATACGATGTAAAAAGAAAAAAACCTTATAAACTTAGGTATTTCTAATTTCGTGATATGGAGTATTTTAAAAAGGAGGGAAGCATTGTAGTACAGAGGAAGCTTAAACAGTCATAGACAAGCAAAAACAAGACCATTACCCAAAAAAAGGGGAAAAAAAGGTTTTCGAAATGTCTTTTTGAAAAATCCGTACGAGTCCATACAGTATCGTACCATACGATATTCTGTACGATATGGCGTTGTACGCCGTACAGAAAGAACTATGCTTGGTAGAAAGCAAACCAATCATTTTTCTTTTGATTTTTGTTGATGTCAGTATCGTTGTTTCTCCACTTGAAAAACATGGATGCTAGTTTTTTTCTATTTTTTCATAAAAACCATTAAAAAAATAATATTGTACTTTGAACCTTGTGGTGATTACCATTACTTAAACCCAGCTGACAAGGATCAAACTCCACTGGATTTTGAGTGTGAAAAATCAGAGTTAGTCACGCATGACTAACTTGATATAATCACGTCCAAAATAATACCGAGGTTAAGATTAGTAAAGAGATTAGAGGATAGTTATTAAATTGGTGAAAGACTTACAATGAATTTGCACTTGAAGAGTAAAGTTCTCTGAATGTGAAAAACTAGGGTGAGTTAGTCACATCGTGACCAATTTGAGATAATCATGTTTTCAAGACCAGAAAAATTGTTACTCATACATGGCAACTTTCCTGTTGGAGCATTGCAAAATATCACCTCGGAAGAGCACAATCTCTCGAAACAAGATTACAAAATGTGAGTTAAAGAAGACCATGAGATGCAAGCCCAAGCTGTAGCAAAGAGAATACCACAATTGGAACCTATTCATGAAAACTCCAAGGAGGAGTGGGAAACGACTACCCTTCTGGATATGGACAAGTCCAACACGGAGAAGGCTCAAGAGGCCAAAGAACAAATGCACACAAGGGTAGACATCAATAAAATAATGTCTGGTCCCGACTTCCTTATCTACATGCAGTCAGTGCTAATGCAAGGTCAAGAGAGATTCCCCAATGAAGATATAAGGGACATAGAAGCTCCTCTTTCTCCGAGGACAAGAGGTATAACAGATCCTTACTGAGGAGTCAATGCAAGAAGGGAAGAGGAAGAATAGTTACGTTCCCAGCAAGACCTATGCAAGAATCGAGTCTGGACTTAACCACAGCAACCCCAACTGATTTGTTAAGAATGACTGCTGAAATAGGTAGGGAGATTGCAAGGGAATTGGAAACCGGCCACACCTTGAGATATAATCTCATGAAGCCATATCATATAGTTAAGCTTATGCAAAGCTTTGATAGAGATGGGGATCCCATCTAACACATGGAAACCTTTGAGTCTACTTGTGAAAATTGTGGAACCGTGCGAGTGAAACTGTCTTCTGACCTCGCTTGTGGGATATAGATAGGTGGTAAGTATACTACCTTACTCTTTGTTGCTTATTTTATGAGCAAATGGCAAATTTTTCTGTTTTGCAGGTCCACACTTTAATAAGTGTGTCCGCCCAAGTTATAAGTGAGTTTGGGTGTCCACACTTCATTAAAGTTCGGGCAGACAATTCATAAAGAAGTTGGACCAGTTTCCACTCCCGGTCGGCCATGCACGACCTCCCACATGTCAAGAGGAGGGATGGTTTGGATGGGTGGCCCAATAGGCACCCTCCACTCATCCTCTACATGTTGGGAAAGCTTAACTTCCCTTCCTCTCCTCACTTCTAGCTTCCCTTCCTCTCCTCTCTCTAGAAGTGGGCGCCAACCATATGGGGGTATTCTGGCGGCTCTCCCTCAGTAGGCTTCACATTCCTCGTCCTGCACCGCTCCTACCGCCACCGTCATACGAACCTCTCCAAATTTTAGTAAGTATGATGGTAAGTGTGATCATGCTGCAGTTACTCAAACTATTCATCAATTTGAAGCACATTTTCCATTAGCTAAAATCACAGATCCATAAGACAAAGTCCATGTGGGTGCACCCCAACTCACTGGGGAAGCTGTTACTTGGTGGCAGCATTGGTCACAACTTCACACAAACCCCATCATAGGCCAATTCTGTTTTCATTAGAACACCTTCGTGGCTGACCTCAAAGCCCGTTTTCTTCCACCACTGTACATGACCAATCTCACTCAGGGTAGTTCCCCTATTTTGACCTATTCAAACAAGGTCATTACAATGGCCCAGCAGTTGCGCATATCGGAAGAAGATAAGCTGAAGCAGTTTTATTCGAGGTTTAGACACTACCATTAGGTACCTAGTGAGGAATTTTGAGCCTCAGACTTATGCACGGGCACTGACCCTCGCTTAGAATCAGGAGCTAATGGTGAACGGAGGTAAGCCCAAGAGGTATGGTCTACCCCAAAGCCCCAACAGCAGTCATCCACCCAATAGTCATCTACCCAGGGTAAGGGGGCTCAGAACAACAAAGACCAAAAGGAGAACAACAAAGACCAAAAGGACGAAAAGAAAAATTCTTCAAGTCAATTGGGCAATAAGAAAGATTCTACGCCCAAGAAGACTCCAGAGGAAAAAGCGAGGGCATCACTGGAGATTATCTCCAGCCAGATGAACAGACACGGTACAGGACAGAGAGTTGTTGTTTCTTCTGTCACACTATGGGACAGGGGAAGAAAGATTGCACTAAATTCCAGGCTGAAAAGTTTGCTGAGGCATCCACTTCCACAGTAGCAACCGTAGCATCATCATCCACACCTCCGCCATCAGCCTCAAATGCGGTTTAGCTTTAACGCTCTTTGAATTCAATGCCATTAGTGGTATTTGATGGTAAGCAGGAGGGTGAGGCTGAGGGCAAGACAAAGGCTCTCATCCGTGCCTATGGCACTGCAAAGGGACAACAGTTCAATGTCCTCTTTGACATGGGTAATTCTGAGGATACCATCTCTCCACAATTGGCTACCAAGATAAGTTGTACCTTGGTTCCTTATGACTTAGATGTGGACGGGGTTACTCCTGGTCTACGTACACACATCACTCATAAAGCTTAGCAATTTGAGTTTCAAGTTCAGCGGGCCACATTCCAGCAGGATTTCATTGTCTCCTCTCTTTTAGGGTGTGACATGATCCTCGGGATCCAGCGGTTTCGATAGTATGCACCCATTCCTAAATGGAGGCAAGACACTTTCACCGTAGTTGAAGGCTTTCCTGAGCCTCTCATGATTCGCGGGGATCGGAGCATTCCTGGCATTCCTCTCATTTCCCACATTCAGGCCCAAAGAGCCATCAGAAAAAGAGCAGAGTGTGTGCTGTTATATGTCCGCTCTCAGTCTAATGTAGTTCAAGTAGCACCCACAGGGGAGTAGCGGATGGCTGGTCTTTTGTCTGAATACAGCAACATCATGCTGTGAGACGACCTCCCACCTACTCTCCCACCCAGTAGACGAGAGGACCATCGCATAGAGTTGGTTCTTGGTTCAGAACCTCAAGCATCTTTCTAAGGCATTGGAGAGTGAGTTTGGAGCAGCAGTTAGCCAACTACAAATTTATCCGACCATCTTTCTTACCTTTGCCCGCTCCCATTCTGTTTGTCCAGAAGAAGGATAAGTCCGCACACTTATGTGTGGATTACAGGGCGCTCAATAAGCTAACAGTGAAGAATAGATTCCCCATGCCCAGAATAGTGTACATCCTTGAATGACTCAATGGTACAAAGATTTTCTCTAAGATTGATCTTAAGCGTGGCTAACATCAGGTTCAGATCTTTGAGGCTAACATTCCAAAAACGGCCTTTAGGACCGAGTGTGACCACTACGAATTTGTGGTGATGCCCTTTGGCCTCGCCAATGCACTAGCAACATTCAACAAAATGATGTCTCGGGTTTTTTGGGATCTCATTGGCAAATGTGTCTTCATCTTCTTAGATGACATTTGACATTCTTATCTTCTCAGGGACTGCAGAGCAGCATGAGCAAGATGTGTCACGGGTTTTTCAACTCTTGCAAGACAATGAGTTGTTTATCAATGCCAAGAAGAGTGAGTTTGGAGTACAGGAAATCCATTACCTAGGATACATCATCAGTTCATTAGGTATTAGCCTCAACCCTGAAAAGGTATAGGCCATTCTCAGTTGGGATGTTCCCACTACATTCAAAAAATCCGCTCATTTGTGGGTCTTTGTTAGGCCTACAGCACCCACATGGACAAGTTTTTTGACCTTACAACACCTCTTACTGACTTGCTCAAGGGCGTGAAGACTCGTCATTAGAAAGTGTCCGTCACGGGCAAGGCTCTAGATTTTCATTCTAGGCAATGAAGAAAGTTGCCTCTGAGTCACCAGTTTTGAAGTTGGCATCATGGGATGATCCTTTCGAGGTAATTACCGAAAAAACCTTGCCATTGGAGCTGTTTTACAGCAAGATGGAAGGCCAGTGCTTAATATAGCCGCAAATTAAATAACGCCGAAAAGAATTATTCGGTGTATGACAAAGAGGGTGATGACCGCTCTTAAGCATTGGAAGCACTTTCTTTACGGGAGGGACTTCACAGTTAAGAGAGATCACAAACCATGCCCAGTGTCCAATGGAGTGATAGGCAGTGCACGTGGAGTCAATTGTTCCAACAATTTGAGGGAATGATTGAATACGTCCCGAGCAAAAATAACCCCGTTGCTGATGCTCGTAGTCGAAAGGACACTATTCAGACATTGCAGGAGTCCATTGTGCTAGAAATTCAAGGCAAAGACTTAAACAATACTTCCTTGCTGTACTAATTCTTTCTATTTGCTACTTCCCTTAGTGCTAGGCTTCATTATGGCTGAGTCTACGCTGCATCTGGTTTGACAGAAACTCAGTACGAAGGGCTTTGTGTGAATATATGCTCTTATGTGTGTGTGGAGTGTGTGTGTGAGAGCATATCTTGATACAGAGTTCTACACCTACTATTGGGCACTGATGACATTAGCGGGGATGTGGTAGTATCTAGTCCATACTATGTCGTAGTATCTAGTCCATACTATGCATAATGGAGTTGATAGTTATATAGTCTTGTGGGTTGACTACCATGAGTATATAACATGCACGTTCTTAAAAGGTGAATTTGGGCATGTTCCTAGATTCATCTAGGTATATATATATATATATATATGAAGGCACAATATTCAGATTCGGAAGAGTTCGAGACTCAATATCAGTTGGCTCTCAGCTCAAAACCAGGCCACTACAGTATACGGGATGGTTGGTTGTTTTTCAAGAACCGTCTTGTGTACTCAAAGATGAGCACCAAGTCCTTCTCCACAATGCCCACGATTCTCTTATTGGGGGTCATAGGGGTATCAACGGTACCTTGGAGAAGTTAGAGAGGTCATTCTATTGGCCTAAGACGCGACGGGATGTCTACCAACACGTCCAATCATGCCAGATATGTCAAAAAGTGAAAGTTCCTCATACTAAACAAGCAGGGTTGCTTCAACCTTTGCCTATTCATGAGGGACCCTTTCACGACATCAGTATGGACTTCGTAGGCCCTCTTCCCACCTCAGCTGGATCTAGAGACCTACACTGTATGACAATCGTTGACAGATTCAGTAAGTTTTGCATGCTCATTCATGCAAGTAGATAGCTAGAGCCGAGGACACAGCTCGCTTGCTCATTCGGTTTTGGTATTCCATTGGTGGTTTGCCACGGACTATCACATCAGATAGAGATCCAAAATTTACGTCCCATTTTTGGAGAGCATTGTTTGACAATTTTGGGACTAAGTTGCAGTTGTCCACAACGCATTCCATCCTCAAACAGATGGCCAAACAGGAATTTACAATCAATTGGCATTTGACGTTCTCAAATCATACTGCCATGACCAGTAGTCGAAATGGGAACAATATCTTCCTTTGGTTCAGGCAATCCTCATCAATACTCACTCATCGAGTATTGGCCGGACGTCGTATGAGGTAGCATTAGGTCGCTGGTTCTCATCTCTTTTGACGAGACAGGTGTCACCATCTCTTGAGGCCAATAAAACCACCGAGACATTCTCGGAAATCATGGAGTCAGTTAAGGAGCGCCTTGCCAAGGCTCAGGAAGCATATACCCGGCAAGCCAACAAATCCAAGCGAGATGTCAACTCTAAGGAAGGGGATCGGGTAATCTCTGCATCATGAAACAACGGCTAAAGCAAGTGGGCAAGCGTTGTCCCAAACTACCATTCCGAAGTTTCGGCCCATTTCGAGTCATTCAAAAGTTAAGTGATGTCTCTTTAAAGTTAAAGTTGCCGGAAAGTTGGACTATGCACAATGTCTTTCATGTTTCTTGGTTGAAGCCATATATAGCTCCATCATTGTAGGATATATCCGAAGAGCAACAACTAGATATGATAGACGAAGCTGAAGTCATAGAGCCAGAGCAAATTCTCCTCCAAAGATGGAAGCATGGATCCGGTCGAAGAATCCGACAGTTCTATACGAAGTTTAAAGACCGCGGAACCCACAAAGCAGTTTAGCTAGATGAAGAGTTCTTTCAGGAGTACCCCCAGTTGTTGGCGGACTACTTGGAAGCCCGGAACCTGCCGCTAAGTTAAGCAAGAGGGAATGCCACGTACACCGTGCACTGGGGTACACAATGACATACTGGCATGATCATCAATGCAGCATTTGTACAGAAGTAGAACCTTTTCTAGGATTATTTGTCGTACGCCGTGACCCCATTGTGAGCCCTTAGTTCAGGGACAGTCAGGCACGAGCTACATAGCTCAGTCTCTGAGCCTTAGAGGTCAGTCAAATGTCAGTCCTCTCTTAACCCACTTGGAGAAAGCATCATTCAGAAGCATGTAGTTGCCAACCTTAGCATTAGATGCATGTAGGCATTTTTAGATTCATTCGCATATAAGGGGCCAGCCCCAACTTGGGCTAGCCTTTGCAAAAGGCATCCAAAGCCTTTGCCAGGCAGTCGGCAGAGCCCTTTGTGGCTTTTGTGCCCATTCGGCCAGTAGCCAACTAGGCCTACAGCCCGACCAGCATCATATGGGCAGCCGACATGTAATGGAGCACCCGACCAAGCATTTAATGTTGCCGACTGGCATTATCCAGTCATGGGGGTCTTTTACAGCAGCTGACATGTAATGGAGCACCCGACCAAGTGTTTAATGCTGCCGACTGGCATTATCCAGTCGTGGGGGTCTTTTACAGCAGCCGACTGATATTTTCAGTCAGTCGTGGGATTTTGTCTCAGCCGACAGCCCTCTGCAGGCAGCCGACTGCAGCCATGTGGTCATATAAAATCAGACACCTGAGTCCCACTTTTCCGATTCAGGTATTCATCAAAGTATCTTCAGTTTGTAGCATCCAATCACTCCAGGCTAAGAAGGAAGATACTCTTCACACTCAGCCAGCATATGTGCAGTCGTACAGCTATCTGGACTTCCATTAGTGGCCAAGGAGAGTTTTCAACAGAGCCTCGGGATAGTTGGGTACTCAGCCGACGTACGGTCTTCCTCATCCTTGCGTTGGGCATTCATATCATTTGTACTCAGCATTGTACAGCATTTCTCCAAAGAATAATATAAGCAAATACACCTGCTTGGAGGGGGGGGAGGGGGGGGGGGGGGTGTTTTCAAAACTCTGGGTAGACTTGAACTGGAACCAACTAACACCAGAGCTGTAGCTCTCACTCCAGCATGGTAAAAGCTGAAGGGTCGTTAAAGGTTTATATCAATGTTAGAAATAACCATGTGACTGGAAAGGTGTATTTAATGCGTGCAGGAATGATGGAAGAGCAGCTACTGCATGGACGATCATGGATTAGTGCAAGAAATTGCACCATCCAATGGAGTGAAGGAACAACACAACTAGAGAAAGCTAGTCACAAGGTGACAATATCAGTTTGGGTTTCACCCAAGGAGGAGGAGGTATTACCTTTGGCCAATTTCGCAAAATTCCTACTTCTTAGCCCAATGGCTGAACAAGAAGAACAGAACAATGTAAGTAAAACAGAGGCACAACAAAGAAGGATAATGGGATCCTACAAAAGCTGGAAGCAACCAACTAGGACACAATGGGTTCCTAAAAGCCCTTTGAGGTCACAGGGGTCTATGAAGGCCCACAACAGCTGTGGATACCCAAACAAGGGTCAGTAAAGAAGGCAAAGGTAGCGGAGCCAAGGAAAACTTGTCATTGACTCTCTCACCCTGCAAAGGCTAAGACCAGCCCACAAGTCAAACTTGCTGGGTGCTGAAAGCTACATTAGTTGCACAAGGATATTACCAAGGTGCCACTCAGTTATGGATCCCTAGTAGAACTCAAAAGTGCCAGGAGGGTGCCAAAATCTCTTTTGAATCAATGGGGTGATGTTATAGCTTTTCCAGTGCAGCCTGAGAGTAGGACTCCTCCCTCCTCAGACTTTAACTTTGTATGTTTATGGACTAACCCTTTCTTTAGTATAGTATGGCATTGATGTCAGTGAGGGCTTAACAAAGGGGGATGTAGCACTAATACAACAAAATACAGATAGGGATGCTGACTCACTGTCATAATGGCCATCTTTCATAATGACTTATATCTTATTGCAGTGCTTTCAGGCCCACTTCCAGGAACCGTACACCAAGAGAAGGTTTTTTGACACCTTAGTGACACCGGCAGCAATGTATGGGGCACCTTTTTGGGATCCTGATCTTGGTGGTGAGGATTGAAGGAGGGTGGAGAGGCTAGAGGTTATGGTCTACTCACGTATGATCAGGAGCAAACCATCTTGGCAGAGAGGCTAGAGGTTGTGATGTATTCACGTATGATCAGGAGCAAACCATCTGTGCCTCATGCCGTTGTTCTAGCAGAGTTTGCAGCCTCCCCGCTAGTTGTGGATGCCCTGTTCCAGAGAGTCACATATACACAGAGGGTCTACAGTTTGAGTAGAGATAGACTCCCCAGGCTGGCACTCGAGTCATCATGCTACCAAAGCAGAGGCAGGATTCACGTAGACTTGGTACGCCAGGGTCACACAATGGTTTTAGGCACATGGGTTCCATATAGACTGGTTACCTCCTTTCCACTACAGCCTTGATGCTACTCCCCTACCATAGTAGTTAGGGGGTTGTTTGAAACGGGTTTCCTAAAAGTTTCAAACGCGTTTTGTAAAATCAGCCCAAAGTTTCTACCTACAGGTTTTTGCATGTACAAAATTCAAATATATACTGTATAAAATATGTAAAAATAATACTGAATGCATAGAATACATGGAAACATCAATTTTAAGCCTACATGTAAGTTGTAACAAGAGAGTAACGTCTTTATTAGTCGCAATTTTCAGATGTTGGATTTGGGGCAAAATAAACAAGTCAAAAAAAATGCATGAAAGAAACGCGTTTCCTACAAGGAAACGTTTCCAAGTTTCCTACCTTGAAGGAAACACGCTGAAGGAAACGCGTTTCTTGGCAACTATGTCTCCTACAGCTCACCCACCAGGACATTAATCACCTCATCCGTTACAGATATATCTAGACTAGTGACACACATCACATGGGTAGCCTCACAACAGCTCGGCACTAAGATACAGTTCTATCATGACAGCTGCCTAGAGTTCAGGCCAGGTGGTTTCATTCGAGACCCCCGTTACATGCTCAGGCACATGTCACATGCCATGACGATTGCTATTGGCCAGATCAGAGTTTTGTCTCACAAGCTTAGGGTGGAGAGACAGGGAGAGCAGCAGATATCCCTAGGGAGGACAGGATATGATTGCTGTGCACACTGGAGGTGGAGACGGAGGAGCACTACATATGCAGATGCCCAGTGTATTATGAGATCAGAGGGAGATTCCAGTGTCTTTTCTGGGATGGGTTTGGGCCTCTCACGAGAGTTCTAGACTATCCAGATTAGGGATGCTTGGGGCTTTACCTACTAGAGATCAGCCAGCACAGAGACCATTTATGTCACATGAGACAGAGGCAGCCCACTTACACATCCCAATCACCCATCACGAGCTTCTTTGCACCCACCTCCACTAGGCGCCACCAGAGAGAGCCATCTGAGGATGACCAGTCGGTGAGATAGACCAGGTAATGTATACAGGCCATGAGGTTCCTCACTGTTTCTCTGGAGAGAGCTACTCAAGTACAGAGATCCAAACGGCGCAACCGAGAGGACCGAGAGTACCATCCCCTCGCCAGCTCCAGCTTCAAGAGATCCTTCAGCGATATCGGAGTGCACCACCCCGAATTGTGGACATAGACAGCCAATACACAATTACAGATACGGAGTCTATTTCCCCGTCAGCGACCACCCCCAACACTTGACCCTGCCACACACTTATTGCTCCCGTGGATTGTATCTCTATTTATGAGGGTGTATTGCACTTTTACAGTTCAGCCTAGGCCCTAGGTGTAGCACATAGGGCTTTCTTTGACAATTTTGACAGTGGTAGCTCAGTTTTAGTTTAATTCTTGTTTCATTTTCAGTTTGTTATTCCATCATTCAGTTACTCATGGGTTCATTGTAACTTTTGTTTCATAGACCCTTGCAGTCTTTTGCAGATGTTAATATATCTTTCTTTCTCTTGTCAAGTTGCCAGTCTAAGTAGTTCGTTGATAAATACACACAGAGCAGTCACAGAGGCAGCAGGTGAAAGGTTAAGCCAGCTAGAAAGATAGCAAAAGTGTAATTACATAACTATGGTCATCCTATCGATATGCCATTGCTTGCTATATCTTCAATATGCATGGCCTTATAATCGATTTGTGATTCCTTGGAGTAGCTCTCTTGATTGTTCTTAATCTTGAACTGCAGCACCATGGTGAAGATAGCCTGAGTGTTACTCAAGCTGTCAACTTTCTCTTTTTTTTTGAGAGAGAGATTATATATATTATCTAGTGATAAACATCATCACGTCCTTCAGTTATATCTAGCAGGGTTCAAATCTGGGTCCTCGCCTAGTAGAGTGAACGTCTTCACCATTACGCTAGAGGCCTGTGCTTGTAAACTTCCTCCTTTTCTCCTTCTCCCAAGAGGACTGATGTGACTCTTATCCTTAGTTATCCCTTTTTTGTCCTGTGTCCATCATGGCGAGGATGTTTCTCCCTATCACACCCTTGATTTCTCACCAAAGACTCATCCAGAAAGGATAGTGCTTTATCTTTCTCCAGCTGATGAATTCAGGTCTTTGTTTCTTGAATGAAGTTAAGACTCTTACGAAGGGTTATTGTGCTACCAGTAAAATGTGGATGTGGTTTTGCTTGCTGTGCCGAAGTTCCTTTAGAAGGTAAGCTTGGAATGCAAGTGGAGATTGCTGTGATACTGGTCACCTCTCCACTGGGTGTTCTGTGCTTTGTTGTTCCATGTCATATTAAGTGCCGCCGATTTGTAGATGTTTAAATGGTCAACCACTATCAAACTCCATGTGCTATTATTCGTTTGCAGCAGCCAGTTTTAACAGTCAACAGCAGCACCGCTTTTGAACTGCATATGCTATTGTTATTGCTGGCTCCTTGCACCTACAAGATCAACTGCATTAGTTGCAGCCAAGAGCAACTCTAGCAGCAGATTCGACTCACTTGATTACCTTGCATTGGGATTCCATTTGCATGTTCATGGTTTGCATCTTTCATAGCAAAGCATTCTATTGTGAGGGGCTGGTTTTCATCATGTTTGGATGATGTGAACTTATCAATAATACAAAGAAGTGATGGAGAAATGAAAAAAATGAAAATGAATAAGGTGGTTTCCCCCCTTCCCTTCTAAAGGTCCCAAAACGTATGTACGCACTTGCATGGGTGCACATACTTGCCTTTTTATGTGGGTTTTTATCACAAAGCACGTTATCAAAGGCCACAATGAGTGTTTACAGTGTATTTGAACATGCATACCGTACAAGTTTATTTTCACATTGGAATGTCTAAGCCTTGTTATTGTTATTTTGCATGGATGTGAAATGGTGGCTTCTCAGCATTGGTATATGCTTGGAAAAACATTGGGAGAGCAAGCAGCATGGAAATATTCAAGGGAGAAAGGGCTTGACCTGGTTGTGGTTTGCCCGACCTTGGTTCTAGGTGCTCTATTACAGTCAACACTTAATGCAAGTACACTTGTGGTATTGAAGCTGCTGAATGGTGAGTGGTATTTGCATGCTATTAATACACTCTCAACAAATTTATGAAATTTTAATGAAAGCACTTGATATGCCTCCACTTTGAAGATACCTTCTTGCCTTCACATTTTGCATCAACTAATTTCAGCTGTAAGTTTTTTCTCTCAAAAACATGCATGTCAGGGTGTGTAGCACCAGGAGAGTGTGCATGTTTGGGGACATTTAGTTTCTTTTTTTCACTTTATGTAAAGGACCGCCTTCTAGTCTCTTGAATAGACCTTGTGTATGTTGGAGGGTGCGTTTCTTGCACATGTTTGGGGGCTGGTTGGTTTTGTGTGATGGCTGTTGATTTATCCCACTTGCAAAGGTCTCCACGTGGCTGTGAATGGCTGCTCCTACCTTTAAGGGGAGGCCAGTGATGGAGGTGGGGTCTCTGCCAGCAACACTGGCAATCTCCACTATAGTCACTTGGAATGTAAACAGAAATTAAAATCGCTGATGTCCATTGTATTACTTTATATTAGGGATTCATCATTACATTAGTTATGGGGTGTTTAAGTGTATTTTTCATTTATACAAAGTTACTCTCAACTTGTCACATTGGAAACAACGTACATGAATTAGTTGTGTATGGTAGTTGTAAAAATGCTATAAGGCATCATGAGCATCAAGACCACAATAAGCTATATGAATGTGAGTTTTTAATATAATTTTTTCTTAAGGAACTATTTGAAAAATTATCAACATTAAAAAAAAAAAAGGTCATTTGGTACAAGGCATTTATGATTTTAACATGCCCTCTCTAAGATAATTTTGTAATTTTGACATATCCTTTCAATATCGATTTATTTGTTACCATATTTTTGTTTTTGTGCAATATATGAATTTTCCATGTGAGATCATTATATCTTCCTAGAATGTTTTCCCTCTTCATGTAGTTATGTGAAAAGTCTCAATGTGCAATAAGCGTTCTCTAGCAGATAATTGATATCGTTCTATGATTTTTGCCCAAAAATAGCTAGATAATTTATAAAGGATTCATATTTCTTGAGATAGGATTTGGGTGCCTTTGTTGAACACTTGTAAAAGATTTGTAATTGGTCATGTCCGTGCACATTTTTAGAAGAGTGTCTTCATTAATATTGTGTAACTACATTTAACGTTCTAAAGTGCTTTAGAGATGCTCCCAAGTTTTATAAGTCACGGTTATAACATGAACAACCCGCCTAGAAAGGCTAACGCGGGTGGCCTTCGTGAGAAATGAATTTCTTTCACTCTCACTTTCTCATCATCTTGTTGTCATTATGCTCCTCATTACTCTAATCTTATGTGATTAGGTTAATCTCATTTTGCTTAGCTTATATTGCCTTCACCATGAGCTTCATCATCATGTTTGATCCACCATGAAAGTCAACATGGTATCAGAGTCATGATCCTTAGTGTTCATCCCATGATTTCTTGTCATCTTCACTTACAATAATCATGATTAGTGATTAATCACTCTTTTTCACCACTTTTTCTCATTTTGGGTCATCTTCTCCACAGCCCCTTGCCGTTGGAGTGATGATTTCTCTCTCCACACCCAACAATTGAGCAAGCCACTTCTTGGAGGCTCTTCCCAGCTCATAGGCGAAGGCGCTCATCATCTCAATACTTCTCTTCAGCATGCACAGCAGCCACCATCGCTGGATTTACAAAGCGTAGTTTTTTTGGGAAAGAACGACCTAGCGCTTTAACAAAGACCTTTTGGTCTAATTCGTCACACACTTGGGGGTTTTCAAGGGCGGCGAACACGGCTGCAGCCTCAATTTTTCGAAAAAACATCACCAACAATGCAATTTGGCTCTAGGTGCATCACAGTAAGCCATTTTGCTAAATCTTCCATTAATCTTTGGTTATGATGATTAATTATGAGATTATGGGGTTAGATCATAATCAACATTTTACTACAGAAGCCCCTTGAATCCTTTTTGATAAAGTCTTATGGAAGGCTCTCAATTGAATGCTCCAAGATGCCCCTATTTTTTGCTCCCAAAAACCTCAATCTTTTACTAATCATCATTACCCCTACTTTCCTTGGGCCATCAAGGGTTCAACCCTACCATTGGGGATCTGCTATAGCCTCCCAAAGCTTCATATTGAAAAAGCCCCTTGATTTGCCTCTTCGATGCGGTGCTCTACAAATCAGGGTGTTTTTTGCACAGTTAACAGAAAATTCCTTTCACTAATAGCTTGATCAGTGCTAATGATCTGAGGTTTCTTGGACATTTTATGGCTGAATCTACATATTTGGATGTTGTTAAACCTTTGTAAAACATCAAATCAGATTTGCTTCTTGATTTTTGTAAATCCAAAACGGGTTATAAATTTGCGTAAGCACTGTGTGGAACAATGGGATTTGTGAGCTTGTATGTATCATATAAATCACTGATCATGCTCATTAATCAGTTATACAAGGACAAGACACTGGTCATGGATAAGACTAAGACCCTCTTATGCATATTTGTTGCATTATCTTTTGAAAGGGATGGACATCATCATCATATAACGCTTTATGAACACATTGAGAAAATGTTTTATCTTTGCCTACATGGATTTTATAACACAATGAAATCAAGGATGAACACCAAGAGCTACATCTACATCAAGATCTACATTGATATGAAGAAGAGCAAGAGCTACATCTACATCAAGATCTACATCGGCAAGATCAAGATCAAGAAGGAAGCATCTTCGAGGAGCAAGCAAGAAGAACCCTCATCCGGGGACGTCTACATTAAGGACAACCGGGCTTCTTAGACCAGCTACGGTCTGCCTACCTCTAATCATAACTAGATGTCTAGCATCTGTCATCATAACTGGCATTGTAAACCTCCATGAGTTAAGACTTACGGGCACTTGGATGGTCATCATAACCAGTATTGTAAACAGTAACTAGAGCTAGCATTGACATCATAGTAGCCATGAATATTTTGTTGAGGGAGGGTGTTGAAATAATACACGAAGTGACATTCGGGACATGGGCATATGGTTGAAAGGTCTTATAGCCATCATACATATGGTAGACTATGATCAAAAGAGGATCTAAATCAACATATTCTAGGCTCCCACTACAAGTGGAGGAGGATCTTACTTTTCCTCAAAACTAGGCAATGGGTGCTTCAAGAGTTTATTAGGTTTTTGCTTAAGGATTAATCATGTCCTAATCACTTGTACTCCAGCCTATATAGGAGGCTCACATCTAATGGAAGAATATAACACTCTCACATTCTCATTATCTTGCTATCATTATGCTCCTCATTACTCTAATCTTATGTGATTAGGTTAATCTCATTTTGCTTAGCTTATATTGCCTTCACCACCATGAGCTTCATCATCATGTTTGATCCACCATGAAAGCCAACAAAAAATCAATCCCAAGAAATAATGTTTCCAAATGGATAAGGCATGAATTATAACCAATAACTCTTTTCTCATAGATGCCCAAAGAAAGCTCAGCATCATGCAAACGACGGCTCTCATAAGCCACGGCATGTCCCTCTTGGTTTAGGACATCTCCAATGTAGTTTCGACAAGCATCACACTCTACACCAACAGGTTTGTGCAAGCCCGAAATTATCAACACCATCCCACTTATGAGTGATTCCTTAAGTTGGTAGAGTGCATTTGAACACTGCTTTCTTCTTGGTAAGCTCATATAATGGCGAGGCAATCCAAGCAAAATGGCTTATGAAGCGCCAATAGTACGAGCATAAGCCAAGAAAGCTTTGTACTTCATGTATGGATGTCAACTTTGGTCAATTGCGAATGGCATCAAGTTTTATCCATTCTTACACAATGCTTGGATACAGTGTGCCGCAAATAGTGTATTTTCAAAAGGAAGAATTCATTATTTTTACCGTTTATAAAGAGCTTATGCTTGTGAAGCTCTCGAAAAACTATGGTGAGATGAGGGCTATGTTCCTCCTTATTCTTTTAGAACACCAAAATATCATCAAAGAACACGTGAATTTCCAATGCTTGCGGAAAATGCGATCTATCATTCTATTGAATGTCGCTGGGACATTTGTGAGACTAAACGGCATGACTAAGTACTCATAAAGTCCAAAAGCTATCGGGAATGCCTTCTTGTGAATACTCACATGTCTTATCTTAGACTTCTCCATGAAGTCTTTATCACTAAAGGCAATGTCAAATTGTGCAATAAAAGCCATTTTCTTGCTTGCATCATACTCACCATGATATGTTTCAAATTTGACCCACTTGTCGCCAGCCTTGAATTCCTTGAGCTTCTTGACATGGGGTCCATCATCTTCATGCTCTCTTCTCTTTGTCCAATGAGACAGCCCTTGCTACATAGGGCATGTATGCATCTTGAGACATAGGGGCATGTGCTCTATGAGTTGGTGGGCTAGGCAACGGTGGCTTTTCTGCATGCATAGAAACATCTCTTCTTGCATCACCATACTCATGAGAGTACTTTTGTCGTTAGTAATATGAGCTAAATTGTCATCACGTGCATCACATTGTGTGGTGGCTGGGTGATGGCCTCTACTAGACCACCAACAGACACACAAGAAGAAAATGTATAGAGATCAGAACTAGGGAACACCAGGATCCCAGCTCAAAAGGCACCAATCAACTAGGAATCAATCCTCTGACCTCCGGCTAACACAAACAGACACCTCTACACCCCTTAATTCGGCTCGGTTGCTACCTCCAATTGTCTTGCCAGGTCAGATCAAACTACCAAGACCTCAAATCTTTAGCCTAAATGCCTTAGCTGACTTCCTCTAACAAGTAGCTGACCTGAACAACCCCCCCCCCCCCCCCTCCCCCAAGCTGACATAGAACTGATCAAATTCTGACTGTAGTCTAGATGGATGCCGCCTGCTGCCGATCCCAGTCAGAAACGCGTCTGCTTGACTCCCATAATCTCTTACAACGTCAACCAACCTCAAATACTTGACCCAGAACTTCTCAGAACCTGTCAGTTCTCCTTTGCTGACACCCTGCGAACACTAGTCTCACCTAGCTATTTGTAAACTGATTCAGAAGACTGATGCAAAGTCCGATCCATATGAGTCCGTCTAGCTCTCTTATTGTTCTCCTATTTCAGTTGACCTCAATCCTTCTATCCCAGAACCACGTTGAACACCTTCCTTATGCTCCGCGGATCTTTTGCTAACATCAATCCGACTGGTCTTGATGGATACTGATTCGGCTAACAGAGATAGAACCAGCCGACTCAGATGCCTTACCTGGATCAGGAACTTTCTCTTACTTGTCAGCCGAATCTTCCTAACTCTTAGGCTGCTCTGATTTCATAGAGATATGAAAGACTTTTTGCGAACTGACAGCTGACTTACAGGAGACTGATCTGATTGAACTGATTTCTGACAGCTGATGACTGACAGCTGACTCAATTGGATGAGACTTTCTTAGCTCTAAGTCCTAACACCTCTAGACCCTCTGAACATTCAAACCACACAAGAATTCAACTCTAAAGGCATTCATATGATTACAATCAACTCACAGCTGATCCTAAATGACCAATTAGCCTACAAACCCGACCATCTGACTGCCGACTTCTGTCAGTTTCTTGACTGTTAGACTCAACTTAAAACAACTTCCCTTGAATCCAAAAGGATCGTAACAACCCTTCTACCTCACCAGTTGATCCCGTAGATGCTGTAGGTGACACTCTTCTGACCCTATCTAACTGTATTTTCTCAACAGAAGATTGTTTCAGCTATGAGACAGCTCTGATCCCAAGCACAACAGACTTACACACATAGTTGTTCAATCCCAACAAAATCAATCAAAATAACTCAAACCAAGCTCCATATCACAAATTCCCATCAATCACAACACCGATTCAAGTTTTGAACTCTCAGTTCTCTTCACAAAAACAAAGACTGACCTTGTCTCAACACCCCTGAGACATGGGTTCAAACATAACAAGAGATAACACTAAAAATCTTGGGGATCCTTCACAGGGAGATCTCTGCAACTATTCGAACTGCTATAAATCTACTACCACAAACAGCAAGTTCTTCCCAAACACACACAAATCAGCACTCAGCTGACTGACAGCAACTACAATTGAACAAAATTGGAACAAGTCATGTCTCTAACAGAGTCCCCACACAGAAATCATTGGGAAACCACCTCCAATCTGATTCTCTGGTCCACAACGCTATCTCTGCTTTGACTCATCCAATTCCACTCTCACTGCGCTGAACCTGACTTTGCAACCCTCGAAATTTGTAAGATCTTTTGCCTGCTCGTAGCTCCTTCTGTGTAGTCACCTCACTCTCTTCACTCTCTTGCTTGAAGCTTCTCTCTTCTGGGCTCCCTCAACTGTATATTTGAAAATCTACACACTTTCCCTTCTTAGGCCCGTTGCCGCCTCGCCACCTTCTGGATTGTTACGTTGCCCGGTTCCCTTGTCCTCCCATACACCTTCTATTTTCGTTTTTTTGCACTTGCTCTTATTGACTTTGGTTGCCTCGCTGTCTCTGCCACCTAGGATTCACTACTCATGTTCATATATACATTGTATGTTCCCATACATCATATTTGATTTCAATTCTAAACTCCTCTCACAACGTGCATAGTGGGAAAGTCTCAGCCCATGTGTAGTTTCCCCACAGGATAATTATATAGGCAATGTACCATGCTTTGCATGAGATGCAATCATGCATGCCCTGCATATGCATGACCACATGTAGTTTCCCCATGGGATAATTTTATAGGCAATGTACCATGCTTTGCATGAGATGCATGCCTTGCATATGCATGACCACATGGCTGTCCACTATCTTTTGCATAGGCATGTCTCTTCTCCCTCATGTCATGTGGTGAAGAAGCATGTCGGGAAGTCACTGAAGGCTTCTCTCTTTGAACAAAAGACTCGATCTTGTGAGAGAGAGCACCACCGGGCTGTGTGCAAAGAGCCTTCTTGAATTGTAAGACACGAGAGTCACCTTCCAATACATCTCCATTCCGTTTAAGATAGGTGAGAGCCAACTCCCTTGGCTTCACACCCAACTCCCTCGCCATGGAATCGAACGTATAGTTCACCATGGATTTAGCTGTAGTGGCCTCAATAAGCTTGTGAACCTGCGGGCTCTCGTGCAAAAGATTTAGCTTCTCTTCCTTTGCTTGCAATTGGCTCTTGACATGATCAAGTTCAACTCTTTGCCATGGGAGAGTTGTTTCACAAAAAACATACGAGGTTTATGAGGGTCTTCAACATACCTACCATGGGAGAGCTGTTTCACAAAAAACATACGAGGTTTATGAGGGCCTTCAACATACCTACCATGAGATGCATCCAAAGCATGAGTAGCACTAGAGTACTCTTTAGAGTTGGGCACTTCTTCACACCTTGTTTGGCTGTCCATAGTCTCACATGTGCTATTTACGTAGTGTCCAAGACCACAAGATTGTTTCCCCACTGAGGAGAGAGAAACAACCTTGCTCTAATACCAATGCAATTCACTCCGTTGGGTGTGAGCACATATTGGGCACCGTCTCGTAAATAACAATCACTTAAACACTTAATGAAATGGACGCAACACAAAACTTAACGAAGCTGAAAACTGAAAATTGCACATGTACACCACATTGAGACCGGGACCCATGCCAATTTCCCTCAATACCAAGTATATTATTGGAGTATTTTATTTGTACAATGTTCCACGGGCTATAAAAGCCGAATTCGCTATAAACAAAGAAACGAATACAAATGCCAAACATTGTTTGTCAGAGAAGAATTCCATCGAAGAAGACTTTCAACGATTCCCCATCACTCACTGGAGAGAAGCAAACATGTCCCTGGTTCCGAGTCCACACATGACACTGGTGTGCTCATACTAGCACCTAGCTTGCTCTCTCACAATGCGGGAATGCTGAAAATGGAGAACTAGCACTGGTGGACACTCCTAGGCACATTTTCAAGCAGTGGTGACGTTGATGAAATTCTGTCATGTAAACTTAAAAGGATTGGTCATAGGTGATGCACAAACAGGCACTATGGATGCTCGTAACAGCCCCAAATCAGCACAACCAGCCCCCGGAATGGCTTGAACAGCTCAAAACAGGCTGTCCAACTGCATGGGCAGATCAGGGCAGCACATAGAGGCCGAACATCAGCAAAACCAGCCGTGTGTTAATGATGTGCCGCCCACACAGGCCGCCCTGGTGAAGTAGTCGGAAAACTGATGCGGAGGGGTGTAGCAAGGTGCCCTTTTGGTGAGGATCATGGCTATCTTCTTGGTTTTGCAAATGGTTGAGTGTAGCACCTGCAATGAGCAAAAACGATGGAGAACTAGACGTGTAGGAGAGAATGACGGTTTGTGCAAAGAGATGAAAATGAGTCGTGCATGGATTATTAGTTGCCCACACCAAACATTGGCTAAATGGGTGGTCACCCCTCACTTATGGGGTGTGCCCAAATTAGGTGCTCACTAAGTTGGAACGTGGGCACTTTATAAAAATTGTTAACAATCCAAAAATGGGATTGATCATGGTGATAGACATAGATTAAGCAACATAATTAAGGTGGATTAAACCACACTAAAAACTCCATAACAAGAGAGAGAGAGATTGCACACTCAACACTCAATTCTATTGCACTATCTCAAGTGAACCATACAATGATATAGGCTCTCTAGCTTTATCCCACTTTACACATCATCATCCATGTGGCACTCCCTTTTCCACTCTTTTGGTCAACACTCACACACCATACAATATTACTTGTGGCATTCTTATCTTGCCACAATATCTTGCACCTCTAAGGTGCTTTCCCACATACACACAACACCGCGATTACATCTCTCAACACCCCCTCTTAGTCGAGGTGTTCCACAACTCACCCATCACCCATATCAATGTAGCATTGCACAAACGCAATCGCTACCTCTTAACACTCCCCCTCAATGATACATTGGAGTGTCCATCAACCAATCATGTGTGCGCGTGTCTACCATCTTAGACACCAAGTCCATTTTGAGCCGACTCGCTCACAGCGGAACCACTGAGTCCAATTTGAACGTAGAAGTTCGGGTGGGAACCAACCCGTGCGCATGCACCTCACACGTGCATCGCTCATGCACACATCACACTACAACCATTTCGAGCTTCTAGGTGAGCTTGGGTATGGTTACCCTCATACCATGGATGAATATAGATTACAAAATATTTTTGACCAGAAAACAAAGTAGTGGACCCTTGTGTGTGAAAACATCTTCTTAAAAACTTTGAAAATTGGTGTGTTCTCATATAATGCCTTTTAAAGACATGTGAACAAGGCATATACCTTGGTGGTGTGAATGCACCCTTAATGAAGTGATTTCTAAAGGTCTTTTAAAGACTTTTAAGAAAATAATATTTATTTATTTACTGCGCTACAGTATGTGCTACCTCCTCTGAACTGCGCTACTGCCTGGCGAATGCCAGACTTGCACATTGAAAGCACCTGCCAACGCCATGCTGCTTTTGGGACCCGCATCACTCTTCTTCTTCACAAGCTTCTTACGCTACCTGTTGTTGCAGCTCCCATGGCGACCTTACACGCAGCCGCTTTCTTCCAAGGCACCAAACTGCACCTGCTCTCTCTCTCTCTCTCCTTTGGTGATATCAGCAATGGCAACATCCTTCTGCAGCACGCGGGTGGGAGAAGCTTCCTCACAACGGCTGGCGATGGAGCTCTCCCTCTTGTCCAATGCGGCTTTTGCTTCGCGAATCCCGATTTCAAATGCCTTTTTGCTTCACTTGCCATTTTTCTACTTCCTTTTTTTTTTTTAATGTCATGGTTCTTAAGTCTGCCTTCTTTCTGTTGTTTCTCTAGTGAAGCTGCCGGTTTGCTAAAGCTCATCATCGCCATAGCCATGTCCTTAGGCTTGCATTCCAATTGCAAGCAGCCTAGGCTCAACTATTCAGCATGCTCCCAGCGCTTTACTGTTGTAACTCCTTCTCTCTTTGACTGTTGTTTTGACTCCAACCCTTTCAACAGCAGTCGGATACGAGCAGCTTTTTCTCTTCCTCATCTATACCATGTGTCAAGCCTAGAATCCTCTGCCTTCTGTTCTAGCATAATTTCCATAGCTCCTATGTGAACTTTGATGGAAACCTCCATCTTTCACTGTTCTTGCAGCACCATTTGTAGTGAAGTTTCCATTGCACAATTTTCAAGCCTCTCTTGGCTGATGTACCTACCAGTGACCAGTTTTGGTTGCTCCAACTCTCTGTTATCTCCTGTAGCCATCAACATGGCCACATGAGCTCACCATTGAGCTCCAATATGCATGCCCTGCTTTGCATGCAACCATCTTTTTAAGGGTTCTTTTGTTCACAAGGTTTCTCTTTAGAAACCAGTAGGTGCATAATCAACATGAAAGCCTTTAATGGCTCTCACACCATTTTGCTCATCTTCTTGAGCAACATCCACAAGTGCATCCCACTCTTGGTGCACACACATGGACTCCATCTTGAGTCTCAAACCTTAAAACATGCTCTTTGCCCAAATGCAAGAGCCATGGGATCCACATATCCCAACAACTAGCAACCCTTCAACATTGAGCATTTTTCCATGCTCAAAACCAAAACTTTGAGGCAAAACTTCACAAAACCAACCTTCTTGAGACACCTTTGTCTCCTTGGCAGCTTCCTTGCTGACACCGAACACTCCATAGCCTTTATACTTGCTGAAATCTCCATTTTCAGCTTCCATGATGATGAGCAGGTTTCCCATGTTGCAAAAATCCTATTTGCAACTCTTGGGCAGCTTCTATGCAACCTCCTTGTTGCAAGTCTCCTCTCAAACTTGAGAATGGCAGCTCCAAATCTCTCTCAAATCCTCGTAAATGCAAATATAAATGATAATATGAGTGCGCATAAAATTTTTTTCATAATAAACTGAAAATAATGCTTAATCAAATGAATACATAACCAAGAAATCTATACAGAAATAATCACCATGACCAAGAGCCCACCCAAGCTTTGATACCATGTTAACAATCCAAAAATGGGATTGATCATGGTGGTAGACATAGATTAAGCAACATAGTTAAGGTGGATTAAACCAAACTAAAAACTCCATAACAAGAGAGAGAGAGAGAGATTGCACACTCAACACTCAATTCTATTGCACTATCTCAAGTGAACCATACAATGATATAGGCTCTCTAGCCTTATCCCACTTTACACATCATCATCCATGTGGCACTCCCTTTTTCACTCTTTTGGTCAACACTCACACACCATACAATATTACATGTGGCATTATTATCTTGCCACAATATCTTGCACCTCTAGGGTGCTTTCCCACATACACACAACACCGCGATTACATCTCTCAACAAAAATGGCCACCCATTTTTAATCCTCGGGTGGGGGTCGGGGGGCATCCTGTGTGGGCCTAACGCCGAGGGCAAGACCGAGCCAGTTGGCCCATCTACTTGCAGATGAAGCACTGGCTACGGAGACAGGCATACTCTACCCGTTGAAGAATTGGGTTGCCTTGGAGGCTCAGAAGCACAACGACCTGTGGAAGATTCCCTGGGGAAACGCGATGCTGACTGTGATGGATGGGATGCCTGTAGTCCTAGCCACCACTAATGCGGCTGTTTGCGGGGACTCTAGAACCTGCCTTATCGATCTTCCCATTGAACGAATCAAAGGGAGAGACTGATTTCGGAGGCCGGGGAAGTAGACAGTCACGGGGAAGGCGGATACATTTGCCACGGGGTCGGATGCAAGGTCGAAACCATGGTGTCATCTTGCAAAGAATGCCCGAGCACTACGTATGACGGCGGGACACTACTGCATCACACGATCAACTCTCAACCGCTACGGGTGAATCAAACTCCATAGGAGAGCAGCTATGCCCAAGAAAATGAATGTCGATGATTTTGTCGGGCTCACCGATGAGGACTGTTTGGAGCAAATCCTCGATTTGTTCGAGCCTAGGGTGGTTCCCTACGATCTTGCAAACCAAAGAAGAGGCCGTGAGGGAGGATACTGTCGAAGCTAAGAGCTGGAGGTCGGCCTCTGAAAATAGGCAAGGGATGGTGGCCTCGGTCAGGGATGACATAGCTGTTGCCATGGAGTCCTCATGGAAGGTGAGGACCAGAAGCACCTACTCTTTTTTCCTTTTTTTTTAGCCTGGCCTTAGGCACAAGATCCTCCTAACCTAGTGGGGGTTTGAACCCAGGACCTCCTGGTCCCAAGACAAACAACTTGAGCTACCACCTCATTGGCAGAAACATCTACTCTTGCCAAAAATTCGGAATTAAAACACCTTTAGGTAGGGAGACGGGCAACGGAAGAGGGAGGGCTGGAGAGAAGCCAGGGGCGTGGAACTGGGGGCCAACAGAGATGTGAAAGGGGCACACACCGGAAAAAAAGGAACCACCATGGAGAGGGCAGGGAAGGTAGACAGGTGGGGGTGGGCCGAAGGATGGTAGGGCGGATAGGTGCACGCTGGAGGCAGGATGGCAGAGGGCTTCGTGCAGGAGGCAGGCTGCCCATGTACGGGGTGAAGGGGGGGGGTGTTTCAGGCGGAGGGAGGCTCAGGCTGGAGGCGAAGCGCGAGGACAGGGAGGAGAGACAGGTTTGCTTGCAGGGGGAGCTCCAACTTGTTGTCAGAGGGGTGGTTAGTAGATGATCTATGGAGCAAGTTCCTAGTTTGCAATTCATGCCATCCTAGCACTTATTGGGAGATTATTGCCAGTATCACAGCTTTGAAAATGTGAAAGGCTAGATGCATAGTGGCTATGGATGGCGCTCAAACCTATTTTATCTAGTCCAAATGCATCGTTTATATACATACTCTTACGGCCATTTGGGTTCGTATACAGGGACCTCCAAACCTGTGCAAGCTAGGGGCACTGCTTTTATGAGGGAGTGGACCATGGCGTTTTCATCTCATCTACTCCGTCTGGACCTGTTTGCCATCATCGTATCCCATATTAACTGTGTACACCTTGCATTTTGGTATGATGGCTCCCATGGCCGATGGCCATAATTTTGTATATGATTTTTTATACTTGATAGAGATCTCATATTTTGCAAAAATGTAAAGTGCTGCCTAGCCCTAGTATGTATAATAATGTGTCAATTTTGAGATAGTAAACCTAAATATGAAGCCAAATTAAGAGCACACAAAACATTCATAATAACCATGTTTGAGAATTGAGATCATCTTTGAGCTATAGCACCATTGATAACAAACCATTGATGAATTTGTGAAGTTGGAACCAAATTGGACCCAGTTGTCTAAGATTACTAATTCCCCCAAATTTCTGGGAAGAATCAGAAATGTGACAATAGGTCTAAATTTCACAAATTCATTGCAGTATTTCTGTTGCATTTTGGAAATTCAATGAAATTTGGGAAAAATTTGTGGAAATTCAAATAAGTCTTTGGAGCATTAGGAATTAGAGTTCAGCAAGAGGGATGCAGCCTGCAGCAAGAAGCAGCAGCCAGCAACTACAAGTTCGAACAGACATGGGTAGGTACAAACACATACAGACAGGTACGAGCAAATATGGCTTCGTGCCTAGAAGGCAGAGTACAAACACTGCTACAGCAGTAAAAGAAACACAACATAGAGGGGCGCTTCCTCTATGGCTGGCTGTTCTCAGAGGAAGGTTACAGTGCTAATACAAAGATAGAATGCCACACTAGCGGCCTACTCTGAGTATTGACACCTACCTCCCAGCCTCCAGAGGGGCAGCATCGAACTGCAGAAAGGATCCTCCAGCATTCCAAGGATCCACAAGGGTCGTCGCATGCGTGTAAGGAGGATCATCTCGAGGGCGGAGCCTCTCTACTAGACTGCAACAAAAAATTGGTAGAGGACCGGCAGAGGTGGGCCCCCTGGCTGAAACTTCCAACTGCTCTCCAAGAGCCACGCTGACCCCAAGCCCCAGAGGGGCATCCGACTCTGCAAGATCTGGAGCTATAGCCAAGGGAGCCTCCGAGGCCACTGCGGATCCAGCTGGATCTCCCGTATCATCCATGTGTAATCCTGTAGCTGCTGTTGGGGGCGCCACGCCTGGAGCTGAAACCAAGTGAGCATGTAAGGCCGCCGAGGATCCACCTGAATCTCCCGTATCGTCCGGGGTAAATGCTCAGATCGAACTGTAACCTCGGGGGTCCCGCATGCAAGTCAGATCGGGGGGGGGGGGGGGGGGGGGGGGGGGGGGGGGGGGGGGGCAACATCGGCGTCATCAGCCAGGCTGCCAACCCTCCGCAACTGTCGGCTGGTGTTGTTGCTGTTGCAGTGGTGGAATGGGAGGCCCCTCTCCCTTGGCAGGAGGAGGAGCACCACGCAACGGAACTGAAGCTGGGGGAGCCGGGGTCGGCCAGCTGCGCGACATCGAGGGCAGGATCTCGCTAGGTGTCCCATTTGGCGGCAGATGAAACACTCTCCAGGGAGACCAGATTACTCCACCTGCTGCTGAAAACATTTTGTACGGTTTCATACAGAATGAAACTTGTTTCGATGCAACTATGCCAGGTGACATACAGTAACAGTGTGAGCTTTTTGCAGATGCTTGCAAGAAGGGAGGCAACCCGTTGCTTTGCTAAAGCACCCACACCTTTACGGCAACCGAGAAATTTGACTGGAGTGTGCCCTCAAGGATCCAATACAGGGTCATCTATGCTCTTAAGCTTGGAGCAGTAGGACTTTCCTTTGTTACTACTGGCACCCGAGGCCTGACAGTAAGACTCAATGGCTGCTGCAAAGTCTCCGTGCAGTGTCATCCATGAACTCTTAGTCAAGGATTTTTCTCCAGGCCTTGGATGGGAGCTGCAGACCTTGGAGAAGTATCCTGTGCCACCAGAAAATTGTTCTTGGCTGTGCCACAAACCGAAGCAATAAGGGTGAAGGGGCAGCTATTGCTATAGAAAGGAAAATAAAGAAGTGCTTCCCTCTCTCTGTGAATGGAAGTTAGTAGTGATATAGTGGACTCTTGGGGTCAGACACCACCGTTCCATCTGCAGCTTGGAGCAGACAGATACGATCCTGTTTGTGCTCTTCCTTCTAAGCCTTTGAATTCAGATATTAACGTTTTTAAGATCCTCTTGTGACAGCTCCATCATAAAAGCATGGGTTTGTAGTGTGTTTTAGCAATAGTGTCATTTTATATATTTGGGCATTGATATCATGGTGGCAGGTTCGAGTGATTTCTATGAGAATTCCACTTATGCAGTAGTGGATGTCAAAGATGTCGTATGGGCTCATATACTAACATACGAGACACCAACCGCATCAGGCAGATATCTTTGCAGCAATGTTATAGTGAAGAAAAGCACAATGGTTGAAATCCTCAAGAGACTATATCCCAACCATACCCTCCCCACGAGGTGAAATAAATGAAATTGTTTATTTTTTGTATTTCCAGTTAGAACAATTTGTAGCCAGTGTATCCAATTATGCTTAACTGGACTTTTTCAAAAACTTTGGCAGGTGTGTTGAAGGAGAGTCACATGGGCTGTCGGCAAAGGGAATTTCAACAAAGAAGCTGCAAGATCTTGGACTCGCATACACCCCATTGGAGGAAACCCTGAGGGAGACTGTAGAAAGCTTAAGAAATAGGGGCGTTTTAGACTAGGGTATTTTTAATCCAAGAAGCTTCATATGAATTGCTTTCTAGTCCAATCAAGTTAGATGAGTGACTCACTACTCTGATGTTTTATGTATGGCTTGTTTCCAATTGTTTGAATGCTCTCTAATGGTTTTTGCTCTAATGAGGCAAACAGCACTTTTTTGGACATCTTTAAAAAATAATAATTAAAGATGTACTTGTGTCTAAAACATTCAAGATGAGGATCCTCCTTTTATGAATGGCAAATGCTTTGGATAGTTGCTCAGAGCACTGAGTAGAGTTGTGCAAGCTCCCATGTTCCCACCCCCCTTGCTTGGCATCGCTTCCCCCCTGCGCCCAACCCCCCCCCCCCCCTCCTTTTTTCTTTCCATCATCCTCTTCGTTTCCCCGTCCCTCTCCTCTCTCCCCTCCTGTGCAAGTTGGTGCTTTGTGGCTACTGGGGTTTTCAGCTTTATTTGGCAAGCTTCGGCCTATTCTGGTCTTCACCCTCAAGAGGACTCCATGGCAGCCGCTCCAGCCTCCGTCATCTCCGATAGAAGCTGCCGTTGCTTGCATTTCCTTATCCGAAGTGGATCTACAGGTTCTTGCCACGACCGTTGCCTCACTTGAGGCCTCCAATGAAAGAAACCTACACTACAGTGGATGTTACCAGAGTTTTCCTCAAGGAGATCTTCAGATTACATGGCTTACCCAGGAGAATAGTAAGTGACAGAGATCCTAAGTTCACATCAAAATTCTGGACTGCATTCTTCAAAGCAGTAGGAACTTTCTTGGATCTCAGTACAGCCTATCACCCCGAGACAAATGGCTAGACTGAAAGAGTGAATCAGGTAATAGAAGATATCATTCAGTCATGCTGTGGCAGGGAACCCAAGAAGTGGTTAAGCCATTTGCACCTGGTTGAGTTTTTTACAATCCTTCTTATCATCGAAGCATTGGGATGAGCCCTTTCAAAGCTCTGTATGGACAGGATTGCCTTACACCATTGACTTGGTCCAACCCATTGATTAGGGTGGTCGAGATGACCAGACAGATGCTTGATGACATGGACCAGCAAATGCAATCAATTCGTAAAGTCTGCAAAACTGTTGGTAGCCGCCCTGCGCGCGGACAGCTCGGGGATCTTTTTCGGGCTAGCCTCGTTGGCAAACCTGCAAAGATCACTGATATTCACCCTTTGGGGTGCGGATACTACCAAGTGGAGTTCGACTTGCCATCGGCGTCAGACCGAGTCATGCAGTTGAGTCCCCTTGCACTACGTACGGCGCATGCCGCCTTTGCACGGTGGCAGCACAGCCTCCACAGCTTCGATCCAACGTCTAACCCATTGGCTGGCGTTTTGGGCTTCCCAATGACAGTGTGCTTCCTAGGCCTTAGGAAGGAGTACCTTCCTCTTCTCCCAGTGATTGGTGGTGCTATCAGGAGAGTGATGGAGTCCCCCCCCCCCAACGCTGCCTTGGCCCTCACAAGGGTAGCGGGGATTCCATCCCTCCGCATCTATGTAGCCTCGCCCTTCGGCCCCACCAGTATGGCGGCCGATCCCTCGTCAAGATCCCCCCCTCCCCAACTCCCAATGTTCTAAGAGGCAGGCCAACCTCTCTAAGCCCCCGGTGGGTCCCTCCCCTTATCTTTCCTCTCCGATGGATCCCTCACAGCAGCACTCCTCGGCCTCTACACCCCTCCGCCCGCTCTTGCCACCTCCCCCTCCTCCTCCCCCAGTCTCGCCACTGACTTTACCTGCCACAACGCACTCCGCCTCACCTTTATCATTTGAGCCCTTCCTTTTGCCTCTCCAGAGCACTCTCATCGCCCCCCTAGCAGCCCCTAACTTGGAGTGGAGGCAGCCGGTGAGATCAGTCCGTCGCTTGATTCACCGATTTTCCGAGCCAATAGAGATGACCATTGCCGCCTCCCCGGTGAGGGCTCTCCTGATAGAGTCCCCAAGTGGGGCCCCCAGGATCTTGGGACACTCTGTGGACTACAGTTGCTCTTTGTGTTCGTGCATACTTCTGCATCGATACCTCTTTCCCCCTCTTACAGATACCTCTACTATGGTTGATGGAGTCCGAAGCATGCTTATGTGCGTGCTCGTATAGAGTGGCGTCACATGGAGGATAGGATTAGGGTGCCCACCTGGCGCGCCTTCGCCCCCTGCACGGATTGTGATTATTCCCCGTCTAAACCCTCGCCCAAGGCTCTAGTGGAGGGCAATTCCGCTAGTGCCTCATCACACTGAGATTGATATGCGGATTGTTTCATGGAACATTCAGGGTTTAGGGGGGCCTCAGTGCTTTCATAGACGAGGCGTCGCACGAGGCAAGCTTCAGAGGGCCATAGTGGGGGGACCCATAGACATTCTTTTCCTCCATAAGCATCATCTCCCAGAGGAGCGTACCCGCAGATGCGGGGAGATTCTTCCAGGAAGGAGCCACACTTTATGGTCCCTATCCTTCAGCCCCTTAGGGATGCAGGAAGGGGTGTGTATATCTGTCAGTGAGCAGCTGGTGCTAGCAGTGATTGGCTCAGGAGTCATTGTCCCCGCGCGTGCACAGTGGATTACCATTACTATTGGAGAGGATAGCGTTGGCTTCCTCAATGTTTACACTCCGAACACTGCTGCAGGTAGAGCCCTCTTTTGGAGCTCAGTACGGTAGGCCCTCTCTCAGGTTGACTTTTGGTGCTTGGGCGGTGACTTTAACATGATAGAGGTAGCAGAGGACAGACTTGGAGGTGGCACGGCCACAGTTTCAGGGCCAGAGTACTCAGCCTGGGAGGAGATGATTCTTGCAGTCAAAGACATGACCCTTGGCATCTTCCAGAGTTTGGGCATAGCCATGGGAGCCTTTGCTTCTCGAGATCGGATAGGAGCATCATTGGTCCCAATCTCTCTAGACTTGGCAGATTTTATGTTGATGAGTGGGCTTGCAGCCGAGGGGGTATGATTGGTATTTTGGCAGGTACTTGATTTTTTGAACATGGCCCGGTTATTGTCCTTAGAAGATGCCTAGAGGCATGACAGGCATGTGAGCTTGAGGATTTCGGACGGCCTCATTCAGGGCCTCAAGATTTGCAGCAGGATAGAGCAGATATGGCGGGCTTGGATTTTCTTTCAGACTCTGTTGTGCACACATTGGATGATGGCTTAGGGGAGATCAACCGTTTCTTGCAGGAGGCAACCCAAAGCCGTCTGGAGGGATTTCGGGAGCAAGAGAGGAGTTTGAGGAGTCGTCTTGCCTCTTTACAATGGCTTCAGGAGTTTCTTGCAAGAGGCAGCCCAGAGCTGTCTAGAGGGTTTCTGGGAGCATGAGAGGAGTTTGAGGAGTCTTGCCTCTTTACAACGGCTTGAGGAGAGGTCCCCTGATAGCCAATGGATCAAGAGTCAACTTGCCGCCACTCGCACAGAGATTAGATCCATAGAGGAGAGGAGGATGGAGTACATGTATCATGCTAGGGCCTCTTTCTGGACTCAGACAGGCGATAGAGCCACGGGATTTCTTTGAGATAGTTGGCCCCCACAGGAGGAGAGACGGTATTCGCAGGTTGCGTGGCCAGGATGGAGCTATTGTTTCAAATCCTCCCTAGGTGAGAGCCATCGCCACGGACTTTTTTCGATCCCTCCTCACTGGTGCCCCAGCATCTCCACGGGTGGTGGATGCAAGCGAGAGAGTCTGGCGGCATACGAGGGAGGTGGTTCCCCCTTCTCTTCAGTCATTCTTATTGACACCATTTACTGTTGAGGAGTTGGCTTAGGCATTGATGACACTTCCTAGGGGAAAATGCCCGGGGGCGGACGGGCTTCCAGTCTCCTCCTTTCTTCACCATTGGGACCTCATGGAAGGTGGCCTTCGAGCTGCCTTCAATGAGATTATGATCAAAGGTGCCATGCCAGAGAGGCTCTCAGAGGGCTTGGGTGGTGACAGATTGGAGATCCGACAGTGGAGACCCATCACTCTTCTAGGGACAGCCTATAAGATCTTGGCCAAGGCCATCATTAGGAGACTTCAGCCTTTTCTCTCAAACTCGATCCACGACACTCAGACCGGCTTTGTTCAAGATTGGAGTATCTTTAGCCAGGATGCAGCAGCAGGACCTCATTGTGCTACTTCTAGACTTTGAGAAAGCTTATGATAGGATGGATTGGAGCTTTTTGGAGGGCATTATGAGCCGGATGGAATTCCCCATGGAGTGGATTCGTGGAGTCTCAAGACTTTACTCAGCCTCACACAGCCAGGTTCTCATTCAAGGAGCTTGTGGCGACAAATTCCCCCTCCCCCGCTTGGTTAGACAAGGCTGTTCTTTGGCACCTTACCTCCTATTCGTCGCCGAGGCCATGAGTAAATCGGAGTACCTGTATGGGGTATCCTCTGTCATCCCAACAAAATGAAAAAGTACTGAACTAAAAAGCTGAATCTGGGTGTGCAATAAGTACAATGAGTGGTGAAGGAGGTGGAGCTCTACTACTAGGAGAATGCAAAGCTATATGCATGGAGTATACAATCATGATATGCAACCTAGCTAGCTCCATCTTGTACCATACTGGGAGAGAGAGAGAGAGGAAGTAAGAGGGAACAAGTGATTAGCACTAATCACTCCCAAACCCTAACCCTAAGCACACCACACATGCTAGATTAGAGCTAGACGAGAGAGGGAACACTCCATTTCTATTGCACAAATGGGAGAATGAGTTACAAACAAGAGAAATTGGCTTTTATAGTTCCAAGCCTTTTCCCACTAGGCCGCCCAGGAGCAAGTGACCCGGGCCACCCAAAACATAGTTACAAGGCTTTTCTCTATGGTTTGGCCATCTAACCAAGATCCTCTTGTCTGTCCTTTGAAACTCAATACTTGGGAGTGTCTTTAGGGGGTTTTCCTCATCAAATAACAGGATTTACAATATAGCACGGGCACCCATTACATAAGTGTGCAGATAGTTGTCGTAAGAATGTGTTAACCAATATGTGGTTAACGTACTCCCCTTCCTAAAGTCAATCACGTTCTTGTGATCGATGATGGATTGTCGAGGCGGCATGCAGGGAAGTGTCGCACTTGGTTGGTTCTCCTGTCTCTTAGGAAATGAGAGGGGATTGGGGAGTTAGTGAGATGGAAAGAAGTTAGTGAAGTACTGGTGATCAAGTATCCAGGTAGTCTTATGGGCACTTATGAGTTGGCTTTTGTGTATTTGCCCAGTACTCTTTATTTTATTATTTTTTTGGTTTTTTTTTGCCTTTGCGGCGGGGCATTCTCATTGGAGGAGTCAAGAGTACTTGAAGGAGTAGACTAGCATGGAATACTTAATTACCAGTATCCAAGTGGGAGGTGGTATTATTAAGGAGGGGTTAGTAAAACAATGATATTAGTAGGCAAGTGTCGAGGGGGGAATCCCGGAGGGATAAGGAGGCAACACGCATGGAGACTACTTGTGCTCCGAGATGTTGTAGATCGATGGCGATGTACATAAAGCTCAAGAATCTTTGTCAAGACACCGTGATTGGTATCTTGGCTCTCGTGGTTGTTGAGTTATCAGGTTGCAATGTGTTCTTTTTTTCTTTTTATGCTCTGTCTTCTTCTATCATTGAAGCTCTGGGATAGGAGTGGTAGTTGATGTCAAGGATCCATACATGTGAAGCCAAAGAAGAAGTTAAGGATAGGATTGATTAGGCATGAAGCACAGTTATTCGGGTGAAGCGAGGGTGATTAAGAAAAACCAGGCGATGGGTCGTACCATTGACCATGCTTGCGTCCACCATGGTTTCCCCATCCAAAGACGTACTTGGATGACTATCGATGATGAAGCTTTATGCGATGTGTGCGTATAGAACAGAGCCCAATGAGATTTGCAGGTGTTGTGCATGGGTGAGGGCAAAAGGTGTGCGCGGGGTCCTAATCACCTAGAGACTCTCTTTTTTTGTTACGTGTTTATTGGTCAGCATCCCTAAAGAGGGTTTTGTACTAAGTGGCCCATGTGGCTAGAGTTGTGAGCTTACCTTTGAGTTTATCTTTGAGGGGTTGGATAAGCTGAGCCATGTGTAGCACTGTCCTTTGGTTTGGTGACGAAGTCGAGGAGCGGGGTGGAGCTTCGTGAATGAGGCTTCGTGAGTTGAAAGGGTTGAGCAAATTGAGCTTTGGAGTGCCCATGGATTGGGTGTGGGCAAGTCCGTAGGATTTTGTCGAGGAGGAGTGGACTTGCCTTCCTGTTGGTCGCCAAACTATCTTCGTCGATTGGATAGGTATTGGCATGGTGGGTGTAGTTTGGGCAAACTACTGAGGGGTTAGCCTTGGGAGCTAAATGATGGAATTGCCATCATGGAAGCCTTGGTCTTCTAAGAGACATTTGGGCACCCAATGCTGACGAGTGACGAAGGTCCGTGGTTGTCGAGTATTTTCGCTTTTTTGTCGATGAGGCTTTGAGCTATGAGGTGGTTGTCGACGTGGAGGAGAGGTGTTGGATTGTGGTTTTGGGAGCCACAGGGGTGTGTTGTCTTCATGGAAGTCTTTAGCTTGAAGCACGTTGGTAGGCACCCAACGTTGTTAGCTTCGCTGTGCTTGGGGTTGCCTAACTAGCGGCGGCTGTGGGGTTTTTTGTCGCGGCTTCTTGGGGAGTTGCGGTGGGGAATGAGCACAAGCGGCATGCTTGGGTAGCCAGAGGCGAGTGTTGTCTTCATTGTAGCCTTGTGCTCGTAAAAGGCGATTGGGGACGAGCCAACGTTGAAGCTTTGGCTTAGGGCTTAGGGTTGGTTTTTGTTAGCTTAGTTGGCTCTTTGCACTTGGGTTTTAGAGATGTGGCCGTTTGGGGATCCATAGTTCTGTGTAGTCATGGTAGAAGCATTCAGCAGAAAGAAGAGTCTTGGGAACCCACCATTGATTGTCATGATAAAGATATGAGGTCGGGGTGCTTGTTGTATGGGTGGTTGAGGTTGTAGAGTTGAGGGGCAATGTCGACGACGAGGCTTAATTGTCATTGGTGAATGGTGCCGACAGTGGCTGATCGATCGGCTTTGGTGAGGCATGGAGTGTGGGCACATGGGAGATTGCCGGAGATGAGGATGGGGCGTGAGGGGGAAGGGCAATCAGGGACGAGGGGGTGTGTGTGATTTCCTCTTAGGTACATAAAAGGACTGTGGCCTTTTGGCCATTGATTTCTATGGTGGCCGTTTCTTCGCGCCAACTAATTTGGTAGTGAGTGGCATCAATCCACTCTTTTCCAATGATAATCCGGCCTTGGAGTGCTCATGTATCTATAACATGAAATCTGCACTCCAACTGGTTATTTCCAATAGAAGTTTTAGGGATGAAATACCCAACACTCATTAGATGCATTTCGTGTGATATTTGAATGTGTCTTCTTTTGTTATTGTGGGTTTCCCAAGTGTTTTTCACGCCTCCAAGAATATGAGATTGGTGTGGACCATAGGATAGATGTGGGCTTGCCACTGTTATAGACCATTTGCAGTCGGTAGTCCAATCCATATTCTTGTTGGGTCGAGTTTTGGTGGTAGTTCAGGAGCAATGGAAGACTTTCTAGTTATTGTGGGGGAGTGAGGGAGTACCCTTTGTGGAAGCAGTTGGTTGGGGTAGAGGATCAAATTCGAGGCTTATGGTTACCTTGCCTTGGGGAAGCTTGAGGGTAGCTATGTTGTCAGCTGGGTTGATTGTACTTGTATAATTTTGGACCCAGCTTCCTCCAAGGATGATTGCTTCGTTTATATTATCTGTGGAAACCACATAGAACTTACAAGCCAATGGGTTGGAGACAGTTTGGACAGTTTGTGTAAAGGACCCAAGGCTTTGTATATGTGTTGTCCACCCGGCAATTAAACTTTGGCATGGGCAATTTTAAGAGATGGTTTGCCCAGAGAGACCCATGTTTCCCATGGCAAAAGATTGTGGCTAGCTGTCACCCCTGTGGGTGACAGCAAGGCACGTTTTCTTTGCATATTTCTACCAAAGGGAAAATCTATCTATGCATGTGTAGGGTGGTTGTTTCAAGTTGGGGAGCTACACTTACACTGAGGGTGTTAAGTGAGGCAATGGCCTTGTAGGGTTCAGGAATGGTCTGGCCGTTTGGGAGCACGAATTGTGTGCCGAGTTTGCGATATTGGAGGGTGTCAAGTGTAGCAAGCCAGTCATGGTCGACTTTGTCACTCTTGGCAGAAGCTGTCATGCATGGCACTTGTGCGTTATCAAGGGATTGATGACAAGTATCGCAAACCAAGAGATCATTGCTCCTGGCACAGTGGTCATAGAGTCTTAAGCAAAGGGAGCTTTGGCCATGGGATGTGAGTGCCATTTATATAAATTGACTTTTAGCATTTGAGACCCTTTGTGGAGGTAGACATGATGCATGTTCGAGTCATGGATCAGTCAGGTTTGTCTCATGAAGGGTCGACCCAAGATGGCATCATAGGTGGCATTACAAAAGTCCATGACGACAAATATGAGGTGAAATGTCATGTTGCAAACTTTGACCTTGAGGTCATGTGCTATGCCTAGGGGTTTTGCAGATTTCCCATCTGCAAGCTTGATCACCAATGTGGTGGGATCAAGGCGCACTTGGCCCCAATTTTTCCAACATATTTGTGTAAGGATGCATACACCAACACCTCCATCTAGGATGCCTTTGACCATATGCCCGTTATAGGAAATGGGCAATGCTGTGTTTGTGTCATCACCTTCAAAGTATTGTCCCAGCACATTTACATGAATTGTGGGTGCACCTTTGGGTTCTAGGTTATGGTGATGGAGTAAGTGTCGATGATGGGGTTTAGATGCATCCGAGGAATCTGAGGGAGCTTCCTCCTCCACAGAAGCCTGTAGTTTGCGTTCCATCCAATCCCGAAGGTCATTCCATAAATTTGGACTACCTTTTAACAAGGTTCCAATGGGCATTTGGATTTGGGAGGAAAGGAAGGCCGAGAGGCTGACCAAGTCACATTGATGAGGAGGGGCTTCTTGAGGGGTGGGGACGTGATCATAGGGTGGACCAGCAAGAGTATATGGAAGTGCAATTTGGTCCTTATTTGACAGGAGTGGTTGGTGGCCGTAGGAGGATACATCTCAGCAAATTCGGTGTGTGGACCTCATGAGTTGCTATCGGACTCTGTGCTAGTGTTCTCATCAAGTTGTTCGATGTGAACATGGGATTTGGGCTTGGCCATTTGTGGAATAGACCTTGGAGGATAAGGAGGCGCATGAGGGGCAAAATCGTCGTTTATCAACATCATGTTGGCGAGCGGATCTTCCTCATCCTGGAGCAGTTGTAGGGGCTCCTACCTTACCGGTTGCAAAAGTTGAGGTTCAATGGGGGACGGTGCGCACTCAGGCACTAGGTCAAAGGTTACAAAAATGGGTGGCAGCTTAAGTTGAGCATTGTATTACTCTACCATTGATTGGGCCTCTTGAAGACGTTGCTTCTCAAGGATGGCATTGGAATATGTTGCAGTTGTTTTTCCTATTTGGTGAGCTTTTGCTGGGTTGCATGGGGGAGTGGCAGTTCAGCACACGATCATCGCTCTCAAAGCAAAATGGTATGGTCTTTGTTGAGCTAGTGTGGATGCTAACCTGATTGTCTCCGTAGCCAACATTCTTAGAGCATTGTTTCTTTTGTGATGTGGCCTTCTTTAGCTTGGCCTGCAACTATGTGACGACATTCAATGGGACAGTCAAAATCTTCCCATGTTAAACGCTTAACACATTGAGGGATGGCATACCTTTGACTGTGGAGTGAGAAACTGCTTGCAAATGGCAAGCTTTGAAGTAATGGTCGATTCCATAGTCATGACATTGTGGTGTGGAACTGGTTTGAATCTTTCCATGAGCAATGGGGTTTTCTTAGAGAGGCAACGATTGGAATGGAAAGATGGGCATTGAAGAATGTCTTGAGGGCACTGGGTGTGTGTAGTTAGTTGGGAGTGAATGCATGGTGCCCAGGAGAGGAGGGTAATGTTACAAATGAGCTTTGGGTGGTCATTGGCGTGGTGGCCAATTGCGTGAAATGGCTTTCTCACATGTTGTCATCGAGAAAGATTGCCCATTTGCAGGCTTGATCAAAGGTGGAGGGGTCCTTAACCAACATGTAGTCGTATAGCCTTGGATTGTGCAACCCCAATAGGAAACGATCCATTAAGTGCTTGTCACTCCATTTTTCCCTCTCTTCGCAATGCGAATCAAGGTACTTAATGTGTGCGATATAGTCGCGTAATGTTTCCTCGAGTTTTTGTTCCAATTGGAACAGTTGGATGATGGGGCTCCATTTGGGCTTGTAGGGTGCAAAGCCAAGTATAAAGGCCTCTCTCACTGCTTTGAAAACGCCTTTGTGCCAAGGGTCCAAGGATTGGAACCATTGCACGGCCTTGCCTTCAAGGCTAAGTCTTAGGAGATGGGACTTTAATTGCATCATCGAAAATTTCAAATGCTTAACAAATTTGGTTAAATACCTCGATGTGGTATACGGGGTCTCCAACTCCATAGAATTTTGGTAGAAGTTTAAAAAATTTGCCCACATAGATTTTGTATATGATGTTTGTGGGTACAAGTGGTGTGACACTCCCCTTCCTAGAGCTTGTGCTAAGCTCCGAATGTCAAGTTGTGGCATAAGGGAAGGTGGTGCAAGGGTGGGGGGGTGGGAATAAATTCATGGTGGATAGAGGAGGTATGTGACTGCGCGGGGCGTCTATCCACACCGGGGTGCACGTATAGACGGGTCCCACTAGATGAGGGCTCTTCAAAGATCGTTTCGCCCTCACGGCCAAACATGTGGCATGGCAACCACATGTGAATGTGCAATTGAGGCCAAGGTGCTGCTGAATGGAATGGAAGCACTAGGGGCATGCAACCATGACCAAAAGGTATCCATGGTGTGCAAGAAAGCGTAGATAAGCTTCAACGATGTGCGAGTGAACATGAAATAGGAGTTTTAGCTCATTTTTGCCTTGCGCGTGAACGTATCCTTAAGGTTTAATTGGTCTTTTGAGGTATTTTATGCATGTAAAAACAACTCTAGTGAGTGAGGGAGGTAGACCAAAAGCACCTCTAAAGATTTAATGGAATGACCGTCGCACGTGTGGAACAATCGTAGCAAAAAAAATAAAAAAATAAAAAAATTGTACGTTTTCAAGCGTACGCCTGTGGCTTTAGTATGAAACGGTTGTGGTAAGTTTTTTATTTTTTATTTTTGAAAAAAAAAGGTTTCTTTTTGTACGACCGTACACTTACAAACGTGCGCCCGTGGCTTTAGTATGGAATGGCCATGGTAAATTTTTATTATTATTTTTTTTGGTGCGGTTGTACGCTTACAAGTGTACGCCCATGGCTTAGTATAGAATGGCCGTGGCAAGTATGGAACAATCGTGGCTTTTTTTAAAGTTTTTTTTTGTACGGCTATACGCTTGTGAGCGTATGCCCGGCTTTAGTATGGAATAATTGTGGCAAATGTGAAATGGTTGTGACAAAATGTTTTTTTTTTGGAAAAAAAATTAGTTTTTAAAACGGTTGTGTACATTTACAAGTGTATGTCCGTGGCTTTAGGTTGGTATGATCGTGATAAATGTGGAACGGTCGTGGTAAGTTAGAATTTGAAATTGAAATTTAGAATTATTAAGCTAAAAATTAAGAAAAATGATCTAGATTTAAGTAAAAATCTTTTTGATTAGGCTTTCTAATTATCTCAATCTCAAATTTTTTTCTCAAAAAAATAGTAATTCTACTCTAAACACAAAGCTATACATAAATCTCAACAAAAATAACAAAAACAACCAAGAAAAACATCAAAAATTAAAAAATCGCATGCCAAAGAGCTTGGTACCAAGCTATAGAGGCTTCGTCGAATTTGAATTAAAGATGGTATAGACAAGTAGCGGATGGCACTCTCCAGAAACGGTGTCAAAGATGTTATGAAAATCTTGTCCTAATGTGTCGTGAAAAGTTGCCTATGCGTTGAGGTCGAGCATGACTCAAGAGCTCCACCGTAGCCGTTTGTCACTGTCATCCTCTCGCACTCGTCATCACACCGAGGTGGTTACTTTAATCCAACAGGTGACGTAAGCTCTCTCACAAAAATCGTGTGGGATCTCTGCGGAAGAGGATTGCATTGGTAGTCCTAATCGAGAGAGAGAGAGAGAGAGAGAGAGAGAGAGAGAGAGAGAGAGAGAGAGGAAGCTAGAGTAAACAAGTGATTAGTACTAATTACTCTCAAACCCTAATCCTAAGCACACCATACATGTTAAATTAGAGTTGCGAGAGAGAGAGAGAGAGAGAGAGAGAGAGAGACAGACAGACAGACAGACAGAGAGGTGGTTAAGAGATCTGCGGAGGTGATCAAGGTTTTTTACCACGCATCAGGAGCACAGATCAAATGGCACAAGTCGTGTGGTTTTTGGGTAAGCTCAGCACCTACCCCGAGACCTGGCGACCAGTTGAGGATTTCTAGTGAATCTTGAGAGGCACTCTAGTTCGATATCTCGGTTGTCAGGTTGGCATCGATATGTCTCCCAAGCAGCAGCTCGCTCCGCTTCTTTTGAGTATAACAAGCTTTTATCATTAGAGCCAAAATGGAAAAAAAAGGGCCGCGTAAGGATTGGACTAAGTTTCTTAATCAAAGTGATTTAACTAAAATAGTAGAGACAAAAAGCTATGTTAAATGTCTCTTTTTCACCTAAATTTAGGAGGAGGTAGTGTCTTTAATATGCTAGTCATCACCTATCTATTCATGACAGTTGTTTTACCTACTTTAGTACACTTTTTGAAAGTTTTTAAAATAAACTTATTTGGAAATTTGAATTCATAATGTACTCTCTTTTATAGGCATAGCATGAGTTGTGTTCTCTCTTTTCTTTTTATTGATTTTTCTCTCTCCTCGCCATCTCTTACATTCTCTTTAAATCTATATCATTTTTTATTTAATAGTGCTTTCTTTTTGTTTCTTACTATGGCAACTTAAGTGGTTAATCCTAACTTAAAGAAAAGACACCATATCAACTTGGTGCTCTGACAAAGACTACTCCACATGGAGAAATATTCATCACATAAATCTCTACATGATGAGACTAAAGCTCAAAGATTACGTATCAACTATTTTTGGACAACTCGACACAGTGTTGGGAAAACAAAAACAAATGCATTACGAGAGCTCTTCAACACATTTTATTGGAGGTAAATGCAACGATATAATATGTAATTCTTAAAGACCATGTTAGTTTAAACCTAACAAAAATATTGTCACTATCATCAACATCAATTTATTATAAACAATCATTATGCTAAATAAAATGTATCTTTTTGCAAGATGGGGAGTAAAGATGAAGCAATATAGTCACCGTGCTACAAAATTATAAACAAAAATATTGTCACTATCATCAACATCAATTTATTATAAACAATCATTATGCTAAATAAAATGTATCTTTTTGCAAGATAGGGAGTAAAGATGAAGCAATATAGTCACTGTGCTACAAATCTTATAAAATTTTTCAATTAGGCTTGTAGGGCCAAATGAGTAGCCCGCACTATGTAATTAAGCAAAAATTTATAAATACAATTAGTACAAGTTTTACTAATATAAGTTCTCATGTTCCTTTAAAAAGTCTTCTTCTTCTCTTGTTCTCTCTTTTTCTCTTGTTTTTATTCCTCGTGTAGTTCTTTTTCTTTATCTTCGGATTGTCTTCCTCGAGCAGCACTCTCCTCTTTGGGGTTGTCTTCCTCTAGTAGCTTGCCTCTATATCGAAGAAAGTTTTAGCGTTGGTAGTCTCCAAGAGCATGGGTATTTAAATCAAGAATTGTAGCAAAAGCTACATTACATAAAAAATACCATGTCCTTGATCCTGAGAACCCTAGACCATATCCAAATATCCTTAAGTTATTCTTAACTTTGAATATCCTTTAAGGAAACAAGTGACTGTGTATCAGAACTGTGAGGTTTAGATATCCCAACATCCTCATCAATAGCATGTGTATGGAGGTAAAAAAGCAATGTTACATGGTGTTACAGAAGTCTACATTTCCTATTGTAGAACCTGCAATGTTTAATAGTAACTTCACCTTCTCAGGCGCAAGGCATCCACAAGGCATCATATTTCTTTTGTAACATGGCCTTCTCTAATGGTGTCTTTGCCAAACATGTTAAATGATCAAACCTTAAACCCTCAATATCAATTCCATCATCATTTGAAAGAGCAAAGAAATCTCTCATTTCTTCCTCATAGTACTTAAAATGCATTAAGAAGTGAGTCTAAGTCAAAAGACACTTGTCAAATAGTCTTTCTACATTTGTTTTTTTTAAGACTAGAATCTCTTTATCTAAATCCATCATGTATATACCTGTATAAAGTCAAATAGTCTTTTTGTATTTGTTTGTTCTAAGACTAGAATCTCTTCATCTAAATCCATCATGTATACAAACAAATAGATATTAAAAAGATAAGACATGTGAAGAGTTTATGCAAATATGCCACATGGAAAAACGGCGTGATATGTGCAATCCGTTATTGATGGATTCTTTATATCGCGTTATCTTTCCATGGCAAACTAATTTTTGAAAGTTTGCAATTAAAATTATAAAAAGATTTACCTTGTTCTCAGTTTGAAAAATGTTGGGCTGTCTCTTTTTATATTAATCTTGGCAACCGTACAAGTGAAACGACCACACATGTTTACCCATTTCAGCAATGTGACTAGATGTTGATAGTGGAAATGTGGCAGTATGTCAACACGTTTAAATTAGTACGTCGACACTTGGTCGTATAATTGATCGTTGTAGTGACATGTGGCAGTACGTCGACATGTGTAAGTCAGTACGTAGACATGGTATGATTGACCGTTGTTGTAGTGACACCGGGCAATACGACATCACGTGAATCATATACATGTGGCAGTATGTCTGCAGGCCACACGTGTGAAAAAATCTCAACCATATATATATTGAATTGGGCACATATATTAATTCATGCTTGCGTCCTTGGTTAGGCGGTCTAAGAAATTTAAAAACAACACTCCACACCAAGTTGCTTGAAGATGTCAGGAAGCTTATAGGAATCCAGTCAATACAGGACACGGAATGTCAGATTCACCATAGGTGAATGCTCAAGCAAGGTCTTTCTTTTACATAAACTTAGTGGCTCAAACTTCTGTTTGAGGTAGCACCAACCTCTCCATATGCAGCACCACAACTATTAATGTGATCATTCCCGATGAAGGTGGCTAGATTTCCACATTGCCTAGTGTATGGTTACAGCTTAGAAACAAGCAACCATTCTTCATCTTTTCATGTTTAGTTAGGGCTTTCTCGTCAATCCTCCATCATATTTTTTAATTGATCGAGATCACTACGGATAAGTTTTAATTCTCTGCAAAACTCTGTTTTTGGAATTGCAGGAAGGGCGATTGGTTGTGCAGACATTGTGTGCTGCAAAGAGGTCTCAAAGTTGCCATTGGGTGTATGTATGTAAAGTAAGATCACTGGTTGTGACAGTTTGGATGTGCAGTATAGTACTAGCAGAGAATACAACAGTTTGTGCAGGTCAAGCAAGAGTGTTGTTGTTGGTAATTTTTGTTGCAGAAAAGATGTCGAATGATGAAATAAACCAGATTGTTGCAAAGAAGCTTGACAAGAATAACTTCTATGCTTGGAGGTTTAGATTGACAAATTTTTCGATGGGAAAAGGTTACTGGGACTGCATTGAAGGTAAATATGAGGAGGCACCAGAGATATCGGAGATTAATCCAACTGCTGTGATATAAAAGAGTTCAAAGATTGGAATCAAGGAGCAAGGAAAGTCATGTATTAGCTTTCTATCAGCATACAGGACACTATGATTGGGCATATACAAGATGCCAAGTCACCTAAGGAGGCATGGGACACCTTGGTGAAGCTGTATGAAACCAATACCAAGGCACGAAAGATTCAGTTAAAGAATGAGCTTCATACTGTGGAAAAGAAGAATATGTCTATAAATGATTATGCTTTGAAGATCAAGGGCATTGTGAAATCCCTTGCATCAATTGGTGTTTATGTTGATAATGATAATAAGATGGAAGTGTGTCTACGTGGTCTCGGGCGACAATACAAGGCCTTCAAGACGTCTATTCAAACTCGGGAGAATATTCCCAACTTCATAAATTTGGTGTCAATGTTTATCATTGAGGAGAAGAACTTGGGTGAAGATCAACAGTCTTCACAAAACAGAAATAATTCAGAGCAAGTGCAAGTAGACGTCATGGACGTGGCCAAGGTGGTGGGCGAACAGGTAATCAGAATTATGCTCAGCAGTAGCAACAGTCCCTGAGGTGGGGCCGTAGGTAAAGGTTGCTAAACTTCAACATCTTTTTTGCCTCTCTTCACCTTTTACCCAACGCCCACGCCACCTCCCTTTGTCAACCATCTCCTTCACCTTCTATTGGTTCCTTGGCTTTGAACAATGCCATTCGAGCTATCAAGGCATGGCAAGCTAGGGTGCTTTAATCACACGAGTGGAGGCCAATGTTTTGACCTTAAGGCATGGTGATCATGCTAGTAGGCAACTAACTACCCTCGGCACTTTCAAAGCAGTCTCCATGGCGGTGGTAAGGGTTGTTGAGACTAAGGCCTTTTTTTTTGCACTCATCTCCCATGTAATAATGGTTCCCAACAGCTAAAGAAGAGCTGGCGCACAATTCAATGATGAGCTCGTAAAACGTGATTCAAGATCGTAATTCCAATTCAATGGTGGGGAGACGATGCAAGGCTGCCTCCACCCTCGTCCCACTGTCACTGGCCCCGTAAAAACGTAGCGCGCAACATTGTGGGCAGCACGGCCATTGAGCGGCAAGGATGGCCAGCAAGACAAGGTTGAGCGCACGACATCAAGGAGAGAGAGACGCCTTTGTATTGGGTAGCCAAAGAGCAAGCCAAGGCAGTCGTGGGCTGGTAGGGGAGAGAGAGAGAGAGAGAGAGAGAGAGAGAGAGAGAGACAACTTTGTGTTGGGCAGCAGCCAAAGAGCAAGCCAAGGCAGTCGTGGGTTGGTAGGCGGATCAAGCACAAGACAGTAAGGAGAGAGAGAGACGCCTTTGTGTTGGGTAGCCAAAGAGCAAGCCAAGGCAGACGTGGGGGGCTGGTAGAGGCAGATCAAGCACTAGCACAAAAGGACTGTGGGCGAGCGTTGGCCAGCAGGCGAATTAAGGCACAAGAATAGACCAAGAGAGAATAGAGAGGCAAGAGAGAGAATAGAGTGAGAGAGAGAGAGAGAGAGAGAGAGAGAGTACACACCCTTCTCCACCTCCTTGCTTGTGAACACGCAATACCAGTGTGGCAAGGGGCCTTGAGAGGAGAAACACTAGAGCCTACTGGCAAGCTGTCTCTTAAATGTCCCTCCTCGCCCCCACCTCCACGCACATGATCACATGAAGGAGAGCAATGAACCGTGGTCTTGGCCCCCCTCTCCTACATAACAGACTCGCACAAACACAGGCCATAACCCCATCCCCATATCACACTTGTCTTCTAAGTCATACCTACTTGTAAGCTATCGCCCACCAATTAGTTTCCATCTCAATTATGTTCGGCCACAAGGTTTGAACTTTGCAAGTTTGTAAGCCATGCTGATGCATGCCAATGCTATAGCCTATAGCTACCCCCACCTTAACTCTGTGTGTGTGTGTGAGAGAGAGAGAGAGACAGAGAGAAACAGACAGAGATAGAGAATGAGAATTTCTATGTGTGAGAGAGTGTGTTTGTATTAGTGCATGTGCGGGTGTGTACATGTGTGTGTTGCTAGTTTAAAACATATACAATATCTACAGATGAATAGACAAAACTATTTATGAACCCATACCATCTTGATTTAAAGAAATGTTATACATGAAATAAGTTCAACTATGAGTCATGTACATTTTAGGGTCAATGATGAGTGACAAGTTGCATCTAGTGGAAATAAAATTAAAATAGCAAGGAAAGCTTGTTTGAAATAAACCGCAAGAGAAGAGAAGGTAGGGTTACCTACATCTATACAAACAGACAAAACAATTTGTTAGCTTGAATGCGTATTACAGGTGTCAGTGGACATATCCACATAATATAGATGTCACCCTATCTCCGCAAGTTAAAAATAAAAAATCCTAACCAAGCTAAATTATGTATTGATACATCTAGTTATTATGTGTTTATCCAACAATCACCATTATTTATGTTGAAAGAACCTCCATTTAGTAAGTTTATTAATATCTTACAAATCTTATAAATTTTTTATGAGCCAACCTGTGTCTCTATCAATCTTGAAATCTTGCACTACAGACATAGAAAAAGGACCTAAACAAAACCAAATCAAATAGGTGAAAGGGGAGTGTGCTTTCTCTTAGTAAGAGTAGACTAAGTGAGCTGAAGATAGCCAAGTATTCATTGCTATGTAACTAGCAAACCCGCATACAATTTCTAAGGAGCAACACTCCTAGAGCTAAACCCTATAGGTTTCAATAAGATGTTACTATTTCAAACAGACTCTCAAATCTCAGTAAGACTATAAAAACACTTGTGAGTGAAAATCTAAAGTATGTTAAGTCAAGTTTGAGTTAGACAGCATCAGTTGAGAGTCGTCACTGTCCGAAAGGATCAAGTGAGTGTCACAACCCGTCAATTGAGGGTGTGGAAGAATAGAGTTAGTCTTTTTTGGTTCAGAGGAAGCTATTTTGGGTCTAGTTTGACAGTCAAAAGTCAGTCTAAGTCAGTCAAAGAGTTTGTGGGCTGAAGGATATCTAACAGAGTAAGCTAGAAGATAGTTGATGTTGGTTTAGGGGTTATAAGGCTGAATCTTTGTGAGATTTAAGGTTTTGGAAGGATTTTAAGCCTTAGAGGATCCATAAGTGGAAAGATCTAAGTCAAATCAATCAGTTGAACCAAATAGGACTCAAGCAGTCATTAGAGCTGAAGGTTAGCCAAAGCGAGGTAATAGACTGTAGTGTTCAATCTTTGCAAGATCTGAAGTGTTTGAAGGTCTATGAGTGTCAAAGGACACAGAGGTAAGGAGATCTAAATCAGCTCAGTCAATTGAATCAACTTAATCAGTTTAGTCAAACCTGAGTCAAGTAAGAGTCAATGGAGGACAACTGACATATTTAGTAGGGTCCTAGAGCTAGAGATTTGAGGATTGAAGATTGCTCGTTCTTCTGGAGGGAAACCTGAGGGTCTAGAGGACAAGAATCTGAAAGAGGTCAGCAAAATTAGCTAAATCAAATTATACTCAAGTAGTGGTCAGCTGAGAGTCAGCTAGGTCAGTAGGTTGTCCGAGAAGGTCAAATGAGGAGATAGGGTTGAAGATCAGAGTTGTTCAGAGTCACATCTGACCTAAGAAGACATTTTAGAGGATCAGTTGATTCAAGTTGAGGAGTGTAAGGTGTCAGATTATATCAGCAAAGATTAAGAGGATAGTTGTAAATCTGTTGTGTGCCCTGGGTTGGGCAACTCATAACCATCTGTATAGCATATCTTTAGTATGAGCAGATGTAGTCTAAACAGAGTGATCCATCCCTTGTAAGATTACGATGAGCAATCGTGTATAGAGGCCTAGAAAATTCACAGCAACTCATAGGCAGTAGGTGCCACAAAAACGTAAGTGCCCACCACCATCCCTTGTAGGGTTATGATGAACATTCGTGTACAGAGTCATGGCAGAGTCGCAAAAACAACCCATAGGCCCAATGTGAAAGAGTTGTAGAAGGAAAGAACCCTAGTAAAGTAGGCTATCATGCAATTTGTGCCATTCCACATATCATATAAGCACAAATGGAGTAAGTGGTGTGTGTGTGTGTGTGTGTGTGTGTGTGTGTGTGAGAGAGAGAGAAAAAGAGAGAGAGAGAGAATATAAGTAGATATCAATAAAAATTAATATGAATTAAATTAAATAAAAATATATATATATGTATACCTATGTGTGTGTTTTTTTTTACATTTATAAACACACACACATATACATACATGTGTGTGTGTGTGTGTGTGTGTGTGTGTGTGTGTGTGTGTGTGTGTGTGTTATCTGTACCATCTATTATGTACAAGTTTTTGGGAGGGGAGGGAACGCATGGCGTTTGGAAGAGGCCAAGTGTTGGGATAGGGGAAACAGAGAAGGGCGTGTGATGGGGGAGCAGAGGAGCCACGTGTTGAGACATAGCAGATAGAGAGAGAGAGAGAGAGAGAGAGAGAGAGAGAGGGGGGGGGAGTGGAGGGGCCACATATTGGGAAAGGGGAGAGAGAGAGAGAGAGAGAGTAGTGTAGGGATGTTGAGAGAAGTAATTTTAAATAAATAATATAATATAATATATATTATATTATATAGGGATGTTGAGAGAGAGAGAGAGAGAGAGAGAGAGAGAGTAGTGTAGGGATGTTGAGAGAGGGGGGGGGAGTGGAGGGGCCACATATTGGGAAAGGGGAGAGACAGAGAGAGAGAGAGAGAGAGAGAGAGAGTAGTGTAGGGATGTTGAGAGAAGTAATTTTAAATAAATAATATAATATAATATAATATAATATAATATAATATATATATATATATATATATATATACACACACACACACACACACAATATGCAAAGATATAATAAGTAAAGATATTAAATATATATATGTATGTATGTATGTATGTATATTATAAATCCATACTAATATATTATAATATAATACTATATATATATATATATATATATAAGCATAAATAAAAAATAAAGATATATATATAGTCATGCTGTTACAAAGCTACCTCACATGTACTGCCTAAGCCCCCTCCCACTCCTTATCGTTTGCTAGCCTCTTCACAACCATTTCAGAGACGGTGAGAAAAGATGATATCACTCATATAGCTTTCTACCAACCTCCTCACCTTTGTATATTAGGAATTGGTTTCCTTCCTCCCTGTGCACTTTAGGCACACATGGACACCTAGTGATGGCACTGGTAGGCCTCACTCTTGAGAAGCCTAGTTGCAAAGATGAAATGGGGGGCCTCACCCATGAGAAGCCTATTTGAGAGAGATGGTCAGTGTCTAAGAAAGAGAATGAGGCCACTGCATCTTTGCAACCAGGCTTCTTGACGGTGAGGCCTACTAGTGTCATCACCCTCGAGAAGCCTGGTTTCAATGAAGAGGAGAGAGGCAGTCAGTGTAAAAGAGAGAGAAGAGATAGAAAGCATGTTGGTGCAGGCAAGAGAGAGAGACACATAGAGCCCTGTTGGTGGGGGGTTGGTGGTCTGAGTTGTTTATCTATCCTACAAACCCATGAGAATGAAGGTGACAATCACGATAAGTACATGTAATCTTCACCCTTGCCAATTTGAAGAAGATACTTTCTTTATTTTTAAGAAAAGGTATTAATTAGAAACCTTACAAAATAGCATTAAAAAACCTTGGTAAAGATAAAATATCCCTACTTAATCAATAAAAAGTTGTCATGGCATTAAAACATGGCACTTTTTAATGAAAGGTCAACCTTAATAGGTTATCACCAACATGTCTTGCATCTTGCTATAGATTAATCTTGAATCTACCACTTCACGTTGCACACACGCCAACTTCACGATGTATTTTAGACCTTCCACACCTCTCTGATCTGCAGCAGCTAGCTTCACTACCAACCTAGGTCATGTAAGGACACGGTCCACCATTAGGAAGGGGGGTATGTAACCACTTTACTGTTTAACATGGTTTTGCTTGCCTAGCCTATTGTAAGGTGCTTTGCAATCTTTCCCGCTCGACCTTTGAAACACATTTGTAAATAAATTATTTTGAACCCAAAAAAGCAACCTTGAGGTGCCTTATTGTTGGTATGATATTCATTCAGTTCATTCCAGTATGCTAATAATTAAACAACACAAATGGTGTGCCAACCTTTACACGTGCATGAAGTACGTGCATGAAGTGGAGCACTACTACTAGCCACACTACAATGCACAATCATCTTCCCGTTTGCCCCCCTGACAAACACCATGCTTGGCTGGTTTGAGAGAGAGAGCCGTGGAAGAAGACGTAAAATGTTTTCCCTACAACCAACACTACCACCAATGAGTACACCCTAAGGAATTCCTCCTCCCTTGTTTGAGTCTAGGCCATGAGGCACACATCCTCACCTCTTCATGCGTCTTCTTACGCTACTGCAAAAAGAGAGAGAGAGAGAGAGAGAGAGAGCTGTATTAACGTCTACTAAAGGTGATGCCCTGGGATAGAAAGAGATGCATTTGATCCTCCTTACAATGAAGAAACCATGGGTGTGAGAGCGGAGAGAGAAACCATGGGTGAGAGAGATAGAGAGAGAAAGGAAATTGTGCACTACCATGTGTAGCATGAGGAGAAAGATAACTAAAAAAAAAGGATTTAACCATATATTTTGCTAGGAAAAAGGCACATGTAGCAATCCATTAATAAACAATGCACATTTCAAAACAAGGTTCGTGTATGAGTGTATGCATACATTCACATAGAGCTAATTGCGAGTGTATAATAAAATCACATGCCAAGGCCAAAAACTAAGGCATGCAAATCTTAATGGAATCTTAGAGCACCTTGCTGCGGCAGAGTTACCTTAGCCTGAAAGTTGCCAAGGTAAAATGGAGCTAGGCCAAAAAAAGCCGTCCAGTTTGTAAAGACCTCACGCTGCATTAATTGATAGGGGGGGAACATTGCCCCTACCAAGGTTCAGCCTTAGCTTAAACACCTTCCACCCCCCCCCCACTACCTTGTCCTCGGTGTCCCCTTTTACAGCCCTCTCCACTCCCACTTCTTAGCGGTCACCCTTTCCTACCCTCATGTTCCTCTCTTACCTAGTCATTGGCATCACCATTGCTCCTTGCCATTGCTCTCGCTCTTGTTTTGCTAGCCATCATCACACCCCTCTTTGCCCTTGTTTTCCTTCTTTACTTGCTATACACGAATGAGCCTACGAAGCATGCTGCCCACCTTTACATGCAACAGGAGAGCTAGCAATAGCAAACTGTTAGGCTTCCTCTCCAACTAGTGAAGAAGAGAGAGAGAGAGAGAGAGAGAGAGAGAGAGAGAGAGAGAGAGAGAGAGAGATGCGACAACAAAATAGGTCTTAGAAAAACATTGGCATGCAGATAGACGATTTTACAATCAAAAAATGAAGCATACTTTGGAGTCACAATGTAAGCTATACAAAGTTAAAGTTTCATAGGGGGAGGTTTACAAGGGGGTTAGCAATAAAGGCCTTAAGACCAGGCAAATTGTCAAGTGTATCACTTCTCCCCATGCATAGTGTTTTGCTTTAAAGAGACAAGTAGGTGACCCACTCGTTGATGTGGCATAAAGTTTTGTTTGTATACATATGTGCATACATATGTATGTACGTACACAAGTGTGCGTATGTGTATGCATCTATGTATATGTATGTGTGTGCAAGCATGTGTGAGTAAGTGTATGTGCATGTGTATTTTTATGTGTGGTATGCGTTTGTATATGCGTGTGTGCATGTGTGCACGTGTATGTATGTGTGTGTACATGTATATGTATGCATGTGTACATACACATGCTTGTGTGCAATTGTATGTATGCGTGTGTACGTGTGTGTGTATGTGTGTGCAAGCGTGTGTGAGTAAGTGTATGTGCATGTGTACTTTTATGTGTGGTATGTGTTTGTATATGCCTGTGTGCATGTGTATGTATGCGTGTGTACATACACATGCTTGTGTGCATGTGTATGTATGCATGTGTACATGTGTACGCGTGTGCATGTGTCTATGTGCAACTCTCACGTAGAAGCATATCTTTGTGTCTCTCTCTCATATGCATGTCTCTGTCGCGTGCATAGACATAACCCTCTCTTACGCACATACACGTGCACATACACACTCTCTCTCTCTCTCTCTTCTCACATATGTCTCACACACACTCTCGCACACACATAGAAACTCTCTCTCTCTCTCTCTCTCTCTCTCTCTCTCTCTCTCTCTCTCTCTCTCTCTCTCTCTCTCTCTCTCTCTCTCACACACACACACACACACCCTCCGTATGTACGTGTGGTTGTGTATGCGTACATATGTGTGTGTGAATGTGTTTATATATAATAGTATTAATACAACATTGATTTATATATCCTTATTATAATATATTTTTTTGAAGGCCAACCCTTTGGTTAATTATTTAGTACGCTATACACCTTACCTTATGATATTATTGTGGGCCTCTAAGCATCTCAGGCACCTTCTTGATATATTGGGAAATTAGTGCATCTAATGATTAATCAATACCAGAGAAGGAATTTTGATCTTGAGAGAGTAGTGAAATATATAGAAACACAAGGATACAACTATTAACATATCATCAATCACTATCTCAAGCATGCAAATCATAGTTAATTTTTTTAGGGTATGATATCGAAAGAATGGGGTTATTTGTCCCTATTTCTTAGAAAGGTGAAGAAGGTGTTAACCCCATTTTGGGCTTAATAAAGGTGCTCCCTACTACACATGGGAGTAGCCCAATAAGTCGTACACATTATGACAAAAGATGGCAAATGACCAAGCGTAGTAGATTATGGTTAAGTTTAGGCAACCAAGTATGAATAAGGGCCAATTGTATATAAGTGAAATTCTCGTGATGAATAGGCACAATCCCCCTTTGTGCCTATTAAATTGTGCATGTCTACTTAATCTTGAGAGAGAGAGAGTTGAGAGTAGAGTGTGTAATTCTTGGTGCATGTGTCTCTTGCTCATTGTGTGAGAGTGAATGACAGTGAGAGACATGAGTCCCAGAAAAGTGGAGTATCTGTTTAGTGGTGAGTGATAACAAGGAGGAAGACATTGGATCTTGGAGCAACCACTGGTGGAGCATGGAGACTATGAATTCCAAGCCGGAAGTAAGGTAAGTCCCCTACGATTGTTGTCATTTGTTCCACTTCTCCTAGAAGTGTAGAGTTTTGGATAACCTATGAATGAGCCATAATATTTTTGGCACTAGTGCCAAGGATAGCTATCTTGCTTCTTTCAACTTTTTAGTATTGCTCATTATTTGCATGCTTAACTACCATTATTTTTAATTTTATTGAAGTTTTATTGTGAGCCATGTGTATATAATGTTCTAGCAAAGTGATATAATGTGTGGTGAAGTGATGGTTTTCTATTGTTTTTGGTCCGTGGAGATTTAAGATGCATTTAACAGTTTTGCTTGAACAAAATGCACACTGTTCTCTACTTCTCTGTCTCATGAAAACTAACCAAACAAGCCTTACTGTACTAATTGGAGGAAAAGAAAAACAAGGACCTTCCCCTACTAGCCTGATATTTGTAGGTTGATTCAATTTGGTATGTGTGAATAGGATGGGTCCTAAAAAGGCAAAGATGGATTGTGAGTATGAGTCTCCATTGATTTCAAAGGAAGAGGGAACAAAACCTTTTACAATCCAAGGAGGAGAGGAGAAAGCAAAAGAAGAGTGCATCCATATTCGAGAAGAAGACACACTCAGGTCCATACATGGACCAAGTGGCATAATACATTGTACAAAGGGATGTGGACACACCTAAAGTAAAGGTATTCTCTAAATATCACTCCTACATATGCATGTTTTTCTTGAGGACTCAGATGTAAAGGCTCACTGCAAAAGTGGTGGGGCTAGACAAGTATGCTCAGCACCTACCAGAATATATCAACCCTAGCTTATGTGTAGAGTTTCTCAAAAACTACAACCAATGGACAAATTCAAGCGAGGTGACTCCCGAATGGTAACAAGGTCCAAGTAATGATCGAAGAAAACTATATCAAAGGGTCAATGCATTTGCCACTAGCCTCACAAGGACACACCGAGCTAATAAAGGAAAGGAGTTTTAGTACAAATGCAATAGAGTATCAAAACATCAAGAATCTAGTGGTAGAAAACATATACGATAATGTCACTAAAGCCTATAGACATGTACAATAGAGTGGACCTACATAAAATTACAAAAGGTATTATCTTAGTAAGCATGACAATTGAGCATACTATATTTCCAAAGAGCTAAACAACTACCTTCAAGCCCCCATCAAACTAAGGTAGATATCCCCTATCTCCTAACCAAACTCATCATCTGTGTTAGTGAAATCCCCTTGCCATAGAAGCATTAATAGAGGAGGAGCCTCTAAGAGCATGGAATCCAAAATCTAGAGGTTAGAGAGGAAGAGACCATATAGGAGTTGGCCACCCTCATTGCAAGCACACAAGAGATACTAGACAAGCTAGGCAAGTAATCACATCAAAAAAAGAGGTCAAAGAGGACCCATTCAGATTGAAGCCACAAGAGCTATTGGAAAAGCTAGGCAAGGAATCACATTAGAAAATGAGGTTAAAGAGGACCCATTTAGATTAAAGCCGCAACAAAAACCAAATCTTGAAGAAGAGGTAGCAGAGGAAGTGTATGAGAATATTCTTGAAGAGCCATAGTCTCTCCACTCGCTTATGCTATGTATTACTGTGGGATTGAAGTTATGACTATGGTGGATGAAGTAACTAGAATCAAACACATAACATTCTCGGAGCACAACCAATGGTTGCTTCACAAAATCCAAAGAGACTGATGCAGGTATGTAGGCAAAATTTCCAATCACTACAGTTGAAGAATTGTTACTAGGCTAATGCACATGCTCATGGCACAAACAGGGTGCCTACAAATAGAGGTAATAAATGCCAGTATTGCAATGCCCATATGTATGCCAATGCTTAATTATGTCACACATAGAGGTGGTACAGATCTTGGATAGTGAAAAGGAAAAGGCTTTGGTGGCTATACAGATGTCCCTGGATAATGCTGTATGTGAGATAATTGTTTAAAGAATGGCTTAACAAACAAAATCTCAAGGGGATAGTTTTTGACATCTATGCTCAAAGGTATAAATCATTACTTAACTTTGCCTTATGAGAGCATTGATGCTTATCATGCACAGTATATGCAAAAAGCCGCCAAGACCCACAAGAATTGGGTAGTGAATTGCAATAATATTCTTCTAGCGTATCTCATGGGCATGAATCAAGTAGACGATAAGCTTGTTGATGGACTTCTTAAAAGAGAAGGATTTAGAGTTCAAAAGGTGGTAGTAGAGAAGATCGCAGCACAAAAGGTGGTAGTTCAAAAGGTGGTAGTAGAGAAGATCGCAGCACAAGCACAAGCACAAGCAGTAGAGTTACAAGCCTCTCAAAGGTAAGATCATAGAGTTACAAGAGGACAATAATCTAATAAGTGCCAAGTTCAAATGTATGTTAATACTTAGAGTGCACAAATCTGGGATATGTAGCAAAGGAAATTACAGAATAAAAATGCACAAAGTTTGAAAGTGACCTTAGACTTAAAAAGCCAAGAAAACTGAAGAAAAATGTTCCCATCTCCAAGAAGCAAGGATAACAAGAGGAGGCAATAATAATTGAATGATTGAGATCAAAAGATTATGCAATCACTCAGTTGTTGCAGCAATAGCTTACTTAGCAAACTCAGCCTGTAACCAACCCTAAAGATAATGAAGCAACTAGACAAGCTCATTGAGAGAGCCTCAACCTTGGCTACTTTGTTGGAACTACATGAGCCCTTCCTCAAACATTCTCTTTATACTTTGTAACAATAACCATCTCTTTACTTCAATTTAACTTTAACATTATCAAGGACTTAACCCCCTATGATATGTCCAATATAGCTTAATGCATACATAAATAAGTTGACCCTCCTATAGTAATGTTTATTCTTCATGCTGACCTTTATCTATTTGACCTTATGGCTATATATCATTTTACTTTCCATCGCATTGTCCTAAACTTTAGATCCTAGTGTAGAGTGTTGTGAAACTCCACCACACATAAGCCACTTTAGTTTACTAGAGTTATGGTATAGTTATGGCACCAACTCCTATAGTTAGGTCCATGGTATGGACCTTGTGTACATTTTAGTAGTACAATACTTTCCTATGTAGTATGCACTCTCAGCTTTATATTATGGTTATAGAGAACTAAGAAGGAAGAAGAAAATTCAGCCATCCATCTCTCTCATGTGCTTTTCTACTCTTATATGTATAAAAAAGTTTTCTTGTTTACTCTTATGTGCTTGTCTACTCGTGTGTGTGTAAATAAGTCTTCTTGCAAGAGCTTAAGCTCACCATTTTAGATGATAAATAATATTTTTTGGAACTATCAATTTTAGAAAACCTACCCTTAGTACTAGCTATTTTAGAGGTCATAAATGGTTCTAAAGCTATAGGTATTTAGATGCTTATACAGATATAAGATTGATGACCGAGCATTTAGGCCTAACCAAATTCACCAAATTTCGAGGATGCAATTTGCATTAGGTATGGGGAGGATGCTAACCTCATTTTGGGTTAGATGCTTTCCACCTCATAAGTTTCATGCAAAGTTACGATATAAGTTGTAACAATTATGAGCAATGCGGCTATACGCAAACTCATTTAGTTAAAAGTTTTGGACACCCATGTGAATAAAGACCAATTATATATAATACATTATCTCATAATGAATGGACACGATCCCCCTTTATGCAAAACATATTCTCTAGTTTTCTACTTGCTCTTGGTGGATGTGTGTGTGGAGAGAGAGAGAGAGAGAGAGGGAGAGAGGGAGAGAGGGAGAGAGAGAGAGAGTTTAGAGTAGAGAACAAATTATTACTTAGCACATGTTCCTTTTCACTCTCTGTGAGGGATAGAGAGTAGATAATGAGAGGTGAATAAGTCCTTGTAGTAAGGTGAAGCAACTTCCTTTGTGTGACAGACAGAAAGACAAGGCTTGAAGTCGAGAAGCTCAATTGTTAGCTTCTCTCCTTCAAGCTATATCTTTCTCGTAGAGAGGAAGTTGCTTCAACTTTCTACAAGGACTTATTCACCTCTCATATCTACTTACTCTCATGATCTATTCTCTCTCACACACAGAGAGAGGAAGAGAGAGGACTTGAAGGAGAGATTAGACACCCAAGCTTGGAGGCAAGTTAAGCACCCCAGAATCATTGTTGCTTGTTTCCTTACCACAGTAGCACTAAAAATGCTATGGCCCATTTTTCCCTCTCTAGAACTCAACCAATCACAGGGAAATACAAAAACAAATCACAATGGTCATGGGGTACTTACCTTGGTTGTAAGGTTGGGTCTCTTGAAGTAATCCAATCTCGAAGCCATCCAATATTACCCATAATTATGACATGTTCTTTGTTTCTGTTATATTAATACCCAAAGTTGTAAAATTAGAATATTAGGTAGCACATATAGGGCTAAAGGGATCATAGAAGAGAACCTTTGGTTCATTTGTAAATTTGACTTTGGTCATTTCTTGGAGTACATTGGTACTATTATTGGGCTTTCATGGGAGATGGTTTGTGTTCCTTCATGTGTGGATTATCAGAAGGCTTCTTTGAGATGAAAGCCCAATAATAGTACATTGGTACTATTATTGGGCTTTCATGGGAGATGGTTTGTGTTCCTTCATGTGTGGATTATCAGAAGGCTTCTTTGAGTATGGCTTAGACTCATTTTATTTGTTTCTATCATCTCTATTTCTTGAATACTCATGCCATGGCTAAGGAGTCCTTACATGTTTCTTATCATGAGTATATTTGATATTTTCTTTAATTTATGCAGTTTCTATAATTTTCATCATTACCTTGCTTACATTGCTATCAAAGCCTTAATTTTGATCAAGGCTAATGCAAGAGGAAATTGCACAAAAACAAGTGTATACACATAATTTTTGCATTTCTTGGATATGTGCAGACATTCTCTAATTTTCTTAAAAAAATGTTTCGGTATTTTCTTAATTTTGGGTTAAGATTGAGTGTAACATTTGCAAGATATGGTGTCACTTTCATCATCTTGAGAGAAATAGATGTTTCTACTATAAAGGACTTAAGAATTTAAGAAGATTGAGAAACAAATGTTTCTACTATAAAGAACTTAAGAATTTGAGAAGATTGAGTAGGAAAATGTTTTTCTTTTTTTTTGGTTTCTTTTCTCAAAAAATTGGGGGAAATGTCTTTTCACTTTCCCTCATCCAGGATGCCTTGCTCTCACCACATCTAACTCACCCAACACCTCTCCTATCTTGCCACACTTCATGCCAATGGATAGCTCACCCTACACCTCTCCTATCTTGCCACACTTTATGACAATGGATAGCTCAACTCATTGTCTACACATAGAACTCAATTTCTCCAAGCATGGGTCTTCGTTTTGAGTTGTGAGACTACCTAAATTTGCATTAAATTGTGGAGGTCTTTTGGAGATGAAGACAATAAAAGATGGCCACTCCAAGACTTGGAGCTTATTCTACTTCATGTAAGCTCTCAAACAAACCCTCTAATGCCTTATTTGGGGTAATATTTGGTTTCCTTAAAATCAAGGTTTTTGCTTATCTCTTATTCTCTAAATTGACATCCCAATAGGTTTCTACATGCTCTCAACACCCTACCCCTTGCTTGCATATGGAAACTTTTGGGTATTTTAGGGTTTCTTGAAGTTCTTAAAATTTTGGGGAAAGATATAGGGCTTTTGATCTTCTTCATCATTCTTGAGAAAATTAGTGTTTTGGGAGTCTTTTCTTGCAATCTTATTTCTCTTATATGGAATATCCCAAGGCTTTTGATCTTCTTCATCATTCTTGAGAAAATTAGTGTTTTGGGAGTCTTTTCTTGCAATCTTATTTCTCTTATATGGAATATCCCAAGGCTTCTAATTCACCCGATGTAAGAGTTTCCTCATTTTAGTATGATTAAGGGATTCCTACACATATTAGGATTTTTGGAATTTCCATTTGAGTTTTCATTGTTCAAGTCTATTCATTATGCTCCATTATGCTTGTGTCTTGAGTATTTTGGAAAAATCATAAGTGGAAGAGTCATGTCTTTTACTTTGTGATTGGTGAGAGAAGAGGTAATTTCTTATTAAGCCTCTATCTAGTTTTACAAACACTTGATTGAATCCTCTCCATGGTTGGCAAGCAAAAGGGAAGACCAAGAAATATTTCCCACTCTATGGATGAAATGGAAGGTGAGGGAATACATGAACAAGAGCAAGTCACTATGGAGGTACTATGGATGCAACACTATGCATTGGAATTTGGGACCAACATTAGGAGAGCTTGAAGAAGAAACTTATGTGGAAAGTGCTCAAAAACCTATGATGCATTAGAATTTAGGATCAGCATGAAGAGAGCTTGAAGAATAAACTTATGTGGGTGCTCAAAAACCTACTTCTCATGATGCAAATCTAATTTCAACCATTTCTTAATTATGAGATGCTTATTCACATGCCTGTGGATAAGTTTGATTCCTTAATCAAAGCATTCAGGCCATGAGTGCTAAATATTTCCACTAAGTTTGATGTTATGGAAAGAAAAACAATTTCACATGATGGTGTCTAATCAACTCATAGGAATGGCAAAAACAACAAATAAAAGAACCTTATCATCATGAGGCTACCATGAAGACTACTCCACATGTAAGCTTTATAGTGGACACAAGAAAGCCTTAAAGGGGAGCTTCAAATTCAGCCCCTGTGAATAGGACAAGGTACAATTTGCATCATTGCATATGGACGCTATGCCCATCAATGGTGGAGGCACATGGTGAAAGGAGAAAAACTTGCTAGAGGAAACATGCCTAACTCTTGGGAAGTGTTGAAGAGAGATGAATGTAGCTTTCATTTCACCATTGTTACTTAGTAGGTACATGGAATAATGGTATGAGAGCTTGCACAAAAAGGAAAAATTGTAAAAGACTACATCAAGAGCTTCATAAAGATTTCCATATATGTAAAAGAGCTTCATAAAGGCCTTGTTATGGCTCACCCAAACCCCCATCTCGAAACACATCCAACAAGAAAATTACATGGCGAACCGCAATTGTCGTGGGGGGGGGTCTTTCCATTGGCTGAGCTCGTAACCCTTGAGGTCTCCAAGCTCCACAACTCCTTGAGAAGCAATTCCACTGTGCCTCTCGTGAGTGTTGTCACACCGCCGCGTTGCACTACGTGTACTCGTCCCTCCTCTCACCTCACTTCGCTCACACACACTCACTAGCATGGATTAGAGAGAGATTAGCAAGAGGATTAGTAAGAGCAAGACTCTATTGCACAACGGGAGAGTTCTTTGTATTATGAGAGATTTTCACTTATATACATGGCCATAAGTGGTCACACTCACTTAAACTATGGCTGACCGGGCACTTTAGGCTCATAAGAGGCCTAATGCTATTATAATGACTACTCTCATAATATATCCATGAAGTACATCACTTGGGACTTTATCCTAACTTACTACCACACACTCTTGAAGTAGAAATCGCTATAAGTATTCCATCAAACCATTATGGGCGTCATAAGTATTATGTCGAACCATTACAGGTGCCCGTCCAAGTTGTGGATTTGGACACCATTGCTTCATATCTTGTATGTTTAACCTTTTGGTGTATCTACCTTGACTCCTTGATGTAAGATAATGGCAGTAGCTCTTGTTAACCCTAGAAATGGGTTAACATTTTTTCCTTCCTGATGTCGATCGCATCCTCGTGATCGTGTTTGAGAAAACCTTTGTGTGGGGAGAATTGACAAGGTTTGTTGATATCTTTTGATGTTGAGTGAAAGTCTAGTTAGTAATGAAAAGATTAGAGATTAGCAGAAATTTCCTATCGAGGTGGGTGTTTTGAGTGATTGCATTTTTTTATTTTTGTGAGTATGCGTTTTTTTGTTGGGTATAATTTTTGCTCACTTTATTTTGGCAATCATAAGCAAAGTTACATGTTATTAGTGTTAGTGGGAAATCTAAGAGATGTTAATAATGGAGGAGAAGAGAAGGAAGGATCCAGAGGAACGTAGACAAAATCATCAGAACGAGATTGTGATTCTCAGTTCCTCTCTGATTCATTGAAGTGACTTTCATCAAATTATTGATGAATTTAGTCTTTGATGATGTCCCTTTTGTGGTAGGATTCTTGTCGAATGTTGTTGAGTAGGACATGTTCTTGAATGCTTCTTCCAATGTGCTTTTTATGCTTTTATGTATATTTAAGTGTCCTATGAAGTAGATATGCATGAAGTACATTAAATGAGTCAAATAAACTCTTATTCAGCTCTGCTAATTGTTGAAGTAACCACTTATTGGTGAGGCATGAAAGAATTACGACGACTTGCGAGGCAAATATAGACATATTCATGAAGGATTAGAGACTCTAGTTTTTGTTTGTAGAGGTTTGTAATTTGAAGGAAAATTCTAGGCAATGGGTTGTACCATTGACTAGGCTTTCGCCCACCATGGCCCCCCCCATCTAGAGATCAATGTGTTGTGAAGACTCTAGGTTTTGTTTGTAGAGGTTTGTAATTTGAAGAAAAATTCCAGGCAATGGGTTGTACCATTGACTAGGCTTTCGCTCACCATGGCCCCCCCATCTAGAGATGTATCTAGAAAGTTGTCGATGATGAGGCTCTGGTGCAATTGTCCTCCAATGCATGAGTATGGATATGTACTCATGGAGCAACTGCTACATTAACTTAGCCCAAAAGAATAGCAAGCTATAAGCTTAACCAAAATGTATTGGCTATTTGAAGATTATTCAGAGGTTCTTGTGATATTCTACCATTTTTAGGTAGGCCATTTGTGTGACTCCTTTGTGTGTTTTTCTTTCTTTATTTATTTCTTTCTTTTTTGTTACCACCTTGCGATGAGCAACAGGTTCTTGTGGGGCTACTCTCCTTTTTGAAAGAATAGGTTCTTATGTCTTCCGTGTAGCTTCTGCACACATGCTTCTCATCTAGAGGGGTGAAAAGAGCATTGTGAGTTTGTCCTTGATGCATTCTTAAGTCTCCGTTTGCAGATGTGGGGATTGATTCTTGAATTTGTGACTCAATTGTTATCGAGGCAGTAGGTACAGCTTCTGGTTGGTTGCCATTGGTGGTGTTGAATACGCAAGCTCTTGTGTATGTGTTGTATGCATAAGAGGGGTTGAGTGGCTTACTTGGTGTTGCTTGGGTCTCCATTCTTGTCGAACTTTAGGTGAAGTTTTTGGAATTGAAGTCGGTAGTAAGGCTTTCTTCACTCTGTTCGATCTTTGCAACCATATGATGGGATTTCCATCATAATATCCTTGTTCTTGAAGCACGTACACAGGCACCCATCTTTAATGAACATTAGGAGTTAATGGTTGATGCCTTTGAGGCTTCTTTCTTTGAGCAGGCTTGGGGCTTGGGGCACTTCTTGATGCGCTTGGTAATCCAAGCTTTGGTATTACCTTGGTAGTACCCTTGAGCTTGTAGTAATTTTTTGGTTACCCACACTTGTTGAGTTGTTGGAGTTGTTTGAGGAACTCGCATAGGTTTTTATGGATGATGTTGTGGAGTACTTTTATTCTTCCTTGACCTTTGAGTTTTGTGTTGAGGAAGAGGCTTTGATGATCGAGGCACCCAAATTGTATTGGCGCCTTCATAGTAGCCTTGAGTTACAATAGTTGCTTCTCTACCCACATTTTGATACCATTAAGATACCATGATTTTGTCTGTCTCATGGTGGAGTTTTCTTTTTGGTTGAAGTAGAAGGTTTGGGGCCCTCCTTCACATTAGTTGGCACTAAGGTTGCGCGTTTAAGACTCATGGGTGTTGTTGACAATGAGGCTTGAGTCTCTTATGGAGTGGTAGCTGCTGATGTTGAGGCTTTTGAGCATGCAACCTTCTCCTTTGGTGAGGTTGGTTAAGGAGGAGTTGTTGAGATCAAGGATTTTCCTTTGAGGCCATATTTAGAGATAGATGGTTGTGCTTAGGAGACTCCTTCAGGAGTAGTTGTTGATTGCAAGGTTTTGGCATTGGACTTTGTCGGCGGCGGTGAGGATGGAGCTAAAGGGGTAGATTACTAGAGAGGCTTCCAAGGAAGAGACTTGTAGCTTTTTGCATTCAGCATCGTAGAAATCCATTAGGGTTGGATCCTCTATGGTATTGTCAACTTTGTGTCATTGACCATCATGATAACTCTATCGCTAACAAAGCACAGAGGTGCTTGGGTAGTGGTGCTTGGGTGTAGCAATAGTCCATTTATGCCCCAAGATCAAATCTGCTTCCAACACATACTCAACCACAAAAAACTTACACATAAGGAGGTTAGATTCTATATACATTGTTTGTTCAAAGTACCCCAAACATGGCATACATTGTAGTTCCATCATACTTAAGGGGATCTGGGATAACATGGAATCTAAATTCCACATTTGAGTAGCATAGCTAAAGCAACTTGGAACTTCAATGTTTTGTCCATTGGCACCTCTTGCAAGACCATTTTCTTTAGGGATGATTTTAGGTTGTCTTAATAACACCCAAGTGTCTATTGTCATAATGGTATGACTAGCTTGAGGGCTAATCAATGCGCATTTGCACTTAACATCATTGCCTAGAGGGAAATCTAACCTTACCATGATAGAATTTTCTAGTGGAATCATGGATGTTCTTGTTTTTGTTTCAGCTTCAACTCCCATTTTAGTTTCATATTCCCATTCACTTTCATCCTCTCTGTTTGGAAACATGCGAATCCTTACAGTCATGTTCTATGTAGCTCTTGATGTCTTGGTATAACTCATGGTTAGCCTTTAAGGGTGCAAGGGCAGAAGCTATGCTAGCTTCACCATGAGAGAAGAGCACTCCTCCAAATGAGGATTTGAGATATCGCTTAAATTTTGTAAGGGATTCATCAAATTTCTCACCGTCTTTTCAACTGAATTGTTCGTGCAATCTTCCTCTGATGACTTTTCTTGGCTTGATAAGTTTATTTCAGTAGAGAGTACGTTTTCCTCTTGAAAGGGGAAGCAATACTCCACCGGTTTTTGTATTTTGGTTGCTTTTTTAGGTTTGACATTATGAGGTTTAATCACAACCAATGATCCTGTATGAGACTCAATAATGCTAAGCATGCTCTCCTGATATTGCTTCCTACATTCCGCATATGTCATATGATCATAATTTTTAATTTGGGGTGGTTTGGCGGGTTCTAGTTTCTTGATTGTATTGGGAGGTGCATTGAGTGACAACTCAAAACTTGTTTTGTCTTCACTAAGTGACGTACTAGAACTTGTGACATCTTTTGACTTTCCTTGGATCATCAGGTTTGCATTATGTTTGCCCATGCAATGAGAACAAACTTTCTTTTAGGCTTTTGCATCATATGTCATACATGTGGTTTTGTGGTTTCAAGGGTAGCCTTTGAGGTGGATGCAGTCACATCATTGGTAGCTTTTGGCTCTTTTGGGATTAGGTCCTCCACAGGCTTCTTTCTCTTGTCCTTTATTTCAACCTTGGTTTATACAGTTTGTTGGTCCTTGTTTTTCTTGGGTTTAAAAGGTTTTGCTTTTATTTTTGGCTTCTATTTTAAAACATACTCTTCTACCTATTTCGAAGTGTGTACTTTTGTGTTCTTTTTTATTGTTTCTCATGCCTTAGCTTACAACTTCAAGTGTGCGATGGACAGTTGCCTATTTTACATACTCAAGATGTTAAGAGTTCTATTCTACAAGAGAGGCTGCATTAAAGCAAGATGTTAAGAGTTGTATTCTACAAGAGAGGCTGCATTAAAGCAACTCGTTTTGGACAATCTTGGAATATGTGATCGATGCCACATCGTTCACTTGCAAGGTGTTAGTGACTGTGGGCATGGAAGTATTCCAAACTGTGCAGTCCACGACAATAGAAACACTGAAGTGTTCATTTAATTGCTTTCTGAGTAGTTTCTACCCTTGGGACTATTTCTATTTGAGGCATGGGAGGCTGAGGTCCTGAGGTAATTGTAGGTGAATAGGGACATTGGGGTGTGTCGTGACCAAAGGCATTGTAATGTATGGTAGTACAAAAATATAGGCCTAGGGTACGCACATTAGGGATTGGGATGGACGTAGTGATGGCAATGAACACAAGGCAATTTGCTCATCACTTTAAGAGGCATTAAGGATGTTTGGTTTTGAGGGAGTTCATCTTCTCTTGGAGATTCCTGTTCAAGGCTTTTAAGCGAGGCTGTATAGAATTCAGGGAATGTTAATTCCGAGATCAATTTTTCTTTACCGTTGCTTCACTTGGTTTAGATGAGGAACATCTTATATCATGATCATCCTCTATCATGTTGTCATCTAAACATATTGCCTCTTTACAACATTGAATGAATGTTCTAGATTGGATACAATGATCAAGTTGTGTAAGTGTTATTCTTTATTTCCATCATGAAACATCTCTTCAATTGAGCATCATTTAGTTTTTTCCATTCCTCACATCATAAGTCCAAGATTTTTATACGAAGGATAAAATCTCTAATGGTTTTATTTTGTTTTCGCTCAATTGAATAGAGTTCTCTTACTACACTCCACCGATCACCTTATCTTAAAAAAGCCATGGATAAAGGGTATTTTCAAGGTGTTGAAATTCATTTTAATCGCAAGCATCAATGTGATGAATCATCGACTAGCCTTTCCCACTAAGCAAAGGTTCAACGCATGTACCTTGGTGGGCAGTTTAGATTTTCAAAGGCTTCGTATCTCATTTCAAACATTTACATGAATTGAGCAAGATTAATCGTTCCATTGTACTTGCCCATGATTTTGGAAATATGTATGGTCATGTTTTTGGATGAGTCATTGAGGCCGTGTGCTAGGGGCTAATGTGGTTAGGACCTCATTTAGTCCTTGGGCAACCCCCCTTCGTAGATTAGTCAATATATCCAAGGTTTGGGCATTTAGAGATTTACAAGTTACAAAGGGTTGGTATCTAGCACTTCTAAAGGTTTAGGCCTTGTGGTATGGCTAAGTAAAAGACCAAATCCTAGAAGGATTGATGTGACAGGGGGTGTAAAACCCGATGACACGCTTGTTGTCGGCATGGCAAATGGTATTGGGAGTTGCATTTGGGGCATGGATCTCAATGGCTCGAAAATTTCAGCCATTGAGTTTAGTTTGGGTGTGGGCCCACGTAATCCCTCTATTGTTTTCATATCTTAACGTTGCCAATTGCTCCTTGGTGTGAGCGAGCACACGTGTTTTTTTTAGCTTTTTAGGTTTTGTTACAACCTGTTTACAGCCTTATGTGGCCTAGCACACCCTTCTCTAGGTCAAACGAGGGTTCATTTGCCTTAATTTGCTTAGGCACTGAGCATACGTAAACGACCTCTAAGATATTTTTTCAAAAAAAGTGTGTGCTACTGGTGTCCCAGATGGAAGCTAAGGTCTCAACAGCGTATGTGAATGCCCTTTTAGGATGAACTTTTTTGGAAAAGGCACATGCTAGTAGCATCCCAGATGGAAGACAAGGTCTCAAAACCTATTTTCTATCACTATCTTAAGATGTGTTTTTTTCTGGAAAGATTTTTCCTGTTTCATAGCCCATTTTTTAATGTGTTTCAAAAGGAGTTTGGAAAAACGCGAGTTGTAGTATTTTCGGAGTACAACTTTGTCTCTCTCAATTTTTCATGATTTTTTTGTTTAGACACTCAAAAAGTATCTCGAATATGGTACACATTCTTTTTTGGGCTATTTCGGGTGATTTTTAGTACTTTAAGGCCCATTTTTTTGTGTGGATTTTCGGATCAAATTTTGAGGCTGTTGTTCGAAGGCCAAAATGATGGATTTTGCCCTTGGACACTCGAGACCAAATTTGAAGAGGTCGATTTATGCAGGTTTTCTGATGAGCACTAGAATGCGTCCATCAATCTCACGGTTTAGGAGATATGAGCCTCCAAACAGGGCCATTTTCTATACTCTCATTTTCTTTCTCCCTAGGACTCTTTTCACGCCGTGTCAGGAAACTTTCACGTCGTGAAATGGATCTCCTGCGTAATTTATTTATTTTTTTGCTTCACGGACCTATCTCACGCCGTGAAACAGAGGGTATCTCATGCCATGAAATGCATCTCACGCGTAAAAGGTATTTCATGATTATTATTTTTGCCTGTAGAATACTTTCACAATGTGAAACGTTCACGACATGAAAGTGGGCATTTCACGATTTTTTTTTTGCATACTAGCGTGTTTCACGCTGTGAAAGTTAGGGATTTTGTAAATTTTTTTATTTTTTATTTTTTTGGAGTCTTAGAGTTTCCTTGTGTGGAGAGAATATGTTTGAATTTTAAATTGGGGAGAAAAGGGCATTTTTCCAAAAAGGTAAGTGGGAATAAAAAATTCAACACTTTTATAACACCCCCTTACACCCTTCATAAATGACTCCCAAAAGTGGCCATTTGCCACTAAGGGGCATCTTTTCATTCAATGCTCATTAGCCTTAATGAGTTATGGAAAAAGTGCTTAAGAATTAATCAAAGATTAATCTTTCCACTAATCTTTTCTAATTTGGACTAATTAAGGGTCTTAATTAACCACTAATCACACTAGTTAATTCATACCATTGAGCACATCATTGGATAGGGCATGAAATCGCTAAGCTATGTGCATCAACTAGTGTATAAATTAGTCCATAATTGAAGATTAATTAAACTCTTCATTTTGGCTCTTTTGTTTATGCAAAATTAAGCAAAAGAGAGTAAAATTTCTCCAATTGATGAAGAAATTGATGTAACTAGGTGTTTTGATGCATCTAGATGCTCTAAAAACACTCAAGAACACTAATTTCGACCTCTTATATGATCGATTTTGACCCCAAAAAAACACATTTTCTAGTTTTTGGCCTTTTGAACTAGATTAATCATAAAAAAACCAGTCAATTAAAGAAGATTAGTCAATTTTAAGATTATTTCAATGTTTTTGAGAAATTTTTTAAATGATTAAGATACCCCTAATACTTGCTAACACTTTAAATCATACAATTAAAAGAAAAAACATACAAATCAAGCAAAAATTAACGATTTTAGCTCTATGTTTAACTCTAGAGAGAGCTAAAAAAACAAAATTGCAATCCATTGCATTGTTTGATGCAATGGATGCAAACTGAATCTAACACACTCTATGTGCACACTTAACAAACATTAAAAACTAGTTTAAACTAACAAAACAACACATTTAAACCAAAATTCATTCTTTCAAATGAGAAAAAAGAGAGCTATTTCTCATAAAATCACACACAAATCTCCATCAGAACCATATCTTTTTCGTAGAAACCACTAATCAATACAATGGGTAATCGGTATGCATAGATTAGAGAGTAAACAATGGAAAAAGCCAAGGGATGGCTCCCCGACAGCGGTGCCAAAAATGTTATGCAAACTGTAGCTGTCATGGGGATCTTTCCATTGGCTGAGCTCGTAACCCTTGAGGTCTCCAAGCTCCACAACTCCTTGAGAAGCAATTCCACCGTGCCTTCCCCCGCGAGCGTTGTCACACCGCTATGTTACACTACGTGTACTCGTCCCTCCTCTCACCTCACTTCACTCACACACATTCACTAGCATGGATTACAGAGAGATTACAGAGAGATTACAAGAGGATTAGCAAGAGCAAGATTCTATTGCACAATGGGAGAGTTCTTTGTATTATGAGAGATTTTCACTTATATACATGGACATAAGTGTTCACACTCACTTAAACTGTGGTCGGCCGGGCACTTTAGGCTCATAAGAGGCCTAATGCTATTACAATCACTACTCTCATAATATATCCATGAATTACACCACTTGGGGCTTCATCCTAACTTGCTACCACATGCTCTTGAAGCGGAAATCATCATAAGTATTCCGTCGAACCATTACGGGCGCCCATCTAGGTTGTGGATTTAGACACCATTGCTTTATAGCTTGAATGTATGACCTTTTGGTATATCTACCTTGACTCCTTGATGTAAGATAATGGCAGTAGCTCTTGTTAACCCTAGAAATGGATTAACAGGCATGAGTTTGAGGAAGTTCATTCATGGATTGGATTTTTATCAAAGTGGATGTGTCGGCTTAAACACCACCCTCTTTGAAGGAAGAAATGAGGCTTGTAGAGGTATATGAGTACAAGAAGGCCTCAACAAATTTTAGCTAGCAAGCTTCTAAAAGCCATTTACTAATACCTAGAACAAGTACAAGAAGTAAAACGAGTTGAAGAGAGAGATGAAAATGGCTTTCATTTCACCATTGGCACTTAATAGGTACATGGAACAATGGTATGAGCTTCTTGCAAAAAGGGAAAATGGTAAAATACTACATCAAGAGCTTTTTAAAGATTTCCATGTATGTGAAAGGGCTTAATAAAGGCATGAGATTAAGAAAGTTCACTCATGGATTGAATCCTCTTATTAAAGCAAATATGCCGGCTCAAACACCAACCTCTTTGAAGGAATTAACCATGCTTGTGGAGATATATGAGCTCAAGTACAAGAAGGCATGAGATTGAGGAAGCTTATACACATGGACAGGATCCTCTTATATGTGTAAGCTCAAACACCACCCTCTTTAAAGGAAGTAATGAGGCTTGCGGATCTATATGAGCCCAAGTACAAAGAAGGCCTCAACAAATTTAACAAGCCTCCAAAAGCCATCCACTACCACACGGAACAATGGGAAAAGTTATTTTTCCACACAACCCTTGTCCATACCCAAGTTTCCAATCGTGTATGGGACTGGACACCCAAGGATTCGTAACTCTCCTACTCAAATTGATGGCCCAAAGAATCCCTTCTCTTATGAAAAAAAGCCTACCTATACTCACAAAAATTCAAGATAATCGAATTCTTCAAAGATTCAAGAATTGAGGAGTAAGGGGTTATGCTTTACAATGGAGTAAAGAGCATGTATGCAAGGGCAAGATGATTCAAGACAATTAAATTCTTCAAAGATTCAAGAATTGAGGAGTAAGGGATTATGCTTTACAATCAAGTAAAGTGCATGTATGCAAGGGAAAGAAGGCAAATGTGAGTATGATTGTTATAGATGAGGATGCCATAGCTAAAAATGGTGATGCGGTGGAGGATTCTTATGTCGATTTCCGTGAGGAGGTGGTGGAAGAATCTCTTTCTAAGGCATGAGTTTCCATTTGTTCCAGGTGGCAAATCAACCCATGTATGTGTTATATCACATGATTTTCTTGCAAGATGTAAGGGAGCCACTACCTTAAGGCTTCAAGGCACTATTAATGGAAGAGTGGCTCATATTTTAGTGAATTTGGGGAGGAGCACACATAGCTTTGGTGACTCCAAATCTGTCAAAAATCTGAGATTACATCCCTTAGGCATTGAGAGTTTAAGCGAAAAATGGGGAGAATGAAGTTGCTTCTATATATTTCCCATCTACTATGCTATTGTCCTCACACCCAAATACTCTTTACACTTTGAGCACTTTGGGTGAGATTTCACTGAACCTTGGTCACATGTATATGGGATGTGATTGGTCGAGCACTTTGGGTAAGTGTTCATTAGACCTTTGTCACATGTATATGGGATTTGATTGGTTGAGCACTTTGGGTGAGATTTCATTGGAACTTGGTCACATGTATATGGGATGTGATTGGTCACATGTATATGGGATGTGATTGGTCGAGCACTTTGGGTGAGATTTCATTGGAACTTGGTCACATGTATATGGGATGTGATTAGTCGCTTGGTCACATGTATATGAGGTTTATGCATGGTGAGTAGCTTGTGACTCTCAATGATGGCATTGGTTTCTCAAAGGTACACTCTCAAGAAATCAAAGAGGGAAATAAAGAATTTGAGCTCCATATATGTATGGTGAAAATTAGATTAGACAGTTTAACCCCTTGACAGAGAGGTGGCTCAACTTCTGGAGGAGTATAAGGATGTATTTCAGGTTCCTAAGTGTTTGTTGTCACCAAAGTCGAATGTTGACCATGCAGTTGAACACCTGAGCCAAATGCTCAACTGCTCAACAAGCCAGCCTAAAGGCTCTCTAAGTTTGAGAGAGAAGAGGTTGCCAAGCAAGTGGAAGGGCTTATGGACATGAGATTTGTGGAACCAAGTCAAACTCCATTTACATATCCCTATTAGTCAATAAGCAGAAGGATGGTATATATAGGATTGCATTAATTATATACATCTTAACAAGCTAACCATCAAAAACCTCTACCCTATACCTAGGAGGACTACTAATCTACTTGATGAGCTCAAGGAAGCTAAGTTCTTTTCCAAGATAGATCTCAAATCCAATATCACCAAATAAGGATGAACGATGGGGATGAGTTCAAGATGGCTTTTTGCACAATAGAGGGATTTTCCATTATATGGTTGTTTTTTATTTGTAAAATGCACTCGCCACATTTCAAGATGGCTTTTTGCACAAAAGAGGGATTTTTCATTTAATGGTTATTCCCTTTAGTTTTTCGAATGCACCCGCCGCATTTTAAGCACTCATGAATAAGGTGCTTTATCCCTTTCTTTATAATGGGCTTTGTGTTCTTTGACGACATCCTTATCTATAGCAAGAGCAAAGAGGAGCATTTATTACGTGAGGCAAGAATGATGCCATGAGCGAGCATAAATTATATGCCAAAGAGAGTAAATGCTCTTTTTATAGAGCATGAGGTTGATTATGCGGGGCACATTATGAGTCATAAGGCACTAGCGTGGATCCCAAGAAAGTGTAGTGTCAAAGAATGGTCTACTCCAACCAACACTACACAAATGAGAGGATACTTGGGGCTTTCTTCCTTTTATAGGATGTTCATTGAGCATTATACATCCATTGTTGCTCCTCTTACCAATAGGCTAAACAAAGATGCTTTCTTTTGGGATGCTATAGTAGTAGAGAAGAGCCTTCCAAGAGCTCAAGAAGATCCTCTTCACCCCCTATCTTGGTATGCCCTAATTTTACCATAAGGGAAGCTCCATGTGGTAGTGGTATTGGGCTATTTTGTATCAAAATCGTGGTGTGTTTGCATATGAGAGTAGAAATCTCACAATGAAGAGAGGTCATTGCATCATACATGCAATTAAGAAGTGGTGTCATTACATTTATGGGAGCCATTCTAAGTCGAGAAGTGATCACCGACGAGTGCTCAAATACTTAATGTCTCAACCCAAATTATCTCCCAAGCAAAGAAGGCAGCTGGCCACTCTCTAAAACTACGACTTTGAGATCTCACACAGTTGGAAAAACGTATGTGGTGGTGGCCGATGAGCATGGGAATATTCTTGATGATATGGGACAATTTTTAGGCATTAACAAGAAATTACACATTACTGGATTTTTTGAGATTCCACTTTCTGGTGGCTCACACTCTTATTTGGGATGCTTATCATGGTGGGAAGGTCAAGTATGATGGACAGTGAGTGCACATGTAGTTTCCAGCCTTTTATACATTATACAAATTGTTTATATAAGGATTTCCAGTCATGTTTATATAAGGATTTCCAGTCATGTTTTAGGATAAAATAGACTAGGAACATTTTGGGCATATTCTTTACAACCTAGTGCCCATAATTTTTACCAATAGATTACTCAAGATTGTCAAAAATTAGAGAAGAAAATGTTAATCATAGAGATTGTGTTGATTAAATTAAGTTGTGTGTGTGCACCCTTCTTGTTGTTATGCACCTAAAATGTGTGTATGACCCTTTCATATGGGGGATTTTTTGATTAATCCAAGCTAGGTTTTTGCTCATAAAGTGTATTAATTTAGGGGATTAAAACCCTTAGATTTTACCATAAAAGTTATAAGTAGGATGCCATACTTTAGAGAGAGATAATCCCTTTAAACCCTTTTATCTTTCTAGAATGGAAGCTTAGATAAGGGGGATACTTCTTTTAAAAGAATCCCTTGATTTTATATTTAAATTTGGAAACTTTAGGGTGGGTAGGCATCCCACAATTCTCCATTCTAGGATTTGAAGTAAAAAGTCCTAGTTTCTTTACATTGAACACATCCGTGTAACCCAACAGGTCTTCTACAATTCTCCATTCTAGCATTTGAGGTAAAAAGTCCTACTTTATTTACATTAAACACATCCTTGTAACCAATAGGTCTTCTAAAATTGCACTTCAAAAAATTATAAGCCTCGACTTCTTTCAAACCTTTATTAGGCTCACGGTGGTATTTGTCTCATTAGCATTTTTCACCATATTAAAGTCACATTTGATTATAACATTTAATTATTGCATCTGTGCTATTATATGTGAGAGGTCCTCTAATACCTAAGCTTGGGCCTTTGTGTCATTAATAATGTAGACCATAATTACAAATCCTTCTTTTGTAACTTCTGGTGCCATGAAATTAATTTCTTTATTCACACATATGCCCTTCACCAATACTATAATTTCTCCCCCACCATGATTTGGGGCACTAATAAAGCCAATGTTGCCTTCCTTGCCTACCATAGGCAAGATCTCTTTCTCCATGTTTAGCTCTTACAACAAGCATATTATGGAGATACATGCAAACTTTTTCTTAGGGGAACACATTATTATTCTCTTACAAGAACAATGGAAATTCCATACATGCATACTTTTTCTTGCCTTTCGTGTGCCCTTCACCAATACTATAATTCCTCCCCCACCATGATTTGGGGCATTAACAAAGCCAATATCACCTTCCTTGCCTAGCATAGGCAATACCTCTTCCTCCATGTTTAGCTCTTGCAATCACATAATGGAGATACATGCATACTTTTTCTTAGGGGAACACATTATTATTTTCTTACAAGCACAATGGATATGCTATGCATGCATACTTTTTCTTAGGGGAACACATTCCCCTTGCGTTCCAAGACAAAATAGTGAATACAGTTTTATCATCCTTTCATTTTTAATTTACTTGTTGGATGCACTTTTCCTTTTCCTTAGCATTGTGAATCTATTTGTAGCTTATAACCAACTAGCCCGGCACGGTCAAGGGGATGATCTTCAACATTAGTGTGTTCAAGTTGTAGAGAGGGACGTTGGGCACAAGTGTTACCCTTAGAGGAGTGAGTTTCTATATTTTCTCAAGATTGAGAGTAGACACACTTCCTAGATATATCTCCTATAAGGCTCAATGTAGTTGCATGTGGTTGTGCTTGCATGCGAGTCTAATTTTCTCTTTAGGGAAACCCAAAGGTTTGGATACATCCATGTTGTGGTCTAGGTTCTGTCAACTACTACTACGGAGCCCCTAACTAGTATTATTCTCAAAAAGAGAAAAAAAAGGGATTATTAGCATCACCTTTTGAGGAAAATCCTTAGCAAAATACATAGCTTCTCTTCTATAGTTATATATAATCTACATTTATAGCATGAGTCTCATAAGGGCCCAAATTTAACAACAACACATAGTTCCATTCCTTTTGGAGTTCTAAGCTCTAGCTCTTCTAGGGTAAGCATGTGCCACAAAATGCATGTTCTTTTGAAGCCTTTACCTTCATTAAGCATGTTCTTTTGAAGCCTTTACCTTCATTAAGTTCCTTTTAGGTGGGTGAGGGGGGTTGGCAAAGGAAATAGACCAAGGGATAGCACATGATAGTTCCCCTTAGTAACTTAGCATGCATTTACAAAGAAACTCCCTTTAAGCATAGTTTGCACAACCAATGCATGATAGAAACCTTCACCAGTGAAATGCTTTCCTTATTGTGTAGAGCAAGCTCTTAAACTTGTCATTAGTAGGAAATCCTCCCATGTAGTACAAGAAAGCTCATCACATGGAGTACAAGAAGGCTCCACATTCATGGGCTTTTTTTGAATTCTATAGAAGCTTTATCCATAGGTAAGTTATTATTAGATTTGAAAAACTTTTCAGGTATAGATGTACTTGCATGCTTTGTTTTCTTATCCTTCATGATTCTAAGGTATTAGGTGATAACATGTAGCAGTTGGAGAGCATGGTCTTGTTGTCAATGGAGCCAAGAAAGAGTTGGCCTAACCAAATTGAAAAGACAATTTGGTTAGGCTACCACATAAAGATAGACAAAGATGAACCCAACCAAAGATAGAGGATTTTGGCATTTAGCTAAAATGAAGAAAAGAATTCCTCCACTATTTTGGAGTATAACTTTCCCCTTTTTGAGCTTGTACTTTTTGACAGCATTGAACAGGGGCCCTGAAGAACATGCCATTTTGTATTACTATCATCGTCTTCATTGCTTGCCAAGTTGCATGAACATACATCAGGTAGGGGGAATGTTAACCACATTTTGGGCTTAGCAAAGGTGCTCTACGAGATAAGTGTCTTGTAAATGGTCCTCAAAAAGTTATACATATTATGAGAAAAGAATCCTGCAACTATGGGTTGGCCAGCTTGGTGGAGACCACCACATTTTCCCATAAAGTACCCTCCCTTGCATTAACTATTCCCATTCTAGCATGGGTGCTTGGATTAGATTAGGAGCATAAAGTAGGCTAGGGGGAGTGCTATTGTAAGCTCAAGATAAATCCATGTCATTAGGTTGAACAACGGAGTCACCTGCATGATTACTTTGAAGAACAATTTTAGCCTTAGCATTAGATTTCCAATTTGGATGAGATCTTCATAATCTATACGTGATTAAACTGCAACAAAACATCATCATTAAAATAGTCGGTTGGAAAATCTGAATGGATTGAGGATTTACCTCCATGTAGCCTATTATTGTCGGATTTGTCAACTTTGGGGTCGGCGGGGGCTAGGGTGTCAATAGAAAAGTTTAGTTATAGAGAAGAAGATTCTATGTTAGTTTGTCCCTAGGCCAGGGGGCTTGCACATGGGATGGGAGGAGCTTAGAAGAAAGAGGCCTAGGGAGAGGATATGTATATGGATATGCTCCTTCCCCCTCTTTATCATTATCACAATTTGGGCAAAATGAGGTTTAGTGATATTTAAAAATGTATTAAGCTCTAACTGCTCAGAGACAACAATAGGATATTCAATGTGCTCTAGGGAAAAGTCATATACCATTGAGACCAAAAAATTTTCTAGATGTTTATAGATAGCTTTAGGATTCCATATGGGTGTGGTGTAATGTACTTCAATGAAGACCTAGATAAGTAAATGTGTTATAGGCCTCTACCCAACTTGGGTCTATAAAGCAAATGCGGGGAAGGGGGAGAGCTTGAGTTCCTTGCAAGCAAACACATGTTGGGAAATTGAAGATTCATGTGTGTGTATACCCTTGTTTGTTTGTCCATGTATGTGTGTAGCATTTATATGTGTGAATCACTCCCTTAAGTGTGTGCAGTTATGTTTATGAGTGTGAATAGCCTCTAAGGCTAGATATTTATGTGTGTGATGACTTTAGTAATGATTTCAAGAACATCAACTAATACATCACATCATTTGAGTCATGTAATTGTCCTAGTATTGTGTTATCTCTCTCCTCTCTGCAACTCTTTTTGTCAACTCCTACACAATAGCCATGGCATGCATCTTCAAGCCTCCATAGTTGAGCTAACCCTAACCCTAACCCTAATGATTCCTATAGTGGTATCAAAGCCATCCTGCTTGTTGCCTCACAAGTGAATGTGCCTCATGCTCTCTCCTACCAACCATCAAGTTTTTGCGCCCTATTTTTTTCTTCTTCACTCGAGTTTTGTGCCTACTCTTTACCTTTTTGCTACGTGTTGTCGACCAACTATAAGCACTCTACACTGTTGCCTACGTTAGTAATAGCTAGCAATCGATGACTTGCAATTGCCACGCAATTGTCACAAATGCAAGCGCCCAAGCCCTTGCTCCTCTGCTCTTCCTTGCTCCTCTGCTCTTCCTTGCTATGCATACATGTGCCTATCTATGATTGTGCCTTCTCCAATAGACAACTCCTAAGTAGCCCATCACTGGCCGCCACTGCATGAGCTACTAGCATTGCTTCTCCAGCTGTGACATGCATACTTCTGTTGTCACCCTCATCAGTTGTTGCCGTCCGTTTTTGTACCACCTATCACACCGACTCCTACCCTACTGGTGACATCTCTGGCATTGAGGGGGGATTCTACCTCACCTTTTTATATGTTTAATGTGTGAGTTAGGGTTCTCTCCCCGAGTAGTCCCCAAAAATATGAATAAATAATGTATGTGTGTGGGGTACTCTTCTTAAATTAAATCCAAAACAAGATGTAATAATCAATGTATATTTGCTTTAAGTTAGTCATCTCCTATAATACTCCGTGTATCAAACATGATTACTAAATGTTGCTTTCCAAAAACTTATACACTTGTAGTAAATCTGTAATGTCCAACATTATGATACACTTGTAGTAAATCTGTAATGTCCAACATTATGATACAGTAAACCTACTAGAATACCACTATATACGAACTATAAACCTGTTAGAATACAACTATATACGAACTAGTCACATACACATATATCTGCCAACACTTGCAACACTTAATTTCTCTACACTGAACCAAAAATTGGGTATACATAATCAAAATCGACACTTTTGTAGAGTGTTGTACATCTCACAGCAAACTGTTGAAGGTGCTACTTCAAAAATAAAGAGGGAAAGAGATGAAATATCCTTACTCGTGTACCGTTTTCTTGTTGAGAAATGTGGTTCCATAGAGGAGAGAAGTTAGTAGGGAGTGAGTTAAGCCAAAGAAGACATTGTCCAGCAAGAAGCCACATGAGCTTATCCCACATGAGCTAGCAAAGCCAATGTTTTACCCACCCATTTAAAAGGGGGCCATTTTCAAGCAATGAACGTATCACTTTCACTTATCTCAAGTCTCTTTATGTATCCAAGTTAATTCATCTTAGTGTCTAATTGTACTTGAGTGCATCTAAATTAGCACACTCATGTGATGAGTCTTCTTTATTTTTATCTACCTTAGATTAGTGTTGTCATTATTATAGGATTAGTTTTTTATTAAGTAAATGTCTTGTTATTAGGAGAGCTTGATCCATGTTTTTAACATGGTATTAGATCATAGGTGTTGCTCTCTTAGATTAGTTGTTTTCTCGATTTCACTATTGTTCACTTAGTGAGCAAGTTAGGGCTAATTAAGCTTTTCTTTTAGTGATTAGGGTTTGTTGATTTCTTACATTAAGGATTGTGTTAGAGAGTGAACACAACAAGGGTGTGTGTAGCATTATAAAGAAGGAGTCACAGTCTGGGATTGTCGCTAATGCCGACTTGGTCAAAGATAGCTTCCACCTCAAAAGTTCTCTCACAGTGACCATGAGAGGTCAAGAAGGGATAGAACTATGGGCGAAGATGCAAGACAAGGCTAAGAGCATTAACATGGCCTTGCATAAGCTCTATGCGAAAGGAGCACCCAGCATGCACCAAGCTATCATCAAAGATGTTGTGGCTATTGGATATTTGGTAACGAGCCACACAAACTAAGATCTTCTTCTCGACCTTGAAGAGAAGCTCTAGGATGGCCAAACCACCCGTAAATTTTGAATCCTGCACAAGAAGGTGGGTAGGAGGATGGCCACATAAAGGGGTCTCGTAACCATTGTAGGGTCGAGGCAAGCTTAAATAGTGCAGCTCGAGGAGAAGCTGACATAGTCTCACCAAGGCAATGGACACAAGATACTGTCCATCAAGACACAGTCCTCCTTGCATGAGAGAAAGTTCTTCACAGTCAACACAACACTAAACCAAGGCCACAAATCCAGCACAAATATGAAACATCAAGCAGTATCTCTAATGTTGTTCATGGCAACCCACAAACCAGTCAATAGAAGATAATAAAATTTCATTCTTTTGTGTGGCTTAAAGGATTTAACCCTTATCACTTTAAGTTGTGGTGTAAAAGAGCCTCTTATAAGAGGTGTACACATGGGCTTTATATTTTGAGTATTCATAAGGTTGACATGCATTGCCAAAGTCTTCCAAAGTCTTCTGCAAAACGACATGGGTCGCGTTATCATAGAATTTTCATCATAGCAAGATTGTCATCGTCATGTTCATTGACATTTTCTATGTAACTCTTATAAGCCACCAAATGAGTATGCTAACATGTTTTTTTGTGGAAGAGAAGAGTGCAACTCTTGTAAAAATGCCACAACCAAATCAATATGTGAGCGTATGTGTGCATAATCAAAGCAACGGTGCATACACAACCATATGAGTATGCAAGCGTATGTGTGCATAGTCAAAGCAAAGGTGCATACACATCTAGCCTAAGCATGCATATAGCATAAGTGTGTGAGATAACCATAGCATATAGTATGGCATCCACACAAGCCCACACCAAAGGAGCTGTCAAAGAGCCAAGAGTCAAGCCAAAGAGCAAATACCAAGAGCCAAGAAGCATCCAATAATGTGAAGAAGAAAAAGGACACGATATCGATATGATGCATGAAGTCAACAAGGAATCTTCATCAAGCAAAAACAAGGAGATCTCAAGCAAGCAACAACATTGAGCAACAAAGGAGGTACCAACCACTACCCTAACCTAATCAATTAATATGTTGTAAGCCACCAAATGATTAGGCAAATCTATGTGCTTGTAAGCAACACTTTACCACTTAAGAGTAGCCAGAGAGCACCTAGGGGAAGTCATGTAAATGTAAACACCCTTGACCACCTAAGAGAAGCTAATCAAGCACCCAGGGGGGGAGATGCTCCATGTCCAAAGTCCAAATGTTCATCCACCTACCACCTCCATTAAGAGGGGTGAAGTATTTGTAAACCTCGCATCTGACCACCTTACAATAGCCTAAAAAATATGGTACCAAGGGGAGGTGTTGAGAAATCCGGTGCCATAGAGCACAAGAGTCCTATTAAAAATCCTAGAGTTGAAATAAGCATCAAAACATCCATCGAAAAAAGAGTTGAAAATACTTTTCTTATTTCTCGATGCCTTTTTTGAAGTCTCTAGCTGATGGCCTTGGCCAAAATCTTGTAGGTGGTCCAACTGGGGGTGATGTGTCTCCATTGTTGGATCTCCAATCTATCATCACACTCCTTAGGAATTTAGTGAATCAGACCCTCTAAAAGCCTCTCTCGCATGGCACCTATAGTCATCATCTCATTGAAGGCTACTCGAAGGCTGACTTCCATGAGATCCCAGTGGAGAAGAAAGAAGGAAACTGAAAGCCCATCCGCCCCCGAGCATTTATCCCTAGGAAGAGCCATTGCTAGCTCCTCTTCTATGAAGGGAGTCAATAAGAAGGTCCGGAGAGCAAGGGAACCAGCTCTCTCATGTGCCACCAGACCCTCTCTCGTGTGTCCACCACCTTTGGGGATAATGGAGCACCTGTAAAGGAGAGATTTGAAAAAATATGTGGCAATGGCTCTCACATGGGGGGTCAGAAACAATAGCTCCATCTTGGCCATGCAACTTAAATACCATCTCTCCCCCATGACTCTCTCTCTAGCTTGGGTACAGAAGGAAGCTCTAGCATGGTATCTATACTCCATCCTCCTCTCCTTGATGGATTTGATCTTTGCACGGGTAGCAGCAAGAATCTAACTCTCAATCCACGAGCTATCGAGGGAACTCTTCTAAAGACACTGGAGAGTAGCAAGGCCCCTTTGAATGCTTCTCTCCTACTCACAAAATCCCTCCAATCTGCTATGTGGTGCCTCCTACAAAAAGCTATTGTGATCTCACTAAGGCCAACATCCAAAGTGCACGTTGCAAAACCTGAGATAAATCCAATCCCGCCCATATCTGCTCTATATTGCTGTGTTGGCAGATCTCAAGGTCCTATATAAGATTGTCCAGAATCCTAGTGCTAAGATCATGAAGATCGTGTAAGAGTTCTACTACCTACCCCTATATGGTGGTAACCACCGACTCTGCGAATCCCACTCCATCTCTAGGGTTGCACTCAAGAGAAAGGAGAAGATCATCACACCACTCTCTAGCATGGATGGCCTAGAATGATGAAACACCACACAGAATTGATTGGGAGCCACTATCTTCTTAAAAATATCGATTCCTTCCACCAGAAGACATTGGAAGAAACTGTAATCCATTGGCAGCCCCACAATCCTAGGGGGGCCACCTAGGTACTCTAGTGGGAGAGCCCTCACTGGGAGGCAGCCATGGTCATCTCTATATCAACTCCAAGAATCGATGAATCAAATGATGGATGAACCTTGCCGGTTGCCTTTGCTCCGAATCCGGTGCTGTGGGAGGGCACGAAAAATGCTCAAGAGAGACGGTAGGAGGAGGGAGTGTGGGCTCAGAAGAAGAGCATAGGGTAGGGGGGACTGTTGTTGTGGGAAGAGTCAGAGGCGAGGATGGAGGATATGGAGGGGGAAGGAGGCAAAGGGGGGTGGGGAGGCATGGAAGAGGGAGATGGAAGTGGCTAGGAGTGATCCACTGGAAAGGGAGGGTGCGGGGAGGGGCTCAATGGGGCCAGCTGGCCTCATTGGAATCTAAGAACCTAAGGAGGAGTCTCGACAAGGTAACACGGCCACCAGACTAGAGGGGCGGGAGGTGGGACCCTTGTAGTGATTGGGGTTGTTGCAATAAATGCTTGAAGCGGTTCTCTGACAGAACATAATCCTCTTGTACTCTGCTAGCATGGTGCACACGATGGTGCCGCTCAGCTCTAGAAGTGCAGCCCTGGCATGGGCCAATGGTCTGTCACTCTCCAGCAAAGCAGTCATCTATTGGATAGGTCCTCATGCTCAGTTGCCTAAGGGCTTGCCTTTCCCCTTACCCCTTGATGATGATCTGAGTTGGGGCTTGAGGTGGTCTCCTGGACTGGCGTCGAGAAGAGCAAGCTCTGGCAAGGTGTCCCATGTGCCTACAAATGAAGGCCTGAGTACTCTAGCCTTTGCAGGATGGGGTCTCTGAGGGGCAAGGAAGAGTTATGATGTGAGGCACTATCTTTGGCGAGGCAATATAGATGCGAAAGGATGGTATCTCGGCCACCCGTGCAAGGGATGAAGCGGCAAGGGGGGGTCCACCACTCTCCCAATGGCTCCACTAATCACCAAAGAAGAGGAAGGTATTCCTTCCTGAGGCGTAGGAAACAAATTATCACACGAGAAAGCCTAAAACACGAGCCAATGGGTCAAATGCGAGGTCAAAGCTATGCTACCACCTCGCAAAGAAAGCTTGGACCATATGTAATGCGACGAGGCTCAGTTGCATGACTCTATATGATGCCACTGGCGAGTCAAACTCAACCTGGTAGTAGTCATGTCCCAAAGGATGAATGTCTGTGATCTTTGGGGGCACTCTGAGGAGGCTAGCTGGTAGAAGATCTATGTTGTCCACATGCCAAGCGGCTACCAAATCTTGCACACTAGAATGGAGGCCTCTAGAGATGTAAATGTTGCAATGGAGTCCTCCTGAGGGGTTGGGGGGATGAAGAGGACAGTGAGATAGAGGGAGGAGACGCGAGAGGGAGAGGGGGAGGGGCAGAGCAAGCAAGGGATGAGGGGGGCAAGCAAGGAGTGGGGAGGGAGGGCACAGTCGGCCAGAGGGGCCGAGAGGGGGCCAACATGGGGATTACATGCGGAAGAGAAAAAGGGGGTGCATGCGAGAAGAAGGGGACAGAGAGGTTTGAATGCAGGAGGAGGGGGGTGCGTAGGCAGCGCAAGGGCAGGGGGAGAGTGCAAGTCAAAGGAGAGGGGGGAGTGCATATGCAGAAGGGGTAGGAGGAGTGTGTAGGCGGAAGGAGTGCACAGGCAGGAGGGGGTGAGAAGAGGCAGGTAGCAAAGGGGGCGTGCAAGTGGAAGGGGAAGGAGGAGGTTGAAGGGAGGGAGGAGGTTGAAGGGAGGGAGCACACACAAGTAGGGGTGGGAAGAGGCAGCAACAAAGGGGGCACAGGCAATGCAAGAGTTTGCAAGGGGGGATGCTCACAGCTCGATGCTCGACTTCACTTGGTACGCAACACTCGTGGTGACTTTTTCTCACCATGGGGGGAGATCCTGATTGCTACTACTTTAGCCTTTATCTTATACAACATAAAGAGCACAATAATGGGCCTCTAGTGAGAAAATCTTATCACATGATTGTATGTGCTAGGGACCAACTTTATGAGCCCCTCCTTTACCCTCTTCTCTCAGTCACCTTCAGTAAGGATTTGTTTATTATGAAAGTCACATGTTTCTTGAGATATTTCCAATATCCCAAGAAGAATTCAATAATTTAACCCATCCTAACCACAGGTCTTGTCCTTTCCCATAAGCTTTAGAGTAGCTAAACCAAAATTTCAACATGGATAGCATTCTCATAGACAAAGGAGGCTCCTATGGGAATGGATAAACAAGGCTAACTTTGTGCATCCTTGGATCTTCATGGGGAGACTAAAATTTCAACATATATGGATAGCATACTCATAAACAAAGGATAAGCCCTTTGTGTGTTTTCTCGATGACCAAAACTTCAACATATATGGATAGCATTCTATGGGAATGGCTAAACAAGGCTAACTTTGTGCATCCTTGGATCTTTGTGGGGAGACTTCAACATATATGGATAGAATTCTCATAAATAAAGGCTAACTTTGTGCATCCTTGGATCTTTGTTGGGGAGACTTCAACATATATGGATAGCATTCTCATAAATAAAGGTTAACTTTGTGCATCCTTGGATCTTTGTTGGGGAGACTTCAACATATTTGGATGGCATTGTCATAAATGAAGGAGGTTTCTATGGGAATGGCTAAACAAGGCTAACTTTGTGCATCCTTCGATCTTCGTGGGTGACTTGAACATGGTGAACAAATAAAGGGCCAAGAGAGGGCATAGTGAGAAGGGTCAATGGGAAGAGCTATGCTTACATAAGAGACTTCTTGATGGTTAGAGTACAAATATTTTAGCAACAACCCTTCTTGGCTTCATATGAGGTTAATTAATGGGAAGAGCTATGTTTGTATGGGAGGATTGTTAATGTATCGAGGTCAAGACTTAGAGATTTGAGTATGGGCACACATATTTTAGCAATATCTCTTCTAGGCTTGATAGGGTTTATTTGGTAATAATGAAGCTAAATGGCTCCCTAATAATTTGAGAATATGGATAAATACATCCTCTTTCCTTTTTGATCATTTTATCTTTAGGTGGGGATGGGATAAAGCTATTAGCTGGGATAATAATATTCTTGGATTTTATAAAAGAAACCTAATCATTAGCAACAATGAGCTAATTAAGGGCTCAAGGATCCTATGCTTTAAGAGGAAACAAAGAAAGCTAATAGTGCTCTTAAAAGGGAAGTGTATAAATTATTGGAATAGGTTTATAAGCAGAATGCAAAAGGCCATCATACATATTGGCTATTTAAGGGTGCATGAGGCTAGGGTTGAAATCAAAGGAAGGTAGTGACCAAGCGGACAGATTTGTTAGTGGAGATAGCACTCCCCTTTTATCAATGGAAGACTAGGGTATTTATAATGGTGTAAGAATTAGATAGATCTCTTGGAGCTAAAAAGGGTCTATTTTGATAGAGTGTTAGTTAAAAATCATGGTACTCTAGGCAATGGCTATGGAAGCTTACTAACCCTAAATGCATAAACATAGAGTACCTAATCTATGGTGGGTGATACCTAGATAAACACATGGTGTGTGTGTGTGTACTAACTAAGAATTGCACTTAAGCTAATTAGGTTGCAAAAGGTAGATTAACTTACACTCATAGAAAAGCTTAAGATACTTGTGTACTTCCATTGCTTGAAATGACCCCTTTTATATAGGTGAGTACAACATTGGCTTTGCTAGCTCATGTGGGATAATTCAGAAAGGCTCACATGGATTCTTACTAGACAATGTCTTCTTTGGCTTATTCAACTCACTCCTCCCTACCACCCCTTGTGCTCAATGGCACCATAAATCTCAACACCCCCCCTTGGTGCCATGATGTATAGGCTACTACAAGGTGGTTGGATTCGAGGTTTAGAAATACTTCATCCCCCCCCTTTAATGTAGGTGGATTGACATTTAGACTTGGACATAGAAATATCCCCCCTTGGTGGGTGAATGATTAGCTACTCTCAAGTGGTCAAGAGTTGTTATGAGACTGATATGAGCACTAAAAGGTAAAACTAGGAAAGATTATTTATGTGTAAAAGGTTTGCATATAAATAAGGTTCAGGGGATTTCAAATAGGAAATACATAAGCAATAGTTAATAGGCATAAAAATAAAATTAAAAGTGGAAGTAAATGGTGCACAATGAAAGCCCAAGAGACGTAGAAGAGGGTGCCCCCTTTTAGGGGTAGCCAAAGAGACATTGACTAATGAAAATGCATGATTAGCCAATGAAAGGTCAAGGGGCTAAAGTTGGAAGGTCATGCACCATTTAGGCTTATATAACCATGAGTTTACGGTCCATTTGGGAGATGGTTGGGTGGATAATCAAAGCTCTAGTCTTAGAAGTCCTCAAGCTTATAATGCAAGGAGCATTACATTGGTATCAGAGCCAAGTTCCTTCTCTTCCATGTTTCTATTGGGCCACTCATTGCTAACTCTACTTATACTTGTACCCATTAATCTCTACACCTTAATCTCTTTTCTATTCATTTCCATAAGCTAATCCTTATATTTCTTAAATCTTCTTCATGTAAAATACCTCTTGCCTAATGAATTGGGCATACCTCTTGCCTAATAAATTGGGCATACTTTGGAGTTCTACATGAAGCAAGTGTAGTAAAAGGTAACCTTAAAGGATCATTGAAGCAAATATCAACAAGGAGGAATCAACGGAATTGTTTTTCACACCATTAGGGACAATTCATAATTACCAACCAAGTAAGGTCATTGTAATGTATGTTTTGCTTTGTAAGAAATTTTCCATTTTTGTTGTGTGTTCAAGTAAATGGCTTCTCAAGGTAGAAAGGATGAAAATGGTGAACAGGGAAAAAACCTAATGTCCTCTTTCTAGGAATTTCTAAGACCTATGCACTTGATAAAAGATAGTTTTATTGGGCAGGTTTAAAGAAGAACGTTTAGAATTATGTTATAAAATGCCCTAAGTGCCAAGTCAATAAAACTAAGCACCTAAAAGTAGGTGGAATATTATAACCACCACTACAAATACTTAAAGGGTAAGTGAAAAAGTATTTCTATGGATTTCATAGTGGAACTACCCCAAATAAGTAGAGGGCATGATTCAGTGTGGGTACATTACTACATGATAGCCTAATACCGGCGCTTATACCGACGTCATTAAATGGGGTCTAAAAAAGCCCCGTCATCAGTATAAACACCGGTATCTGTGCCAGAACGATGACGTCAATATAAGCACCAGGGGAAACTACCGGCGTCTATACCGACGTTACATTGGTGCCAATACCGACGAGTATACCGGTGTCTATACCAGCACCTATACCGGCATGTATATCGGGGTCTATACCAGTGTCTATACCGACGCTACACCGGCGCCTATACCGACGAGTATACCGGCGTCTATACCGGCACATATACCAGCAACTATACCAGCCCCTATACCGGCATCTATACCGAGGAATATACCGACGCTATACATGAAATTTTTTTTAGACAGAATAGTGTTGCCTGGTTGTTGCCTAACTGCCTGCAATGAACAGGACTCAACAGTAGTAAACAGACAGCACCATTCTGTCTAAAATAGAGCACAAAAGACAACCGTGCTCGTTTTTTTATTTTTCAGATAAACAAGAAATTAAATTAAACATTAATACTCAAGAATCTTTTGATCATATACTAATAGTTTGAAGGTCATCTTACATTATGGTAATGCCTCCCAATTAACGGTCTCTCCTTCTTCTTCAAGCATCTCAAATAAGGCCACAAGGCCATGTTTGTTGTGAGCGTACTTCTCTTCTCGCCTACTTGGTGTGGGCGATTCATGGCCAACTCCTACACAAACGATTAACAATTACAACTTTTAGAAATATACATTTAGCCCACATACATACATTTAGATAAATAAAATTGCTACAAATACTTACGAATTCATGGCGCATGGTTTCGTAACCACCACTCCCAAGATGAGAAGCCCCTACTATTTGGAATCTTGCCCTTGTCGCCTCTCTTTGTTGTTGAAACCTCTCTGGTGTCTCTGTGAGCTCCTGTGAGCAATGGCTTCCCACTCCCTGTCATCTAGCCAAACAGGTTTCTCTTTCCCCTCTCTAAATGCATCCCTCGCCTCTGACCTACGATGCCCCATCAAAATGCGAGCTGTATACTGTATCCACTTATTAGAGACGACATTCATAGGGTCAGATGGCTGAAACTCTTGCTTTATCTTTGTATTTATGTAATTTTTCTTCTCCTTATCTTGCTGATCCCATTTAGTCATGACAGAGTTGTGAAACTGTATAGTGCACAATTGTCGAATGCGTGTCTTCATTGCCTTCCCTGCACTATTCATTATTGGTACCCATAATTGTGTATATCTTGCTGTTGTCATGGTCATGTGCACCCCAAGGAGTGGAAGGTGAACCTATGGGTGTGCTATCAACAGATGAGAGCGAAGGACGACGCTCACATGGTGGTGGTGTCACAGCATCTGTGGCACTACCACCACAACAACCTCCCCTGAAGACCTACTACGTGAGCGACGTCTATGTGAAGAGGTGGTAGATCGAGCTGTAAGAGGAGTGGAAGGCTGTGTGGTATGAGGTGTGGGAGCTGCTATCGTACCTACGGGTGTGGAAACTGGCGTCGGGAAGCCAGATGGTGAGGCAGATGTCCCTGCTCTAGAACCCCAATAACTCTGAGCCATGGCTCTCTGCTCTGGAGTCATGGACGAGAGAAAACCATATAACTACTGGGGACTCATGCCCTGCGATGTAGGGTTAAATGAGAAATCGGGACTATAGTCGAGCGGCGGTGAGTCATCACCCATGGCCTGTTAGACAAAAAACCATATGACAAACTTGTGCGAAATGAAAATTACACGGTAAACAATGAAAGAACCATATGACAAACATTAACAATGATAAACAACAATGGTAAAACCATATCAATTTACACCTGCACTAGTGATTATGACGGTAAACATTAACAATGGTAAACAATGAAAGGACCATATGACAAACATTAACTTTCCTAAACAACAATGGTAAACCATATCACTTTGCACCTTCAATGTCATAAAATCATTACAAATATGTCATAACTATTTGCATAATCATTAAGATGCATCATTTTAAAAATCATTATCTATTCTATCATCCTCATTAAGATCAGTAGCCCCAAAGAGATCTGTCTATGTACATTTCAACATCCTCATCATTAAAAGTCCCTTGATGAAGGATGTCATCATCTATGTATTCTTCCTCAACATGTTTTTCAGCTTCATTGGTTTGCACCTCTTCATTTGGATCTTGCTCTAGTTGCTCCTCTTCATTTGCTTGCTCCTCTTCATTGTTGATATCGGCTTGTTCTTGCTGCTCCCCTACCACCACCCTGTGAATCCACATCACCCTGTTGTAGCTCAAATTCTTCAAAAATTGCTTACTGCTGCGGGGGGCGACTTGAACCACAAATAGCTAGCGTGGATCTTTTGGATCCGCTTCAAAGACAACCTACTCACAATGCTATGGGCGCACAAAAGTATCTTGCTGATCGGTCCATACCTTTGTGGAGTCCACTTGGATGAGGCCACTCTTGTCTCTACGTACAGTTGCATGTGGCCCATTTGTGATTACCTTGAACCACTTCACATCAAAGATAAACAACTCAAAACTTCTGAAGCCAACTTTTAATATGTCTTGAATGGTTCCAAAGTAATCAAGCATTCCAGTAATTGTGTTATCATCACTTGCACTTGCACGACTTTCTTGAACAAACTGTGCTGTGACACCACAATCAAAGGTTGCTCTTCTTTGGTCTATTCGTTCTACTCGAAAATGACGTCCATGTGACCAAAACGCCCCATATTTGTGATACTACAAATAGCACATAAAGATTATTGATGGACAAACAAACACAGAGACATGTAGAGAAAAAAAAGAGAGACATGTAAAACTTAAACACTTACATGCCAATCGCATCCTTTTGTAAGCTCCTCCTCCTCCTCTGTTATAGTTAAACCAGCACGTTTGGCTTCTAAAATTGTAGCTTCTAGCCATCTACCTGTGGGAAAGTCTGGAAGAGCTTGCATACCTTCTGGATATGGGAGATTTCTTGTAGTGCGATTCCTTCTGAAACTTAAATGATCTTGTACTCGCTGTCGCTTGAGAGCTTCATATGTCTCAATCCACTTCTCCATTACATGAGAGTTCAAGATGCAAAATTTGTTGATTTTTTTCCTCAAATTGTTATCCATCTTTCTCTTAATGCCTTGGCCTTGAGGTTCCTCACCAATGACTCGCCTGTTAGACTCTTGAGACCATAGTCGAGGTATCTCTGGATCTGAAGAACTTAAATATTCAGTGATGTAAACAAGGGACTCTTGTATCAGCCACCCTTCTGACATACTACCCTCTGGGCAAGCCATTTGGTGAACAAATCCCTTTAATGTCTTCATAAACCTCTCCAAAAAGAACATCCATCTTGAATGGACTGTTCCAGCAACTGCAACCTCATCTACAACATGAACTAGCAGATGCATCTGGATTGTTAATAAACTTGTAGGGAAAAACTTCTCTACCATGCATCTGGATTGTTAATAAACTTGTAGGGAAAAACTTCTCTACCATGCAGACTGCCTCTATGGAGTTTAAACGCGCTGTCTCCAAAGTGTCTCTCTTTATCTCTTTTGAAGAAATCCAGCGCACCAATGTGCCAATCTTATAGATAGTAGCTCTAATGTCTTCAGTGAGGCAATCTTTTATTGCTATGGGTAGCACAAATTGTAGAAACTTGTGCCAATCATGACTCTTGAGGCCACTAAGATCATCATCCTTTGTAAATGCACTTTTCAAGCAATGCATACAACTTGTAGGAGTCCGAAACTTTGAAATTGTCCTCTTGACTTGTTGTTCCTCCATCTTACTAAAAACCCATGGGGCTCTTGGAAGTAGCATCTTTCCATTGGGTCTAGTGCGAGCCCACAACTCTTGCATGCAACCTATCTCTTCCAAGTCGTCCCTTTGGCCTTTAGTCTCCTTTTTTCCTGTCATGGTCTTCCACAGAATGTCAGCTACATTCTTCAAAATATGCATCGGGTCAAGCAAATGGTTTATAAGGAGATCACCCCAATAGGGGAGTTGGTGAAAGATAGAGATCCTCTTCATCCCAGGACATGCCAAGTTGCCACATTCCTCCCATTTGATCTTCCAATCGCTTACCTTCAGTGCACTTGGAGGAGGTCTTCCTAGATTACCATTCTACAATTCATGATTTTCTGGAAGATACCTAACATGTCCTTGGTAAACATTCTTTCGTAATGCTTTTGAGTATCTTGAATCAAGTCGAGGACCACATACAGGACATGCATTATAACCCGATATAGAAAAACCTGAGCATTCTCCATAGCCAGGCCAATCATGCATTGTCCACATGAGAATACCTTGCACAGTTGCAAGTCTTTGGCCACTCTGCTGCTTTGACATGTCCTTCACTTCAATTCCGTTCCACAAGGTGTGTAACTCATCAATAAGTGGTGCCAAATATACATCCATGTTCTTCACCTTGTACTTTCCTGGAACTATTAATGAGAGCAACAAATGACCTTTCTTTACTGCTAACCATGGCGGAAGATTATAATTCACAAGGCAAACAGGCCATGTGCTCCATGAAGAGCTCCTTAAACCAAAAGGGTTTACACCATCCATTGCTAGGCCAAGACGGAGGTTACGAGGATCTTCCCTAAAAGCCGGCCATTTCTCTTCAATGTGTCTCCATGCGGGTGAATCAGCAGGCACACGCATCACTTCATCTGTGGATCGAGTTGTGGCATGCCATGTCATCAAGCTTGCTATAGATTTGCACCTGAACATGCTTTTTATTCTTGGGATTGGAAAGTGCCTAAGAACCTTTACCGGGACAGCTTCCCCCTGAACATCTTCTCTGTATCTGTTAGAGCCACAATGGGGACATTCTTGCAAATGCTCATATTCATGACGGAAGAGGCAACAATCATTACGACAAGCATGAATATTATTATAATCCATGCCTATGGATTTCAATAACTTCTTGGCATCTGCACGAGATGGAGGCATCTCGTTGCCGGGGGGCAATATCTGGTCTTTCAAAAGCCTGCAAGTATGTCAATATCTGATCGTTACTATTAGGATTTAGTCAAATACAAGTTATAAATTTATCATTTCAACATTAGGTGTAATCTCCAAAAAATCCTTACTTGAAGAGTTCAGTGACACTTGTATTAGACCATCCAAAAATTGACTGTAAATTTAGCATCGTAAGAGATGCACGCAATACAAATATCTTGGCACCATTGTATAGTGGAAGGCGTGCAAGTTTATGCCTGGCCTCTTCCTCTGGTTCATAATTTGACTGTTGAGAATGTCGTGGTTGATGATCTTCATGTTCATGCTCCTCGAAGAGAGCTTCTTGTTGCTCGATGAAGGCATCCAACATTTCCTCCATTGGACCTTCTTCCATTTCCTGACCTTCTTCCATTCCCTCGGGTGCTGTTAATTGAGCTCCATCTGTCACTCCCTCCTTCGATATTCTCATCCTTTGTTGGGGACGAGAATTCATAGGCGCAATGTTATCAAGATGCGGCTGCACACTTGCTTGGTTGTACGATTGAAACTGTAAATTTTGCAAGCGCTCCATTGGAAATATGCCAGCATCATAAATATGCTGGTTGCAAATCCTTCGTTTTCGAAAGATTTGGTACTTACATCGCATGCATGGACACACTATTCTCTCTTCAAGATTGAGAGGCTCCATCTAGCAGGATAACATGTATATGTAGCTCATTAAATGCAAATCATTATGCATTACACAAAGCATTATGTAAACCATAAAACAGGGCTTCTTTTCCCCAGTCGTCGCGTGAGGGAGATTAAAAATAACATTTAAAGTGTCAAACGGGCTTCCCCAGCCATTGAGGGAGATTTTAAAAATATTAAAAAAAGCGTCAAACGAGCTTCTTTTCCCCAGCCGTTGAGAGAGATTTTAAAAATAACTTATACATTAGCTTATCTTCTCTCCATACAAAATTAAGAAGGTAATTAGAAGAAGGATGGAGAGGGGGGATAGCTCTATTCATAAATAGCTATTTATAAAGGCCTTATGCATAAATCTCTATGCATAGATTCTGCAAATAGAGCCTACACATTGAGCTCTATGCATAGAAACCTACACCTAAAGCAAACGCTTAGAGCCTTATGCATAAAGCCTATGCATAATGATCTATACATAAGCTTATGTGTAATGCTCTATACGTAAGTCTTATGCAAGCTTTATGAATAAGGTTTATGCAATCGTATGCATAGTAAGGCTTGCAAGCCTTAAGTATAAGCTTGCATAATAAGGCTGCAAGACTTATGCATAAGCTCTATGCATAAGCCTTATGCATAAGTCTTATGCATAAGCTCTATGCTATAAGCCTTATGCACTATGCTAACCCTTAAACCCATCACCCAAGGGTGTAATAAACATGATCTTGTCTTACATGGATAAGAGATCTTACTTTGATAACATATATAAACTCTATGAATAAAGAGAATACCTTATGCATAGAAAAACAGAGCATAAGAAATATATGTTATATGTATAAGAGAGTATAAACATTCAAAAAGCTTATGCTCTCCATCCATGCAAGGAACTCTACATCAAAAAAAAGCTTTATGCATAAAAACATAACGCATGTAGCCTTATGCATAAAGCTCATCCATAAGATTTATACATAAAACATTATGTATTAAGCTTTATGCATAGATCTTAATTCATGCATTCAGCTAGATTCATATAGCTCTATGTATAAACTCTATGTATAGATCTTGCATAAGCTTACAAGCCCTATGTATAGAGCTTTCATAATCTTACAACCTCTATGTATAAAGCCTATACATAGAGCTTATGCATTAAGCTTACAAGAAGGCTATGCATAGAGCTTTCAACAAGAAGGCTATGCAAAGATCTTGAAAAAGGCTATGCAAGCTCTATGTATAATGCCCATGTCAGCTTTCAAGAAACCTATGCATAGAGATTTTATAAGCTTGCAAACTCTATGCATAAAGCCTATGCATAGAGCTTATGCATAGAGATTTTACAAGCTCACAAGCTCTATGCATACAAGCCTATGCATAGAGCTTATGCATAAAACTTGCAAGAAGGCTATGCATAGAGATTGCAAGCTTATGATAGGTTTTATGCATAGATCTTGCAATAATCCTATGTATAAGCTTGCAAGAACCCTAAACTAACCCTAAACCTGGCACCCAAGAGTACAATAATACGTAGAAAAAAGCATAAACAAGGAAAATCGAAAGAGGGACTACCTCTTTTTTGCGAAGCTGAAGGAGAGGATTGGTGAAAGATTGGTGAAAGACCTGCAAAACAAAGTAATTAGTAAATTAAATATAAGAATAAGAACTAATACACAAGTAATACAAAACCCTAAAATCTCTATGCATGTATTAGGAGATCTATGCATACATAGAGAGCTCTCAACATGCATAGAGAGCCAAAAAAAAACACAAAACCCTAAACGTCCTATATCTTAAAAAGCAAAAGCAAGAGCATATCAGTAAAAGCAAGAGGATAAGTTAAAGTGGAGAAGGAGAAGAGAAAAACACACAACAACAAGAGTGGGTTGAATGTAAAAAGACGAAAGCTTGAAGGAGATGGACGGACGCATACCTTCTCTGGATGCAATTCGACGCCGCACAAAACAGAGAACAATAGGTTCTCGGCTGTAAAAAACTTACGAGCGTCGGTATACGTGTCGGTATATGAAATTTTGAAAATTCCCCGCCCGACTATTCGCCTCCAAGTTTACGACGGGCATACCGACGTTTCGACATTTGCGTCGGTATTCTAACGTCGGTATGCCCTAAACCTCTAGTAGTGGTAGTAGTGGATAGATTAACCAAGTTGGTACAATTTATACCAACTAAAAAAGAAGTAAAAAAACATCGAATTTGGTTGGAATGTTTATCCATCATCTATATACAGATTGTATGGATTTCTAGTAGATATAAGCGACCGAGATACAAAGTTTACAAGCCATTTTTTGAAAGAAGTGTTTTCGAGGATGAAAACTCTTCTTTCAAGGGGGAAGATATGTTATGGGACTGACAGAAAACACCAAAAGGTAAGACTAGGAAATATTATTTATATGTAAAAGTTTTGCATGTAAATAAGGTTCAAGGGATTTCAAATAGGAAATACATAAGCAATGGTTAATAGGCATAAAAGTTAAAGTAAAAGTGGAAGTAAATGGTGTATAATGAAAGCCCAAGAGACACAGAAGAGGGCGCCCCCTTCTAGGGGTAGTTGAAGAGATATTGGCTAATGAAGAGGCATGATTAACCAATGAAAGGTCAAGGGGATGAAGTTGGAAGGTCATTTACCATTTAGGCCTATATAACCATGAGTTTACGGTCCATTTGGGAGATAGTCGGGTGGAGAATCAAAGCTCTAGTCTTACAAGTTCTCAAGCTTATAATAATGCAAGGAGAATTACATGAGTACTTACATTTGCATCACTTCCCCTAGGTGCTCTTTTAGCTACTTTCATGTGGTAAAGCATGCTTACAAACACATAGACTTGCATACCCATTTGGTGGCTTACAACATATGAATTGATTAGGTTAGGATAGTGGCTTTCTTGCTTAGTGCTACTGCTAGAGATGTCCTTCCTTTTTCTTCACGAAGATCCCTTGTTGCTTCCTTTGTTCTTGGCCTTTTGCTCTAGCTTTGACTCTGGCCTTTAGCTGCTTGTCCTTGCTTATCTTCGTCTCCACCTTTTGGTGTTATCTTCTTCATTGTGACTTTGGTGTAGACTTTGTCTTTGTTGCCTCTTGTGCTTGTTGTTTTTGCTTTTACTTATGTTTGATACTTTAATTCTTATTCCTTAAGTGTCATTTATGCTTCATTGCATATGCTTTCATGTGTGAGTGCTATGCATATGGTCACCTCATGCGTGTGTGCTTTTGGCATGCTTAGGATAATGTTTTATGTAACCACATTATGCTTTGTGAGGTGCTTTGCCCTTGGTGTGTGTCCCTCCCCTGATGAACTTCTCCTTAAATGCTCAATGCCATGTGAGAGGGTCTTACTATGAGCTTGTGACAAGTCTCTATGGCAGTGTTTATACTCTATTACAAATCTTAGTGTTATGATGCAAAAGAAGGACTAGGATGCAATGTGGATGATGTAAAATGCAAAGAGTTTTTATTTTGATACTTGAAATGTGGTGAAAATCACTCAAATTGAGCAATACAAATGGATGAGATGGATTTGGATACAAGAGAGGGCTTCCCAAAGTAGATTTATACCCTAATTTTTCAATCTTAAAATTAATTTAACCTAATTTATGTAAATTAATGCTTAATGATAGTGATTAGGTGCTTATCCTAGTGATTAATAGGGTTGAATAAATCTAGGAGACGTCAATTGAGCAAACCTGAAGGAAATTTATGGGGCTTTTGGCATGACCTTCTTGCTCTTGATGAAGAGTCAAGAAATCAGCTCAAAGCGTGCTCAAACCAATGCATAAAGGCAATTTCTAGCAACTAGTTTTCTTCTTCATTCTTTGCACACAATGAACCAAATGAGCTGATATTCAAACTATATGCTCCTTGGATTGTAGACACACCACTCCTAAAAGGATTTTACCCAATGTGAAGGAGAGGCAGTGAATTGTCCAAAAGACCAGTCTCGTGAGGGCAATTGTTAATCTTATTTTGGATTAACAAAGATGCTCCTCCATTTGAGGACATTAATATGTGTATGTAAAGGCACTATAAAGGTTGTACATTATGAGATGTTGGCCAATCAAGGCTTTAGTTAGTAAGTTTTGTACATTATGAGATGTTGGCCAATCAAGGCTTTAGTTAATAAGTTTTGGGCGCCCAAGTGTGAATAAGGGCCAATTGTTTATAAGGAAATTTCTCATAATGAAAACACATAATTCCCCTTTGTGCTATGAGAGCTCTTGTCTTGTCTTGTGTGTGTGTGTGTGTGTGTGTGTGTGTGTGTGTGTGAGAGAGAGAGAGAGAGAGAGAGAGAGAGAGAGAGTGTACTATCGTGCATGTGCGTCTTCTATGCTTGTGTATGGAGAGTGAGAGGACGATTGCCTTGCATTGTGGTGTGAGTGACTCCGCGGGGTGACACAGTGGAGGTGGAGATTGAAGGATTGGAGCTTCCAAAAGTGAGCTTGGAGAGCCTCATGGGACATGAGCTCGAAGCATTGGTAAGTACCCCATGATGGTTGTTGTTTATTACTTCTTCCAGTTGTGAATGTGTGGAGTTCTCTTGGGAGGTGCAGTAGGCCATAACATTTTTGGCGTCGTTGTCACAGAAACAACCATTGTTTCTTCCATCTTCTTAGAGCTCTAGCTCTTATTATGTAAGATTCACTATTGCCCTTATATTCAGAAGGTGCATTGTGAAAATCTATGTAAGGTTTATGTGGAAAGGAAGAAATTAGAGTAGTTGTGGAAATTTGTGTGTGTGGAAGTGTTTGAGTGAGTACTTGGTATTGCCTAAAAGAAAGCTACACTTGGATTTTCTTTCAATTTTATTGATTTCATTATCGTAAGATAGCAGTGGTAACACTCGTTTTTTTGTTTTTTTCTTAAAAAACACAAAAACAAGGAGCCATTGGTTGTGTGGGTGATTTGCATCACATTCATTTTGGTAGGCTCAACCTTTCTAAATTTTATGGGGGAAAAGTTGAAAGTCAGAGATGGGAGAGAAGCATCAAGAAATGCTCATCTCTACCCCGAAGAGACTTGATTTGGTGCTCAATCTGTAGACAAAATCATACGAGCACTGAATGTCCCCACCTAAGACCAAGACGGTTACTTTATTGCGTTCACTTTTAAAGACTAGGAAACCACGATACTGCCATGTGTAGGTACCCGAGGATCAAGCCTTTGGCACAATTGCCAGCACCTAGAGTGCCTCTAGCCTTACTAGCACCACCTAAGACCAAGACGGTTACTTTTATTGCGTTCACTTTTAAAGACTAGGAAACCACGATACTGCCATGTGTAGGTACCCGAGGATCAAGCCTTTGTCACAATTGCCAGCACCCAGAGTGCCTCTAGCCTTACTAGCACCACCATTGCAATCCAACGTGGTTATAGGAGGGCAGCCGATACATCCTACTTACCAAGAGGAATGTTCACGATGCAAGACATGTCACCATTACTAGCACCTGTTCCACCACAAGCCAAGATCACCACATATTCGGCTGCAAGGGTAGCCAAATACGTCCTACTTACCAAGAGGAATGTTCAGGATGCAAGACATGTCGCCATTACCACCACCTATTCTACCATAGCCACCACAAGCCAAGATCAACCAGGTGTTGATTGAAGAATCCTTGGAAGGGGGGGAAGCTATGCACGAAGTAGAAGTCAACTACTATGAGGAACCAACTGAGATTACACTGGGGTATTATGTCTTATAAAATAGCATGTTGGTACTAGGCTAGCAATACAATGTATCCATGAAATGAGCTATTAAAAGAAAGAAAATTGGATGTGCCTACTCCAATTCTAGAAGAGTTCGAGGAAGGGACTCAGTGATATGACGGCAAGAATGTTTGCAGAAGCATATCAAGAATTGTCAAACCGTTCATTCCCTAAGATTGAATATGAGACAAATACGTGGAAGGAGCCAACACTTGCCACTTGGACCATTGTTACGCAATATGCCGGCACTATGGTAGATGTCAAGGATTAGGTAAAAGGGAGAATGAACCCAATGACCAAGGTGGAGGAGAGTCAGACACCTTTGGCAGGAAAAAAACCAAGAACTTGAGGAGAGGGGAGGGGAGCACCCAGTTTCATCTAAATACATGTTAGGTATTATGAGAGTAATGATACAAACGCTATAATTCCAATCCAGCACCATAACAAGTACCAAGCACTCGTTATCCTAGATGGCGGTGTAGGTGTGAGCATTATCACCAAGCGATGTTGGGAAAACTAGGGGAAACCAGAGCTAGAAAGGGCGGACCTAATCGTTAAAATGGCAGATGGAACATCCTCAAGACTAATAGGGTTATTGAAAAATGTTAGGCTTAAGGCCTTTTCATTCCGTTACCATCATGTATTTGTTGTAATGGACTTTATGCACCAACCAGATTCATATAATATTATCTTAGGCAGACCCTTCACGAGGGAAGCCAAGGTGGTGCATGATTGGGCATTAGACCATCCAAAAGGATTTGAAAATTTTGAAGATCGATCTCCATACATGGAAGGCACGCCCCATGTAAGGGCAGTTGATTGAGAATGATTCGGTCACAAGTGAACGAACCACATCCTTACAAGTCTACCAACCAGTTAAAGAATACTCATGGGAAGAGGAAGAGAACGAGATGTACGTATCACTTCCACCTCTAGACTTTAGTGAAAATTGGATGCATGTACTTGTCACCATAGATGCTTTGCCTCCCAAAGGAATAAAGTGTGTTGAGAATCAAGAACGATTCCCACAACCTCAGTGCGCATGGTGGATGTGCAACTCATGGAAGAGGAATTAGAGGATGAAGCCTCAAGCACAAAATTACTTGAACCGCAGGATCACAACAGCGCTCAACATCTTAGGAAGTGGCAGAAAAGAAGAGGTATATTGCTCGATGCAACGCCCTATTGCTGGGAAGTAAACCCACGGACGCCCAGTGGCTAAGATATCTCGAGGTCACTAAGGTGCACGATGAGTTCTCTAAGAACTGGGGTGAGGAGTTGAGTAAGATAATCTTGGAAGGAAAACAAAAGGAGAAAACTACGCTTCAAGAACCTGATACACCTAAACTCACTAAGGTACGACGAAGAAAATGAAACAAGGCTCTGGCTCAAGCCGAGCGAGAGGCAAGGAAGGCGTGATGACTTGGACAGAGGATGATGAGGACAACAAGCCAAACCTTCTCTTAGTGTCGGACCATTTCAAAACCGACACCATTGATGAACGAAAGGTGGTCCAATCGACAGCCAAAAGAGTAAAGGAAAATGGCCAATCCACGTCTTAAGATGGGCCAGTAGAAGTTAAGGAGGTAGACATTGCAAAGCTAAGGGAGGATCCTAAACCTGTCTACATTTCTAATGACTTAATAGCTACTGAAGAAGATGAACTCATTGCTCTCCTAAAAGAGTTCAAGGATTGTTTTGCTTGGAAATATATGGAAATGAAGGGTGTACCACACCCGAGGTGGTTTAACACACTATCCCAATCATGGAAGGATCGAGACCATCCATGCAAAAACCTTATTAGATGATATGTAGCTATTGTAAAGAAGAAAATTGATAAACTCATAGCTGTAGATTTTATCTATGAGATTGAGCACACAGATTGGCTATCATCGATCATAATCATGCTGAAAAATAATAGGAAGCTACGAGTTTGTGTTGATCTCAAAAAGGTCAATGCAGCTACCATGAAGGACCACTACCCATTACCATATACGGAGCATGTATTAGAACGAGTAGCAGGTGAGGAAGCCTACAGCTTCTTAGATGGGTTTTCAAGCTACAATCCGGTGTCCATTGCACCACAGATGACCAACACAAGATGGCCTTCAACACGATGTGGGGGACTTATGCTTACAAGGTTATGCCTTTTAGCCTCACTAATGCACCAGTAACTTTTTCGACGATTGATGTGCATGGTCTTCAAGGACTACTTACAAAGGTGGCTTGAGGTATTCATTGACGATCTTTGTGCACATTCACGATTGGACGAAACCTTTGGTTTGCTTGAAGAAGGTGTTTGAGAGGTGTCGATTATATCGCATATCCTTAAACCCTTTAAAGTGTCAGTTTTGGGTAAAAAACGGTGTTGCCTTAGGGCACATTGTCTCTAAGAATGGTATTTCCATTGATGGGAGCAAGGTGAAGTTGATCTTGGAATAACCTCCACCAACAAACTATAAGGGTGTACAAGGGTTTATGGGACACGTTGGGTATTATCGACAATTCATCATATTCTATGCTGAAATTGCCAGGCCATTGTACAAACTACCCATCGTCTTTGAATGGGCTAAAGAATGCTAAGAAGCATATGACAAGTTAAAGAAAGCACTGGTAAGTGCACCAATTTTGAGACCACTAAACTGGGACCTCGTATTCCATGTACACATTGATGAATTGAATTTTGCCATAGGATGTGTATTGGCACAACCTGGGAAATTCAAATTGGATTACACAGTTTGCTTTGCTAGTCAATGATGTATAAATAAACTACACCACAATTGAGCGTGAAGGGTTGGCCATGGTTTATGCTGTTAAGAAATACAGACATTACTTGCTATCCAACAAATTTGTATTCTTTGTTGATCATCATGCCTTATTATATCTAGTGAATAAGCTATGCACCACCGGGAGAATCACATGATGGTTGCTTTTACTCCTGGAATTTGACTTTACGGTCACAGTGAGAAAAGGAACACAGCATGTTTTGGCAGACTATATGTCTAGAATTCCAAACAGAGAACCTGTAAACTGGCATTGATGACCTCCCAGATGCATGTCTGTTCAAAATTAATACGGTTCCTGAGTGGAGCGAGGAAATATCTGAGTACCTAGCTCATGGTTTTCCACAAGATCACAGCCCTTGAACAAGGATAAGATACATCGGCTCATTAAGCTAGCCGCACCATATCAATTGATTGTGGGAGAACTATACAAGCTGGGCAAAGATGATATCCTCAAGAGGTGTGTGAGAAGATGAGTTCGTCTCATGGTATTAGAAGAGGCACACTCCGGAATAGCCGGAGAACATTTTGTTGGAGAAGTTACTGCTTGTAAAGTACTTGGCCTACGTTATTTGGAGATGCCATAGAATTTGTGAAAAGATACGAAGCATGCCAATAATTTGCTATTCCACAGCAGAAGGACAAAATGCCACTTGCCCCTGTAATTGTGAGACAACCCTTTGAGAAATTTGGACCCATTAATCCAGCAACGCATCTGTCACACAAGCTCATTCTGTGATCATGGCCACGGATTATTTCACCAAGTGGGCAGAGGCGAGAGCCTCTAAAAATGCTAATGCTCGAACTACGGCCAAGTTCTTGTATATATAAACATATCATTTTTAGTTTTGACTGTCCACCACTAGAATTAGTTAGTGAGACCGAGGTTTGCATTTCATTGAGGTGATTGAAAATTTACTCACGGGATTCCTTGTAATCCATAAAAAATCATCACCTTATTATCCACAGGTAAATGGCCAAGCTGAGAGCACTAATAAGATTTTATGTGCTATCTTGACCAAGATCTTAGAAGTCAGTTGAACAGATTGGGAACATAAGCTAACTGCAGCACTACTAATCGTATAAGGTAGCAAACGGGATACACTCCCTTTCATCTGACTTATGGTATTGATGCGGTAATGCCCATGGAATTCTTAGTTCCAAGCCTACGTATTGTGATACAAGAAAGGCTTACAGAAAATATGTTAGTGGAGAGGCTGATTGACTTAGAAAACTTGATGAAACTAGGCTTATTGCATCGCAAAGGCTTATGGTCGAGAAATTACGGAGAAACATTAGTTTGACCATAACCTAAAACACAAAGAATTGGAAACAGGGGACCTTGTCCTCATGTATGGTATTTGAAGCACCAAGAAAAAGAAATTGAAATACAGAGGGTTTGGACCTTTTATAGTGTCTAAAATCACCCCTCAAGGGTCAGTCCGAATTGAAACCATCGATGGGGTAGAAATGGAGGGATATATCAACAGAAGTAAGCTCAAAAAATATTATGAACCTCTGACCCAGGAAATGCTTGAACAAGATCATATTCTAAAACAAAAAAAAGAGCTAGTCAAGGAAAAAATTAGACAAGCTCAAGAGGAAGCCAAGCAAGGGAGGCTAAAGCAAAACAAAGACTCCAAGGGAGAACGCTACATGTAAACATGGATTCACTCACCTTGCTTGAAGATGATGACCTAAAACATAAAGAACTGGAAACGGGGGACCTTGTCCTCATGTATGGTATTGGAAGAACCAAGAAAAAGAAATTGAAATATAGAGGGTTCGGACCTTTTAGAGTGTCTAAAATCACCCCTCAAGGGTCAGTCCAAATTGAAACCATCGATGGGGTAGAAATGGAGGGATATATCAACAAAAATAAGCTCAAAAAATATTATGGACCTCTGACCCAGGAAATGCTTGAATAAGATTATATTCTAAAACAAAAGAAAGAGCTAGTCAAGGAAAAAATCAGACAAGCTTAAGAGGAAGCCAAGGAAGGGAGGCTAAAGCAAAACAGAGACTTCAAGGGAGGACGCTACATGTAAACATGGCTTCACTCACCTTGCTTGAAAACGATGACCTAGATATTGAGCCGGCACACCTCAGTGTAAATGTCTCTACAAAGGGTAGTCACACAAGGAGCATTGCATTAATTGATACAGGATCAAGTCATAACTTGATTTCCTAGGAGACATGGGTAGCTCTAAAACCAACCCCCCTAGAGGCAACTAGTGCATAGGTTCGTAGTGTGCATTTATTTGTTACGCAAACAATGGGATTTTTGAATGTTAACATCTCCATAAAGAATAATCCGTTGGTTGGAAAGGTATTTGTAAGGGACCTATCCATTAAGTCTCTATCATTCGTATGCTTTGACTTTAATTACTTGCATAGATAAGCAACACATGATTTATTACATACATGGTATAATGACACAAGTGCTTCCCAAGCATGTTTAGTAGTCCTTACATGACTAAATGTAAGGAGCGATACTCTTCTTGACTGACAAAGCAAGCAACGCATATGCCTGCACATCTCTTCCATCCCACTTTGTTTGTTCCTACCTATGTAGGAGGTATACTATCATGTGGTAACACACCATGTGAAACTAAGTCTGTGTTTGTAGATGTTTATTAGAGGAACCAAGACGTTTCTCAATACCAATCACAACATTCCATAGCCCTACCAATACATGTACATCATATAGGACCATAACAGGTAGTTGGTCCCGTCAAGCTTTTTCTCAGCAGGTAACATCCGAAATACATCATTGTTTGTCATTTCTAATAATACCCAAGAAAGTAATCATGTAACCTACAAGTGCTAAGTGATCCTTTGATGCAACAAATGTGGCTTCTAATAAGGCCACTTACAATGGAGACCTGTAAGGACTATGAAAGAAATACATAGTAATATGAGTAGAGATTTTACTTGTAAGAAGTAGAGATCGATGTTGTTGAAGTGTAGCTCATAGACAAGATTCGGTGTGGTGAGTGTCTGATGCTTTCACATGTATCTACACACTCGTTTGTAGTAGATATGTCAATACTGCTCTAGAATTTGATGAAGAACAGTGCAAATTTGGTCCCTCGAAGATGTCTATGAAAATTGAAAACTGTGTGAACGGCCCCTAAAAATGGGCCTAGAGTAAAAATCTGACTGAACTGCAGTACAAAGTACTATACACTTCTAGGTCCTCTTTATTCTCCCAAAAGGGCTCCTTCATCCAATTCAAGAAGGCAGGCAACTTGGGGTGAAGGGCAAGTAGCAATAATAGGGGCAAGGAACGTATGCTCTGATACCAAATGTTGGAAATAGGGTTGCTGGAATGCGCGCGTGCCACACACTGTGGAGAAGCTCAAGAGAGCACACAATGAGATGATAGATAGATAATGAATGTGTGCTGTACAAAGATAATAAGTATACCCCAAGATGGGTGTATACTAGCACGGGGGAAATAACCTCCTAAAGAGGGAAAAAGTGTTCTGGCTAGTCCTAGTGTTTTCACACACATCACTACCAAATATGGCTATAAAAGTTGTAACACGATTTTGAGGGAGTAAGTAGTTCATGGAATGGAATCAATAACCAAGGCAAGCCATCCCAACCTTCAACACCGTCTTCTCCCCTATGTTGTTTTCGGCCACCAATGAACATAGTGGTCAAATTGCTTCAAAAATGTAGTAATAAAATCATCAATAAATCTTTGTGATTTTAGAGACCCCATATCCAATTTTTTATGAGACCACTTGATAGGAGGCACTTGTTGCATAAGAGCAAATGATATCTTCCTTTTGATCGAGAGTGCTCTTCCTCACACCCTTGAGCAAGGTCATCATGTAAAAGACAAGAGAGTTGCTTAAAAAAGAGATCGAGAAGAAAGCATAAAAACGCTCTCCATCATCACCACACCACTCGCCATAGTTTTGCCACCAGTGTATGTTGTGTGGCTTCACATACCACTGTTGTTGTGCAGAGCAACATCGAACCATGGTACTTGGGTTGAGTTCACTCAATCGAACTAGCATACCACACCACTCGCCATAGTTTTGCTACCAGTGTATGGAGTGTGGCTTCACATACCACCATTGTTGTAGAGCAACATCGAACCATGGTACTTGGGTTGAGTTCACTCAATCAAACTAGCATGCTATTCTTCAATTTCACCATCTTGTATAATACTTCCTTGGCATGTGCAAGAGACTAGAAGGGGCGGCATAGAAAGGGCAATGTGATGTACCTTATGCATGCATAACAAAAGTTGCAGCACCATATATACCATTGCCACACGTGTTAGCATCTAGAGGAGGCATAGAAAGGGGAATGTGATGTACCTTATCCATAAATAACAAAAGTTGCAGTACCATATGTACCACTGCCATGTAGTTTGACATGATGATTGCAAGGCCCACATTATAAGCCACAAAAAAACTTGATAGCAATAGTTCAGAGCACCTCAAAATGTAGCAGTAGAAGGCAATTGACTAGGTCAACCAAAAAAAATGCTAGTCTGGCAAAATGCAAATGTATGAGCTAGTTCTAGAAGGTGCAAATGTATGAAAAACAAAACCAACTAACCTTGCGAGGTGTATTTGTATAAGCCTTCCAATGTTTCCAAGAGCAAGATGTATTGCACACTCCACCAAACATTATAGGGGAGAGGTGGAACAACAACGATGGAAAACATGCCTAACATCAAAATAGAAGCTGGTCATACAGTTAATGGAAACTTGGAGCAAAGAAAAGCGGATTGTATAGCTTGTGGGGGTTGGTGGTAAAAAAAAAAGCAACATCTAAGTAGAGTTGGTGGTAGCTTCCAACGCCTGGGTTGGTGGTTGTATAGCTTATGGGGGTTGGTTGTTTAAGAAAAAAATGCAACATCCGAGTAGAGTTGGTGCGTAGCTTCCAACGTGTGGGTATGGTGGTCACAATTTGAGGAGTGAATTTTGGGAGCTATTGGGGTAGTTGGGAAATTTCAAAACCAACATGTGTGGGAAAGCCTTGTAAGCTTATAGAAAGTGTGGGAAAAAGAAAACCAACTAGCCTTGTAAGGTGTGACTATATGAGCCTTCCAATGTTTCCAAGAGCAAGCTCTATCGCACACTCCACCAAACATTGTAGGGAGGAGAGGTGGAACAATAGTGGTGGAAAACATGCATAACATTAAAAGAGAAGGTGGTCGTACAATTGATAGAAACTTGGAGCAAAGAGAAGTGGGTTATATAGCTTGTGCGGGTCGGTGGTTTAAGAAAAAATGCAACATCCAAGAAAAGTTGGTGGGCAACTTCCAACGTGGTCACAATTCGAGGAGTGAGTTTTGGGAGCTATTGGGGCAGTTGAGAAATTTTCGATACCAACATGTGTGGGAAAGCCCTCTAAGTTTATAGAAGGTGTTGTAAGAATTGTTAGTGGCCCTTGGTCATTTTTGCCTATATAGAACTTTCACGAGTTGTTGATTGTGTCTTTTATTTATTTATTTTGTGAAAATTTGATTTTAATCACCTATAAAAACGCTAGCTTACAATTTTTGGAAAGTTTTATCTGCGAAAGAAACGCATTCTGTGTGTGTCTCTGCAGCAGCGAACTTGCTCTTTGGCAGCCATGAAGACCACCAAGGGTGGGAAGGTCATGAACCCCACCGACGCTTACCGCAAGGAGCTTCGCAAGAAAGAACTGAAGCGGGTGCCAAATTTTCCCCTGAAATGTTTTTCTGCGTGTCTTCGCTTTCTTTCAATCTTTCTCTGTTTTTAGGGTCCGAGTGTTTCCGATCATCTGTGCTGGTTTGGGGTTTTAAGGAACAGTGGGTTTTGGATTTAGGGTTTTTGAGAAACAGGGGGTTTTCGATTTACGACTGTTTTAGGGTTCGTAAACGTTCTAGGGTTTGCAATGGTGGTTAATGCTTCAGGATTTTTTTCCCGTCTTGTAATGTTTACCGTTACTGTTTCTCTGATTAAGCATTTGGTCAGATTATTGTGAAACTAGAAATCCAGAGGCTACACAAAGTGGTTAGTTTGCCCATTATACTTTAGTCCCTGGGCAGTGGCTTTAAGCCATGCTCTTCTTATCGCAAATGGCACTACCTTTGTCTGCTTAACCTATCAAGGCGATTGGCAAATCAGATGTGCATGCAATGACATGCAAAAAATATTCATGCTTGTATCGATGTGAGAGAGGCCTATTGTGACACACCTCCAAGTATGCAGGGCCCAGCTGGACATCAGATAGCAGCCGACATGCAGATTCGGATCACCCAAAAGACATGTGGCAATGATGATGTGGTGGGAGCAATGATGTGGCATTGATGATGCGGTAGTCGGGTACAGGTGGCCGATTGCGGCCGACTAGGAGCATTGGTGCATACCAAATCCTCATATTCAATTGCATTCCTTAGTGCTGGACTTCACAGAGCGTTTCTTTGTAGGCGAATTGCTAGCCAAGAGTGTATAGGATTTGACATGCCAGATTTAGGACTCTTATGTGTGTGATTCCGCTGCATTCTTCTTTCTATCTTTAGAAAACTCTAGCACATAGGTGCAAGTGTTCTACAATTGAGCCTATGGAACTTGAAATTTTTTTTTCTCGCACCCGTGTGTGTTGACTACTTGGATAGGGTAGAACACCTAGATTTCAAGAGTGCACAAGTTTGGCTTTGGGAAAAATGAATATTTGGGCTCTCTTCATTGCACGTGGGTTAATTGGGGTATACTGTGCTTCGCTGCCCCACCAAACCCTTACCTCATTGCGTAGGGTTGAAATCTTCCACCCTGTCCTTGATCACTAGATATTTGTCATGGATTCACAACTCATTGATGTGCTTCTTAGCATGAAGCATGGACGCGCGGGCGGTGGAGGGTATTACTGGCCGTCTCGATGGGATAGAGTAGACCTAATATTCCGGCTTTGGAATCTACAAGGGCTTGTGTTTTGGAGCAAGTGTTCGACGCTTCCGAAGATGAAGTGGAAAGACTTTGTAGAGGAGGATTTTTCACTCCTTTCGATGCACACAAGGATGTACTGGATGAGCTTCGCTCCTAGTCCGGTAGTCCTCATTCTACACTTGTGCGTAATTGGTAGGAGAGATGCCATTCGTGTCACCGATGGTCTCCTTCACAGAGTCCCTCTCCACCGGATTCTTTGGATAGTTCTTGCTTACCTTCACCAGCTCGACGTTGGGAGACTATTGGTTTACCTGGTACCAAGTTCTTCCTCCATGCATCATGAGGGACAAGCTCAATTAATGAAGCTTTTGAAGCCTCCCAAGTTCAACGGGACGATGGACGGAGAAGTCGTAACCAATTGGATCCGCGAGATGGTTGCCACATTGGTAGCAACAGGTGGGTCATATATTTTTCAGCTCCATTTGGTGCATATGGCTTTGAAGGGTGCCGTTCTCTTATGGTGGGAAGACCACCTTAGGCACTACTCCGTAACTTGCTGGGATGATTGTCGCAAGGCAGTCTTGAAGCAGTTTATTTACGTATGCAAAAACATGGCGAATTGATAACCGACTATCTCGCTCATTTCTGAAAGCTTTTGCTCATACTCCCAAGGACCATCTGATGGTGGTCAGAGCAGCTGAGTGATTGGTGGACGATTTAAGACCATTTTTGCATGCAGACGTTCGTGCACATCGGCCCCGTGATCTTTCGAATGTGGTTCATCTTGCTACAACCCTTTGGTCGCGGGAGAGTTCCAAGTTTGGGACTCAATAAGAGGGACAATAGAAAGACAAAGATAAGGGTAGCCAGTCCAAGGCTAAGGATGATAAGGACAAGGTAAGTGGGGGAGCTTTGGTGACTTGCCTCCTGAAGAGCATCGTGCTAATGGCTGCTAGACAGTGCTTTTATTGTGACTCCATGGAGCATATTGGAAGGGACTCTCCGAAGAACACAAGGAAGCAGAGTGGTAAGGGCAAAGAGAAGCCCAAGGAGAAGGCTAGTTCATGTGCCGCAGTCGTATCTAACACCGGCACCATCTACTTTCCCTCTCGCTCCCACCAGTACCACAATTCTCGGTCTCGGAGGATCTCAGTGGTCTTGGGCAGGCATGATATGGTGATGTGTTGAGGGATGCTTCATGGACATCTGGTGTCCATTGTTACGACCGTGTGTTTTTCTCTGGACAACAAGCAGGTGGGCACGGGCACGGGATGGACAGTGTGAATGGCATCCATTTGGATATGAAAAAGAAACCCATGTGGGGCAGCCCAAGTGGGAAAGGGACAAAAAGGGATTTTGAGTTTATAAGGTTTTAAAACCTTAGATGATTAAAAATAATAATATATTTGGAACATGCTTTTTTTTCTATTTGCTTTTGGCTTTTTGGAGAAAAGCGATCTGAATCGCATCATGGTTATAAAAGCAAAGGGTGGCGGATTCCGAAGTATGGTGTCGTCGTGTGGCCATGTGACGTGTAGTGGGTGGTGCCTCGATTGGACTGTTGTTGTGGGCGCTTCCGTATTGCTTCAACCGTGCGTTCTCTCCCTCTCCCTTTCCCTCTCCCTCTTTCGCTTGGCATGCGGAGGACTGGACTCCATGCTGAGGGGGACACATGTTTATGAAGGGGCTGGTCGGGTGGTGACGTGTGGCACATCACTTTGGGATCACAGGTCTGTAGGAGTACGTGGGCCGGCTGTAGGAGTATGAGGGTTGGATGCAGGGATCGCATCCAGGCGAAACATGCAGTTATGTGTGGCTGAGCAGGTTCGCACAGGTTTGCAGGACAGGCGATCAGGAGCACCCTTTGTGCAGCAAGCCAGCGATCACAAGGAGACAGGCTGGTTGGAAGAAGGCAGACTGTGCCAGGACAGCAACGCACATATGGGCTGAGCAGTTTTCCTCACGTGTCCTCTCTTTATCTCTCTCTCTCTCTCGGGAGGTTACAGGTTGTTGCAGAAGGTGGCGCACAGAGCTGTAGGCAGAGTTTCTTTTTTTTCTCTCTCTCTCTCTCTCTCTCTCTCTCTCTCTCTCTCTCTCTCATCATGGATTACAGGCTCTGTTGAAGAGATTGGGATACAGAGGATCAAGCTAAGATGCATGGGATGATGTTCTTGAAAGAGATGTATTGCTCCTGTTCGTCTTGGACTTATGTGTATTCAGGGATTGCTTGACACGTCCTCTATCTTTCTCTCTCTGGGTTTTGGCAACTGTGCTTGGATCGTATATTTCTCATGGAAACATGATGGAATGAAGGGATGTAATGCATGAAAATTATGAGTAATCACCATGTAAACATGATGCCTAAGTGTGTTTAGTCTCTCACCAAGAGAATGGAAATAGCCTTCCACAAGCCAAGAGAGAAGCCATGAGCTCCAAGAAACATAAGTTTCAATTTCTAAAAATGATCATCAAAAGTTACAACCATGGTCCAAGTCCCCTCTTTTATACATGGACTTGTCCCATTATTAACCCTATTGAATAAAGTTCCTACTTTATTACAAACCATCCCTTCCCAAAGATTTTGTCCTCAAAATCAATAACATGTACAATCTCAAAGTATGAGACTCTAATGTAATCAATGGGAAGTGGTTAAGAGTTCTCAAGTACATCCAAAGCACATATACAATGAAAATCCGGATGTATACAAGTCCACAAAGCTTCAAGCCCAAAGTGTATGAGTGGGACTGTTATGACAGCCCTTCTAGTCGATGAAGACCCTTGAAAATCCTTCATTTAGACTCCATATATTGGGCTGAAAATGATATGTACACTCAGCCATATGTAGCCCACATCATAATCTTTCATTAGGATACGCCATGAAGCTTGTTGGAGTAGAAAAATAGGCCCAATAGTAGACCTTCCCAAAGCTGTCCAGAAATTACAGCATGTATACTTCTCCTCATATTACCCAATTTGCTCAAGTAAACCATACCACTTGGTCACGGAAAGTCATCCACAAGTAAGCCATGTTGTTGGACATACTCCAATGATTGCCAAGTAGCCTCATCCATGGGTAATTGCTTCCATTTGACAAGGTATTCATCAATATTCCGATTCCTCAACTCTCTTGTCCTCTTGCCAATAACCCTCTCCGGCTCATAAATGATCTCACCTTCTTCATTCATGGGTGGAAGCTCTTCCATCTCTTGAGGCAAAGATCCCATAAACCTCTTAAGGTTAGATACATGAAACACATTATGGATTCTTGTCGAAGAAGGCAAATCCAACTTGTAGGCCAAATCACCAACCCTCTTGATAATCAAGTATGGTCCATAATACCTATGAGCCAATTTTGAGTTGGTTACACCTTTGAGAGTGTTATGCCGACTCTTGGGAAGCTTCAATAGCACATAATCACCCTCTTCAAACTCCACATTCCTTCTATGAACATCCGCATTAGCCTTCATGACATCTTGAGCCTTCTTCATATTGTCCTTGCAAAGTTGAAGAAGTTGTCTCATTCTTTCCAACTCTTCTTTTGCCAATGGATTGACCACTTTGTCTTCATGGAAGGCTATCGATGGCACATGTACTTGATATCCATAGAGAGCCTCAAATGGTGACATGCCAATACTCAAATGCTTGCTTGAATTATGGCAGAATTCAGCAAGATAAAGCCACTCATCCCAAGATGTTTGCATGTCATGACAATAGTGCCTCAAGTACACCTCAAGCCATTTGTTTGTGCACTCCGTTTGCCCATCCGTTTGAGGGTGATAGGCCGTAGATGGAGTGATTTGAGTACCCAAGCTCTCATATAATGACCTCCAAAAAGTCTCCATGAACTTGGTATCTCGATCACAAACTATGTTGAGTGGCAAGCCATGTATCTTGAATACATGTTCCAAAAATTGCTTGGCAATATGAGATGCTTCATAAGTGGTCTTTGAAGCAATGAAATGGGCTGATTTTGTAAGCCTATCAATCACCACAAATATTTGATCCCATCCATGCTTTGTCTTTGGTAGACCCGTGATGAAGTCCATAGAAATGTGAGTCCATTTACCATCCGGAATAGGTAATGGATGAAGTAAACCACTTGGGAGTTGATGGCTATCCTTATTCTTTTGACAAGAAGCACATTCCATCACAAACTTCTTCACATCTCCCCATATGCCTTTCCAATAAAAACTCTTGCTCACTTTATCATAGGTTTTGAGTACACCAAGATGGCCCGAAAGTGGTGAAGAATGCATCTCATGAAGCACCTTTGGTATGTAGAATGAGGAAGGAACCAAATACACCTTACCCTTGTACCACAAGAGACCATTGTGAAGCTTGTAATGAGGAAACTCTCCACCATCACCTTGCTGTAATTTGGTATAAATATGGGCAGCACCTTCATTGATGAGGTATTCCTCTTGAATCCCCTTGATCCATTCACTATATACCTCCATGATTGAAGTTGTAGCGCAAGCCCACATTCTAGACAATGCATCCGCCACTACATTGTCCTTCCCGGGTGTGTAGGATATCTCAAAATCATATCCTTGAAGTGTGGCCAGCCATCTCTTTTGCTTCTCAACTCCTCAATCTTTGGATCATCCATTCTTTGAGTCTTCTTGAAGGGTTGAAAGGGCCTCTTCTTCATGAAGTCACTACTCTTTTTGGCATCAAATTGATGTATCCCATTCTTTGGCTGTCCACCCCCAAATGATGTAGGGGCTCTTGGATTAGAGGATGGTAATGTAGAGGTAGGACCTTTTCCAAAATTGTAAGAAGTAGTGGTTGGTTTGAGTGTGTCTTTGGTGAAGGTCATGGGCTGAGACCTCTTGTACTTTGGCTCATAGAGTTCGGCTAACCTCATAGCTTCTTTGAGAGAGCTAGGCCTTTGAGCCGACACATCCGCCTTGATGAAGTGTTCAAGCCCATGCACAAACTTTTTCATCTTCATGTCTTCACTCAAGCCTTCCACGTACATTGAAAGCTTCAAAAATCTCTTGATGTAATCTCTCACCATCATCCCCTTTTGAGAAAGCTCATACCATTCTTCATGGTATCGGTCAAGCACTAAGGGTGAAATGAAGGCCAAGTTCATCTCCCGCTTCAATCCTTCCCAAGTTGATGGCGTGTTCCCTTGTTTGACCAAGTGCCTCCACCATTGATGAGCATAATCTTCAAGATGTAAGGAGGAAAATTGTACCATATCACGCTCACTTTTTGGGTAAAGTTGGAAATAAGTGTCAAGCTTGGTAGCACTTGCGGAGATGACCCGTCACCTTTGAACTTTGATAGTGAGATTTTGTCTTTGACATCCTTGGAAGATATGTGGGATGGGTTATCATGTTGGGTAGAGGGCTTGAATCTTTGCATCTTTGAGTATGACTCCATAAATTGTGCAAAGTCTTTGTAATCCCTCTTGATGATATTCAACAATTCCATCCACTTCTCGTGAGCATCCCTTTGTCTTTGGGCAAAGGACATTTGATTCCAATCGAGTGCAATCTCCCCATCATTCACAAACGCCTCATCCTCTTCCCTTGAATGCATTGCCCTAGAAGAGGTAGGACCCTTTGATGCATTGAGGTGAGACAAACCTGAATGAAAAGAAGGAGGAAACATCTCCTTGACAAGAGGTCTCCGTGCATCCGCCATGAATCCCCGAGTGGATGCTCCCAATGGATCCTCTTGTACGACCTTCATGGAATCCTCATTCAAGATGCCCTTGCCTTTTCTTTGCTCATAGTCACCATAATTCCCATGCTTTTCTTGTGCTTGAGACTTCCCAAACTTGTCCTCCATCACACCAATCCGTGAGGATAATGTTTCAAAATGAGAATCAAGCTTGGAGTCTAAGGTCTCCAACCGTTGTACAAGCATTTGCATGAGGGTGTCATGGTTAACCGCCGCTTGTGTCCCTTGAGGAATTTGATTATGTACATTGCTCCCATTGTCTTCATTGATGAATGCATCCCTTGCATCCATATTACCTTCCATGTCCTCATCACCAATGATCATTTCTTGCACAACATCCCCACCCTTGCGTGGTCTTCCCTTCGGCATAGTGAAGAAAATGCAAGATGTTGGTAGAATGTCCAAATGATGTCGGAATTGGACAAAAGAAGGTTCTATGGGTAGGTAATGGTGTCTACTATCCTCCCAAATGAACACAGTAAGAATTAGGTGTGGGCAAGTACTCTCTGTTTTAGGGTTTGTGCGGGACAGCTGAAAGTAGTAATTTGGCTCTAAAATGCAAAATATATGTCGGAATTAGGATTTTGACGGCTCTATAGAAAGCTAACGGAAGATAGAACCTACCCCTAAAAGCATTTTGATTCAGTCAAAGTGGAAGTATATTCTGTTTGACTTTGACCAGAAAGTCAACATGACTACTTTGACCAAGATTGTGATATCCGATTAAGGGGTTCTATGGCTCATTTGAAAACTCTCAATGAGTAGAATAGAGTCGTGTAATCACTCGGACCTAATCCCAAAAACCCTAGGACTGAATTAGGGTTTTGTAAAATCCCAGAAATTCCCAAAATTCGGTCCCAAAGCTCAATCCGGCTACAAATGATTGGTGTTTCTCCCCTTGGTAGTTGTGAATAACTCTTCAAGTGTATCCATGGGGTAAATCTCCAATCAATAAGCTTGTTTGGCTCCCTTGTTGGAAAAATTCCGCCATAGTCTCCTTTGTAATTGGAACCAAATCTCAAATGAAAATGCAACTTCTCAAATCACCATGCAATACTCTTTGTATCCTACAATGTCATGAAAGATCATATGCACTCTTTGTCCATCAAAGCATTTGCAATATCCACACAATATGATGGAAAAAGGGGCCCCATTGCCCAAATGCATCCACAAAGTCGATGGTGAGGATTGTTGAGGACGCGCGTTGAAGCTTGCCGATCTCCCGGCCAAGCTCTTCTCACCCCTTCACCAAGTTTTCCTCCAAGGTGAAGGTTGAGGCCATGTCTTCACACCGGTGTACCTAATCCCCCTTTGTACCGCTTTTCCAAGGCAATCACGGCACAAAGAGTTCAAGCCATTCTCCCCTTGGCCTCTCCAACCAATGCCAAGGTACCCTCACACATTGCTAGATTCTATAGAAACTTGAAGTGGTAGCAATGGTGAGTGTAGGTACAAAATGATGTGGATAATATCAAATGATAGAACAAGTTTGTTGGCTTACAAGTATTGAGCATGACTCATGCCCTTTTACAATTTAGAACTCACCAATAAAGCATGGACTCATGCCTCAATCCATCATCCAAAAGCTCCAACACAAACCAACAATTCACAATGCCCTCACCATGGCATTTGCATAAGCATTTGTTAACCACAATCAAGGCATTTGCAATTGCATTCCAACAATCCCTTTCACATCATATTGACAAATGCATGCTTCCAAATCTTATGCTCTCTTATGCCCATGTGTAAAACATAGCATTGGCATGGCTATGTATAGCATCCATAGTGTCCATATGGCATCAAGATGAGCATGAGGGACTCCAAAAACATTGCATAAGCTTGCTATTCCATCAATGGCATGCCAATTGAGACATAATGAAGAAAATCCCCCAAAATGTGATCTATGAATTGGCCAAGCTCATGTGGAATCAATTCCTTTCACCATTGCCATCAATAATGCATGGAGAAGCAATATTGGCATGTGAATGGTCAAGCTTTAATGGTTAATTTCTGAAAATTAGGGGAGTTTGAATGTGTCCAACCCTAATCCATTCCCAAGCTCCACCAAATGCTTCAAACTTGCAAGAAATTGATCAAACCACTCACCAATGTCATCCGGAAAGCTTCAATGGTAGAAAATGTTGAAGAAGCCTCTTGTTGAAGAAAAACGTAGCCCTTCTTTGCTCTGAAATTTGCAGCCAAATAGCACCTCCCATGTGCTTGAACAAGGTTTGAAAATATGCTCCAAACAAGGGCTAAGAACCCTATTGAAAAGCTTTCAACTCTTGAGGTAGTAGAGCTAGGCTTCACCTAGCTCTTCCTCCCACAATTTTCAGCGCAGATTTGAGGCGGCAGCCTGCAACAGCCCGCCGTTTGCTTCTTTGCCTCCTCCATGAGATGATTAGAATACCAAAGATGCCTATGAAGATGTACAAGCTTAGCAATTGAAAGATATGGTTCATGGAAGGTAGACTAAGCTCAACTTTCAGCCATGGAGAAATGTTCACAAGCTCCCAAATCTTGAGAAAAAAATTTGCAAGAAGAGGCTCAAATGAAAGATCTCAGTGAGCTCTACAAAAACCCTAAGGTTTGGCATCAAAACGGGTAAAGGAAGAGCATCCCATGGCTATGGAAAGCTTGAGGAAGAAGAAGATGATTACTAATCGTGATTAGCAGAAAAGTTAATTGCAATTAGTCACTTGCCCTAAGTTTTGGCCCGACTGTCCCAAATTTTTGGTCCAGAGGTCCAAAATTTGGTCCAAAAATGGCAAAATTGGCCAAAATCACTCAAAATTCAAGCAATTTCCATGAAATGCTCACCATATCCATGAGATTAAGCAAGATTAGAGAAGATTTGTCAAGAATCACTCAAGGATTACAAGAAAATGAAAAAAAATTAAAAGAAACTCAAATTTTCAAGCAAATTTTCCCAACAACCCATGCATGCCCATGATCAAAATCAAGAGCTCTGATACCAATTGGAATGAAGGGATGTAATGCATGAAAATTATGAGTAATCACCATGTAAACATGATGCCTAAGTGTGTTTAGTCTCTCACCAAGAGAATGGAAATAGCCTTCCACAAGCCAAGAGAGAAGCCATGAGCTCCAAGAAACATAAGTTTCAATTTCTAAAAATGATCATCAAAAGTTACAACCATGGTCCAAGTCCCCTCTTTTATACATGGACTTGTTCCATTATTAACCCTATTGAATAAAGTTCCTACTTTATTACACATGACATTGCTTTTCGAGAGGAAACATGACTATGGTATCTAGGAAACAGGCCTATGGTTTATGGGATACAGGTCTTTGGTTTATCGGATACAGGTCTTTGGTTTTATTTGGAAAATATGTCTTTGGATTCATGTGAACAGGTTGTAGTTTCTGAAGGTTACATGCAAGCTGTGACTATAGTGAAGGACATATGGTTTGGTACAACCCTACTGCTGTTTGGGAAAGGGTTTGAGGGCTCCATGGTAGAGAGGAGAAGACCTTTTCAAGCAAGAAAGTGTTGTACAGGTGTGCCTTCTCTATGGTATGCTGTGTTGTAATAATGAGAGTTCTTATTTGGAAGTCTTGGGTGAAACTACAAGGGATCCTATTGGTGGAGGATTCTACAAGTTGTACTTTGTACTCAAATTTGATCAAGTAAAGAAATACTGTAAGGGGTGTCACTGCGTTTTGGGGACAATCAATGTCCGTGTAATTTTTGCAGGAGAACTCTAGCTTCCCGTGTTTATTTTCCTTTTCCAGGTCTCCATGGGTGTTGAAGTGTTTTGTGTGCGATTGTTTGTTTCACTGCCCGTCGGATTTCTGAAGGCCGGTTTCATGGTTTCATCGTCGGGATATCGTCGACTTTCTCAAGGAGGCGAGCCTGTGGTCACATCAAAAGCTTCAACATGTGGAAAGTGAAAAGGAAGTGCAGGAGACAGTGCAAGTGCAGGATTGTGTCTTTGCCTATATGAGGTGAAGAGCAAAAGCTGAAGATGAAGCTCAGGAGAAAAGACACCAAGGACAGGAAGTAGTCAGCAAGGAACAAGAAGCAGTTGAAGTGTTATGGTGCAAAACATGGGTTAAAGGCTATGGCTTTTGACATTTTGTCACCAGTGGTATCTTCAGGGAGGCTTCACGGGTTCGGAAGGCAATTTCTTTCTATGTTTAGCAGTGGTGATCTACTATGCTTCATTGGGGACTTGTGCTTACCACTTGGGTGGAGTGCAAGCAGATTTTGGGTGCCTGAGGATGTATCAGATGAGGCGCAGATGGAAGCGGAGGAACTTGATGAGGTTCTTATTCCCAAGCAGATACTGGCACATAAGGAAAGAAAGGTACAAGGTAAAGTTTCCCGTCGCTATCTTGTGAAGTTCAAGAATTGTTCACTGATGGATGCGACGTGGATGGAGGAGGGTGACTTAGCATATTCACCTTAGGTAATGCAGCTTTATCTTGATGCCTTTGAGTTGGAGCTGACTCTTGCGACGGCTCATTCAGGTTCAGCAGAACTGGGGTCTGGAGCGTTGCCTGATGCTCAAGAGGGGGGTAGCACTTCCGCTCCCTTGTTACAGACACGCTCAGTTTTCATCTAGGAGTCGCTTGGTGACATCTTTGTATTCACCCAAAGGTACTGAGGCTTACAGTACATCTGCTGATGGGATGTCTATGATATTGTGTACTAGTCACATGAGATGGTAAAGTTGGGTATGGTTCACAGTCGGCCGCATCTTGAACTATAATTGCAACTATGGATGGTTTTTGCCTTTGAAACTAAGGTATGACTAAGGAAGATTGGGACATTGATCTTTGTCATATGGTTCTGGCTGTTCTTGACCACAGAATTGGTCGATTGGATATTGAGATGATGCTATTTGTGGAGTTGGTCTCCTTTGGAATGGCATGGTTTGGTTGAGCTCAAAGTCTGCGGCAATCTGAGCTAACACTTCGAGACTCTATGAAGGGCATAAGTCTTGGGAGCAGTCCTAGGGTTGGTTTGGTTCATGGATATGTGGATTGAACTCTGTTTGTGCATGTATGCATACACTTTTTGAGGTATTATTATATTCTGGTGCCATTGGATCTTGGTACCCTTGAGAATACATTGAGTAATACTCTGGATTGAGTGGCGTGATGCATGTATATTGGTATGATACATCAAGTACTTTATCATGTTCATGGATGCATCACTGAGTGACTTCTGCGGGATGGCCATGAGACATATGTGGGAGGTACTTAGTGGATGTATTGTTTGGATGCATTGAGTGCTTTCATATGCTCATGTTGTATCACTAGTCGTAACTCTTGTGGGATGTCCATGGGTGTAAGGCTTGCGAGTAGCCCTTCGACTGTTATTTTGCAATAGGTAGAGCATCTTGAGGAGCATATTGTTTGCGAATGCATATATGTGTCATGCATATGTTTGTCATATGTAGAATGATGCCTGGTTTTGTTTTTGGCTAACACAGGTTACGTGTTTTCACTTGATTTTAGACTTTTTGCTGCAGGTTCTGAAGGAACAAGCAAGAGTTGTTTGTCTCTTTGACGTGACATTGTGGCCTTATTGTCCAAGATGATTGTTTCATCACCCAGATGCACTAGAGGGGCATTGCTTTTGTCATATGGGGAATCTTTGCTCATACGATGCCTTACTGTGTTATTGAGTGCAATCGAGGACGCTTGCTATTTTTCAAGAGGGGGTTATGTTATGACCCTGTGTTTTTCTCTGGACAACAAGCAGGTGGGCACGGGCACGGGATGGACAGTGTGAATGGCATCCATTTGGATATGAAAAAGAAACGCATGTGGGGCAGCCCAAGTGGGAAAGGGACAAAAAGGGATTTTGAGTTTATAAGGTTTTAAAACCTTAGATGATTAAAAATAATAATATATTTGGAACATGTGTTTTTTTCTATTTGCTTTTGGCTTTTTGGAGAAGCGATTTGAATCGCATCGTGGTTGTAAAAGCGAAGGGTGGCAGATTCCGAAGTATGGTGTTGTCGTGTGGCCATGTGACGTGTAGTGGGTGGCACTTCGACTGGACTGCTGTTGTGGGCGCTTCTGTATTGCTTTCAGCCGCGCGTTCGTCTCCCTCTCCCTCTTTCGCTTGGCACGCGGAGGGCTGGACTGCATGCCGAGGGGGGACACATGTTTATGAAGGGGCTGGTCGGGTGGTGACGTGTGGCGCATCACTTTGGGCTCGCAGGTCTGCAGGAGTACGTGGGCCGGTTGCAGGAGTATGAGGGCTGGCTGCAGGGATTGCATCTAGGCGAAACATGCAGTTATGTGTGGCTGAGCAGGTTCGCACAGGTTTGCAGGACAGGCGATCAGGAGCACCCTTTGTGCAGCAAGCCAGCGAGACAGCAAGGAGACAGGAAGAAGGCAGAGTGTGCCAGGACAGCAGTGCACATTTGGGCTGAGCAGTTTTCCTCACGTTTCCTCTCTTTATCTCTCTTGGGAGGTTACAGGTTGCTGCAGAAGGTGGCGCACAGAGCTGCAGGCAGAGTTTCTTCTTTTTTTTCTCTCTCTCTCTCTCTCTCTCTCATCATGGATTGCAGGCTCTGTTGAAGAGATTGGGATACAGAGGATCAAGCTAAGATGCATGGGGTGATGTTCTTGGAAGAGATGTATTGTTCCTCTTCGTCTTGGACTTATGTGCATTCAGGGATTGCTTGACACGTCCCCTATCTTTCTCTCTTTGGGTTTTGGCAACCGTGCTTGGATGGTATATTTCTCATGGAAACAGGACATTGGTTTTCGAGAGGAAACATGACTTTGGTATCGAGGAAATAGGCCTATGGTTTATGGGATATAGGTCTTTGGTTTATCGGATACAGGTCTTTGGTTTCATTTGGAAAATATGTCTTTGGATTCATGTGAACAGGTTGTAGTTTCTGAAGGTTACATGCAAGCTGTGACTATAGTGAACGACATATGGTTTGGTACAACCCTACTGCTGTTTGGGAAAGGGTTTGAGGGTTCCATGGTAGAGAGGGAGAAGACCTTTTCAAGCAGGGAAGTGTTGTACAGGTGTGCCTTCTCTATGGTATGCTGTGCTGTAATAACGAGAGTTCTTATTTGGAAGTCTTGGGTGAAACTATAAGGGATCCTATTGGTGGAGGATTCTACAAGTTGTACTTTGTACCCAAATTTGATCAAGTAAAGAAATACTGCAAGGGGCGCCACTACGTTTTGGGACCAATCGGTGTCCGTGTAATTTTTGCAGGAGCACTCTAGCTCCCCCTGTTTATTTTCCTTTTCCAGGTCCCTATGGGTGTTGAAGTGCTTGTGTGCGAGTGTTTGTTTCACCGCCCGCCAGATTTCTGAAGGCCGGTTTCATCCATACTCCTTGATGGAGGAGCCTCGCATGACATCATTAGAGATTGTGTGGTTGAGCGGTTGAAGTTGCCTACGACAATGGACACTTGTGGCGTAGTCCTAGCCACTGCCATGAGAAGCAAGTGGAAGAAATCGAGCCAGTTTCGGGTTGTGGAGACCCTGGAGGATGCCACATTGGCTTTTGGAGAGAATCATGCTGTATGGCCCTCAGTGCTGTAGCTCATCATGATATTGCGTAACTTTGCGTCTCAGAGTTTCTAGCTTAGACAATACATCCGTAAGTGGTGTGGCAAGTGGGGTGTTTTTTACATCAGATTGTCAGGTGTATTCATCACGTGCTCATCATCACTCACATGTTCAACCGTGATTACGGATCAAAATTTTTTGCCAACACAGTAATCTTTTGCTCCCTCGGAACGCTCTATCTGCGAACCTCGAAAAGAGGATTTACCCACATACTAGAGAACTTGGCTCTGATACCACTGTCACAAATACAGAAGCATGTGCACACAAAACCTTATCCCATACATAACATCATGGCATAATACATAGCATCTGACAATACATCATCATACTTTGAAACCACTGAAACCGCAATATGAAAAACTTGCACAAAACACAGCACTAGGGGCTGAAGTTGGGCCAGTCTCCCCACCCCCCCCCCCCCCCCCCCCCCCGCGCCCCCCGGTATCTTTATTACGTTCCAGTACAAGAGAACGGGTGCCAGAGAGTAAACACTCTTCAGACTGGCACCAGATACATCCAGAATAAGATGAAAACAAATCAAACAATTGCGTGAGACTTCAATCTCAAGCTTCCAAGAGTTCCTCGGACACAACCACACTCTGATACGTGATCACACCCTCTAGCAGTGGTGCTGTCCTGAATAACCAGCGATGAAAAACCTTGGCTCTGGCCACTCGAAGGTTCCACCCTTAGAGCCAGAGGCTTCACATAGGTCTAGATATTGTTTGCCTTCAAATCTGTCACGAAGAACCTTGCATTGGGTTGAACAACACTGTTTTCTGCTCCGTGACAACACACAACAGGGCCTTCTTTATACCTTATGTGGTGAGAATCTTTAGCATCAACTTTAGAGAGTAGAGAGAGAGAATATAGAAGACGACACAGTATTGGGTCCCAATACCCACTAAAGGCCCCCAACCCCCTCTCGCCCCCCCCCCCCCCCCCCCGCCTCTGCAAACAGGAGTATTTGCTTATATTATTCTTTGGAGAAATGCTGTACAATGTTGAGTACAAATGATATGAATGCCCAACGCAAGGACGAGGAAGACCGTACATCGGTTGAGTATCCACCTATTCCGAGGCTTTGTTGAAGACTCTCCTTGGCCATCGATGCAAGTCCAGATAGTTGTAGGACTGCACATATGCGGGCTGAATGTGAAGAGTATTTGCTTATATTATTCTTTGGAGAAATGCTGTACAATGTTGAGTACAAATGATATGAATGCCCAACGCAAGGACGAGGAAGACCGTACATCGGTTGAGTATCCACCTATCCCGAGGCTTTGTTGAAGACTCTCCTTGGCCATCGATGCAAGTCCAGATAGTTGTAGGACTGCACATATGCGGGCTGAATGTGAAGAGTATCTTCCTTCTTAGCTTGGAGTGTTTGGATGCTGCAAATTGAGTATGCTTTGCTGAAAATACCTGAATGATTTTGTGTGGGCTAAGGTCATGCTTTTATACCTCCTCAGGACTGCAGTCGGCTTCCCATAGAAGGCTGTCGGCCGAGGCAAAAGACCCACGACTGACTGAAAGAGCAGTAGGCTGCTGTAAAATACCCCCATGACTGGATAATGCCAGTCGGCAGCAGTAAATGCTTGGTCAGGTGTTGCATTACCTGTTGGCTGCCCAAATGATGCTGGTCGGGCTGTAGCATTACCTGTTGGCTGCCCAAATGATGCTGGTTGGGCTGTAGGCCTAGTTGGCTGCTGGCCGACTGGGCACAAAAGCCACCAAGGGGCTTTCATGGCAAAGGCTATCCCAAGTTGGGGCTACCTTGGAGGGCTGGCCCCTTCTATGTGAATGAACCTAAAAATGCGTGCATGCATCTAATGCTAAGGTTGACAACTACATGCTTCTGAATGATGCTTTCTCCAAGTGGGTTAAGAGGACTGACATCTCTGACTGACCTCTAAGGCTCAGACTGATCTACGTAGCTCGTGCCTGACTGTCCATGGACTGAGGGCTCACAATGGGGTCACGGCGTATGACATAATCCTAGAAAAGGTTCTACTTTGATGTTGCATTGATGATCATGCCAGTGTGTCACTGTGTACCCCAGTGTAGGGTGCACGTGACACTTTATAATTTGTCCGCCCAAATTTAAGTGTATGTGAACACCTGCACTCATAAACCTTAGTGTAATGAAATATAAGCTGTAAATTGAGTTTGTGATCACTTACGACCTGCAAAACACATAAGACCACCACCTCAGTCCCAAACAGGTGTGCACACATGTGTCCACAGGTTTTCAGGTGTCCCCCGAGCCCATGGACAATCACAAGCAGAAATACCAAGGCATTATCCAGGCAGTCATGACAAGTCATTCATGCTTGTCAAAGCACACACAAATGCTTTATGCATAATATTTTGGATTCCATCAACCAACTTATTCATCTTGTACTACCGAACTCGTCTTGGGCACCGCCCATGAAGGTATAAAGAATGCTCACCAAGGTGGCCACTTCCATGAGACTTCATCAGCATGCCAGGAACTCTCACCAGGGTATCCACCCTTCCATGAAGGCCTTCCACATGTACTACTAAGTCATCCAAGGAACTCACACTAGGATATCAATCATTCCATGAAGCCCTTCCACATATAACCGATTATGCCAGGAGCTCACACTAGGATCTCAATCCTTCCATGGAGTCCTTCCACATGTAACAAACCATGTTAGGAGCTCACACCAGGATCTCAATCCTTCCAGGGAGTCCTTCCACATGTACTAAACCTTGCCTGGAACACACACGAGGGTCTATACCTACTCTTCCATGGTGTTCCTCCACACATGTATAGTCAGAGATATGACAGTTGCAGTACAATACCGCCTTTTATCCCTAGAAAAATGGCCACACCGAGAGGTATGATCATGATGCTGTGGTGTTATTGTCAGGAGCATCAAACTCTTTGGGAGGAGTTTTGGCGGTGCAGCATGCCATCAATGATACAGTGCAGGCACCGACGAAGAAGACTCCCTTTGAGGTGGTATATGGTCGTCCGGTTATTAACCCAATGACCCGAGCTCTCGAAACTTCCATAGGAAACTATGGTGCAGACCAAGTGGTTAGGATTTGGACGAGCTATTGCAACAAGTTCGGGAAGAAATACGGAAGGCGCAAACAAAGCAAGTCCGTGAGGGTGACAAACATCGTTGGGACCTTCAAGGAAGGAGATTGGGTTTATTTGAAGATCATGAAGAGGAGTCTCAAATAGTTTGGGGAAGTTGCTTCCAAACTAGCTCCGAAGAAGAAAGGCCCATTCAAGACTATCAAGAAGCTCAGTGATGTAGTCTTCAAGTTGGAGTTACCGAACCATTGGAGAATGCATCTGGTGTTTCATTCGAGCAACCTTGTAGAGTATCATGCACCTGAGTTGAGTGCTACGTTGGATGACGATGAACTGGAGTGGATGACGGAGGATTACATGAGGTCTTAGTAACGGACCATGTTTTGCACCAGTACAAGTGGGGTTCTCGTCGAAAGCAGCTCTAGTATCTCCTCAAGTTCAAGGGCTACCCAATCCAGCAAGCAATCTTGTTTGATGAGGATCAATTCACGAACAAGTCTCGCTTCTTGTTGAGCTCTTATCAATAGGCCATGTAGCTGAGGACAGTGATGTAGTCTTCAAGTTGGAGTTACCGAACCATTGGAGAATGCATCTGGTGTTTCATTTGAGCAACCTTGTAGAGTATCATGCGCCTGAGTTGAGCGCTATGTTGGATGAGGATGAACCGTAGTGGATGATGGAGGATTACATGAGGTCTTAGTAACGGACCATGTTGTTTCGCACCGGTACAAGTGGGGTTCTCGTCGAAAGCAGCTCTAGTATCTCCTCAAGTTCAAGGGCTACCCAATCCAGCAAGCAGTCTTGTTTGATGAGGATCAATTCACGGACAAGTCTCGCATGTTGTTGAGCTCTTATCAATAGGCCATGTAGCTGAGGACAGCTGCGACGCGATAATGTAACACACCTACGAGTATGCAAGGCACAATCAGACATCAGATAGTAGTCGACAGGCAGAGTCAGACAACATAGAAGACGCATGGCATTGCCATGTGGTAGCAATGAATGGGGACAGGAACGGGGACGGGGAAGGGTTTGGGGATGGGGAACGTCGGGAGGGAGGGAACGGGACGGGAGGTGGGATGGTACACAAAAAAATGCATCAATATATCCATCAAATGTTAAGTATTTATATTACATTTGAGTACTCTGAAAGAAAGCACACAAAATGACAATTCATGATTCATATTCTGTGTACACAAAAAGTTAAAACACAATACAACTGTCGAGACTCGAGGCTGAAGCATAGTCTATTGATTCTAGAATGCAGATACTAGAAAATAAACCATGTCTACGTAAATATAGCTTGGGTAGTTTTTGGTCCATCTGATCCAAAATCCTCCCACCACAAAGTTGTCCCAACCCGAGTCCAATCCTCCTGTGCATTGGGGCAACCATTCGTGCCACGAAAAGATCTATACTCTGCAAGTGAGTATCTTATTTTGTGCCTTGCACCAAGATCTGGCACCGATCCCTCTAAGATAATCTGCCATTCACTGTTCACCTCTCGATCATTTTCTTGACCCTTGCCTTGAAACTCGGGGTCCAAAATGTATGTTGCTGCATGCAAAGGAGAATTATACACACTCGCTCTTTTGACACAAAGTGTTAGAATTGTGCATCTCAGTGTTTTGGGGCTTATTTATCTGGGATTTTATTGGATTTCTCCTATTTATTTGTCCAGGGCCACTCGGCCAGCCCTAGAGGCAGTCGGCCAAGTCCCTACTGCACTATATAAGGAGTTCCCCATTATTCACTCATTCATCCACTTCCCTTGCACATAGTTCAACATTTAGTTGCTGGCCATTGCCATTGTAAAGCTTTACTGCTGTTATAAAGGGTGATCTTGTCCAACTCTCTCAATCTCCTTTGCACTCTCTCATATGTTTACTGTTTATGCTTCCGCTTGTGCTATCTCCTTCATGGTATCATACGCTTAGGTTGTCACCAATTGGCCGACCATTTGGTCCATCTCCAGTTTTGTGTCTCGTTCACTTGAGTCCAGGCCGGTGTCTCATGTGAAGAGGCCAGTATTTTTGCTTAACATGGACGGGAGCTAGACTGGTGCCACACGTGTGTTAGCAGGATGGTGTCGTATGGACGGGAGCCAGACTGGTGCCACCCGTGTATGACCTGGACTGTGTTCTATCCATGGGATTGTCACGCCATGGAAGAGCCAGTGTTTGTGCCGTGTCTTACCTATGGGATTGTCACTCCATAGGGAGGCTCGTGCTTGGAACTGTGTTTTACCTATGGGACTGTCACTCCATAGGAAGACCAGGATTTATGTTTTATGTCGTGCCATTTTTGTGCCCGACAGATGTTTTGTACTTGTTCCATGAACGGGAGATATGTCCATGATACTATTTGCACATGCACTCATGATGCATGCTTGAAACTGTTTTCGCATGACTTGTATTCTTGTGTTTGCTTGCTTGACGTGTCACTTACTGAGCGGGGATGCCTGCCAGTGAGTCGTGAAGTTTGCTCTGTCTTCTGACGAGTTTTGTTGCATGTGAATAGGTGGTAAGTGTATTGCACTTGTTGGTGTAATAGTTTTAATTCTAACCTTTTATTTTATAAGGTTGTATGTTCACATTTCATTAAAAGTGGGCACCCACATATGGGCTAAGGTGGGGAGCCACACTTAACCTTTTGTGTGTGTGGGTGGGTGCATGACCACCTACCCACACCACACCATGAAGCTGGCCGCCCCCATGCAAACTTGGGGAGCCGGCCAGCTGTGGTCGTGGAACTCTCCTCCAACACCTTCAAAAGATGGCGACCACCCTTTTGCTTTGGACACACACGATCGTGCGCTTCCATCTCCACCACCTCAGCAGCCGGCGACTCTGTTCCTCCATGCCTCTTTAGGCTGCGCTACTTTTCCTCTTCAGACTGGCGGCTGAGCCACCCCGTAGGCGGCTGCGTTATTGCATAACCAGGCGGTGACTGTTCTTCTCAGGCTGCGCTGCCTACTCTGTAGGCGGTTGTGTGTGCATCTCCAGTTAGGCGACCCTACAGGCTGTGCTCCACCTCTATACAGGCTGCGCAGGCTGCTCTTCAAAGGCGGCTGTCTATCTCCCAGGCTGCGCATGCTCCTATCCATCAGGCGGCTACACCACAGGCTGATGGCTGCTTCTCCTACTCTGCAGGCGGCTACACCACATGCTGATGGCTGCTTCTCCTACTTTGCAGGTTGCCATCTCCATACAGGCTGCGCTGCCTCTTCATACAGCCCACTGTGTATCCATCTCGAGGGGCTGCTCCTCTTCTCCATACAGGCAGCTGTGCCCTCTACAAGGTGGCTACACTTGCTCAGCAGCCAGGCCTTACCTCTCCAAAGGGCTGCTCCTTTGCAGGCGGTTGCGTCACCCTTCCATAGGCGACATCTCCCTTCTTCAGATAGGCTACACCTTTTCCACAAGCAGCTACCCCTCATCCTCCTCGACAAGCTGCTGTGTCTTGGTGTCTACCACTAGTAGCTGCACACAGACACTTCGGGGTATTAGTCTTCCATCTGCAAGCTACAAGTAAGTGAATTCAGATTTTTTAAGTTAAGAATTGTGTTGTTTCTGATAAAGGACACTCTCTCTACGGCGGCTAACACCCGTTCGGTGCCGTCTTTTGGAGAACCACGGTCCAAAGGTGCGGAGATCGGGAGAGCCAGGCGTTAGTATGGGAGCGTCTGTTTGTGCATGGTCCTGGAACACCAGTGGGGCGCTCTCCGCGGAGTCCAGTGAAGGCATAGGACCGTAGAGACTGGACCACTTAAGTGGTCACTCTACTTCGAACATCTACTTCGAGCCTTTTGTTTGGTACTGTATTCATTTGTACATGGACATCATCTGGTTCTTTGAACCCATGGAGCATTGTATTTGTTAAATACTCCCAATAATATATCATATATTGACGGGGGGTTGGCCCGTTCCGGCCCCAGTGCTGGTGTCCATCTATTTCATTTCATTTCATTTCAACTTCAGTTGTTGTTAAGTTGTCCATTTCAAATTGTGATATTAAGTTGTGCTATTACGCGTGTGGGTGTCCAACGGAGTCTATTCCCACTTGATGGGATCGGTTTCATAGGTCCAGGCTGCTCCAAACTCTGCAAATCTGCCCACTTTGCTGTCCATTTTGCTTCCATCACTTCTCCGGCTGCAGATCAGTCCCATACAGTAAAAGGCAGGTTTTGCTTCCATCATTTCAGTACCTTGCTGCGTTTCTGGTCTAGCCCTCTTCTGGTTGCTGTTGGCCAGTGTGCTTGATTATACTAATCACACCTATGTTTATGTTAATCAATGTTTTAATCCTTCTAGCTTAAGTGGTTCATTATGCTTCACTATGGTGTGTTGAACCACCCTAATCACTTCATTTGGTATCAGAGCCATGCTATTACTTCCATTAGTATCATTATTAACTAATTATCTTGATTAATTCCAAAATTAATCAAGATTATGCTATTTTAAGCGTCTCCTACAGACCACTGCTCAGTGGAGGGTGGAAATCAACCCACACTCAACATCATTGAGTGAGCCATCTTCAGAGCATTGAAGCTAGGCCAACAAGCTTGCTGCCCATCAAAGGAGCTCGCAAACGGTGGAATTTTCACCTGCAACCAGCGCCTCTTTTTCTGAGAAAAACAGAGACCTCTCCTTCGTCGTAGCAAAATCGCCTAAGTCTCAAGAGCTACAAAGGTTCTCGGACACGTTCGACACGATGGTGATGCCAATTTTGGCAATGGAGGTCGTGGATCTCGGCATTGAAGCCTGCTGGGCACTTCTCAGAAAGGGATTTTGTTAAAATCAGAATTAATCACTTCATTTTTGGGCTAATCTTGTGATTAATGCTTTCTACCTCATCTAGACTCACTGCTATTTGGTTTACCTGAAGCATTTTAACAATAAAGAAGCATAACTTGGTCTTATTCATCCTCCACTAGTGCAGGAAAACAGTAAGAAAGCTCCACTAATCAGAGGTTAATTGGGCCTAATCTCAGAATTTCTTTGCAGTTGGGTTCTCATTCATGCTATTGGGAATGTGTTACAAAGCTCTATCAACTCACATTGTGGTTGCCCATTAGTTTTGGAAGCTCATTGATTATTAGAAGTTTATTACTCATTAGTAGTGGAAGCTAATGCTCATTCTTCTTGTGAACTTTCATTATGCCAAGCTCAAGTGAATCATCTAATAGAAATCACATCAAAAAGAAGATTACAAAGATAAAAAAGAAGCCACACTACTATGCTTATGCAAGGGCTATGGGTCTCATTGTTTTTTTGAGCAACAACATGCATGTGTATGGTGAGGGTGAATTCTGGATCGTCTTGTTAGATTGTATCCCATTCAAATTTGTAAAGAGACTAGACACTGCATGTTGGGTATTCATCCTGAAAGTAAGATCTTCCCTACAATGGCTTATTCACCTAAGATAGATAAATTTGAAGGACATAATTTCTACACAAGGCAAACTAAGGTAAATTTACTTTGATGAAGAAAGGTTTGTGGAATGTTGCAAATGGTAAAGATAAAAAATCAAGTACAAGGGATGCAGAGGCTAATGGCTAACCAAAGATAAAAAAGCACTTGCCATTATAGCCCTATGATTAAGTGATAATCTCATCCACCATATCAATGGGAAAGAAACCTCAAATGAAGCTTGGGAGACAATGTAATTTTTGGAGCAAGCCAAGAACTCCAAAATCTCTCTTCTTATAAAGTTCTTTGAATTAAAAATGAATATGGGGGATTCTCTTTCCACTCATATAAACTATATGAAGAGCATTGTAACCCAACTTGCAGGAATCAACAAACACTTTGAATGGATCAAAGACATCTTTCAAAGGATCTTTTTAGAAAAAGGAGTTTCCTAAGAAGTCTTGTAACTTTTGCGGGAAAGCTAACCATGAAGATACGGATTGTTTTTTCAGGAAAAAGGCTCAAAAAGCGTTACTTGCAAAGGAAGCAAATTCAAGTGAAGATGAAGCAAAGGAAAAAGCAAGAGCCTCACATGAGGCCAACATTCTTCTAGATAGTTGGGCTTTCTAAAAAAAAAGAACTTACCCTTTCCACAGTCATTCCCATATTCTAAACTAGTTGTAAACATAACTAGGATCTAGTATCTGGCATCATAAATGGCATTGTAAGCCTAACTGGAGTAAGACCTACGGGCACCAGCATGGTCAACATATCCATCATTGTAAACAGCAACTAGGACTAGCATTGTTATCGACTTCTGCAGCGCGCTCTAAGAGCTCCGTCCTCTTCTCTTGGCTTACATTTGGGCAAAACTGCACCTCATGCTCGGACTCACGGAGAAGGTGAGCTCTCCCCTTGTTTGCCCCACTTGTTCATGTGTATGGGCGTAACCTCTAGCGCCATTGACGTGAACCTCCCCTGCTTTCGGGTCTTTGGGCATTCACCTCTTCCCACCAAGACCAACCTGAACCCTTGCCCCCAACACGGGTTGCTGGTGCTCGTGAGGAAGAGGCCATTGAAGGTTGATGGCAGCTTAGATGGAGCTTTGGCGCGCTCAAGCCTCAAGAACTTGTGCAATGTGCACACTGCAGAGCAGAGATGGAGGAGAGCAGAGATCGCTCAGCAAACTTTGCACTTCAGTTGGCAGCCACGTGGGGCACCCAATCATGCAGTTGGTCAAACTCCAGCTGGTCGGCCAGCAGATTGGACAAACAAGGGATTAAGCGTAGCACTTAATAACATTTTATGCATTGTCCTTTGTCCACAACAGGCTGACAACATTAGAGTGAACCGACCTGCACCTTTAGTCCACATATAAGAACCTTTTTGAAGAAGCATAGAAGTCAGTAGAAATCCTGTAGAAGGCCAGAGGTCTCCCAAGGGCCTGGCAGACGTACAGTCATTTATGTTACCTTTTTGTACCATAATGCAAAGAAAACTCTACACCAAATCTCTCTCTCTCTCTTCTCTCCTATGTCTTAATCATTTCATTAATCAACATCTTGTTCTTAATCAGGCTTAGGACTCTGGATTAGGTAGTAAAGCTTTTGTGCATGCAATAGTGCAATTCTGCCGCACTCTTCTTTCTTTATCTGGAAAACCCTAGCACATAGGCCTAAGTGTTCTACACCTATCATCATCATTTGCAAAACATGCCCCCCTCTTCCTTTTTTTTCCCCTCTTTTGTGGAGTAATTGCTTACTGAAATGGAAGTGCAAAAGTTACCAGGCAAAAAGCGGAAAATCTTCCTATTGTGCTCTCTCAGTCCTCCGCTTGATGCACAATTTTTTTGACCCCAAGCTGCTAAAAAGGTGTGAGCTTTGGATCTGTAATGCATGAATGGCTCCTGCTCAGCTAGTTGTCCTGCTCTCTACCAGCCCATGATGAGGGAAAGGACTTTTGCTTCTTTTATGCTCTCTTTGGGCAGACAAACTCGGCTGGGACTTTGCCATATCAAGCCAAAAGCTGTCCAAAACTCACTGCTCACCTTCTCCATCATAGGTATGCTTATTTTGTTGAAGTTCTAGAAATCCCTTCATAGTGCACCTAGACAAATTCTCTGCTCATGCTATCCTCGCTACACTCATGGCATCTGTCCCTTTTTTGATAAGGTGTACAATGACCTGAAACACTTCTAACCCTAATCATAGTGTTCCCTAGTAGACTTGAAAGTTGATACATGCATCTAATTCATAGGGATGAAATACACGGCATCAGGTCTCTCATTTCTTCTCTTATCTCTGCATTACCTTTCCTGTTGAAACCGCCGCTAGAATCTGGTTATTTCAAGGCCAGGTCATAGCATTAATTCCCTGAAAGTAAGGTAATGTTGTAACTGCTTGCCTGTCCTTAATTGATCGCCTTTTCTTTTTCTTCTTGTGCTCTGTTTTATGCTAGCAAAAGTAAGGAAAGAAGTCCTATGGATGTTGACTCTACTTCTCCCCCTCTTTCTTCCAGAACAAAAAGGAGAGGAAAAAAGTACGCGAAGTTGGTATTCTTAAAAAGGATCCAGAGGCCATAAGGGAACAGATCCGAAAACTCGAAACAATGAGTAAGACTAATTTTCTTTTTCTACATGTGGTTATATTCTTGAAAACGTAAGTTTTGACTGTTAGTGCAAAATGGTTGAGTGGTTGCAATTAACAATGGATCTTTCTGTTTTCTTTAACCTATGAATGCATGCTCTTCTTATTTGAAAAAAAAAACAGTAAGTAGATGTATCCGAATTTTCTGGTTGGAAAGTGGACGAGTTCCATTCTAGTGAAAGACTAAGTTCAATGCCTAAAAGTTTATCCAAGGTAGAGACAATTGACGCTGCTTTGGTACGATCAAGATCATGATCCTTGGGCCCAGGTCATTGCACAGAGAGTGCTTCAAGCTTGTGGGGACATGGACACACTTACGAGTTGTTTTCTTGGGCCCAAGATCCATGATAAGACAAGCCGCCACATGACATATGGAGCGAGGCTATACATCATTGACCCTCCTTGAATGGGCCTTCTTTCTATCAAATTGATGCACTACAGTAGTTGTACATGGTTTTTGTTGGCGTTGAGGTTGCATGTGTATTCATGTGTCAGAGGGGATGAGAGAAGTTGAATCGCTGATGTATGCTAGGACTGTAGCGAGTACCCAGTAGAAGGCCTTTAGGTGGCTGATGTCTTGATGGCAAGAGGCCAGCATTAGGGCAGCCAAGGATGGCCACCCTAGGGAGCTGCTGTGCGCAGCCAGCCAGCTGGCCAAGACCAGCCAGCCCACGCAAGGCGCTTTGCTGCAGCAGAGCCGTCGGCAGCAGGGGAGCGCACAGCACGGTGGGGCAGCTAGCAGGTACCCTGCGCAGGAAAGCACAGGGACCAGCAGGCAGATGCACAGGTCAGCAACCAGAAAAGCATGCTCATATGACAGACACAGGCCGGCAGTTTTAGGCATAAAAAAGCAGCATTGTCTATTTTTGGGAAACGCAATAGAGTTTTTCCCATTGAGCATAGGCAATGGCTTTTTTCTAAAAAAAGGGGAAAGCTGTAAGTCAATAAAGCACATGTGAGTTTTTTTTATTAAAACTGAAAAGCACTAGTTTTTTGGGAAAAAACTTAGAAACAAGTACCCCTCTTGAGGTGGTTGCTTAGGAGTTCTCTAGATTCAAGGGACAATCTCGTTGGTTAAGAGGGCTGAAAGTACACGGTGAGCTTCCAAGTGCGGGATTCGAACTTGTAATCGTGGACGAGCGAGATTTTCGCGATGCTTCATCCCGACATGCAAGTTTTCCTTGACTAGCAGCAAATTATCTTGGGTTTGTCATGGCTGATGAATTATAGAACGATGGTGGGATGGATGAGAATGCTCAATCTGACGATGGCCATCAGGATGCCAATGTGATGGTGGACACTAAGGTTGACTTCCAATGCCAGGATGACCTTTCTTGAGCAACAAATTGCGAACCTGGCCAATACAATTGTTGTTATGCAAGTAACGTTGGCACGTTTGGTGACAACAGAGGGAGCTGAGACATCTAAAGTTGCACCCTCTTTTACTCCAGAGCCCTATATGGGGGAGCGGAAACAGAAGACCGAGGAGATAGTTAACTCTTTGCTTCTTCACGGATGGGGTACACACACTGAGTTCCATCCTTTCCCCAAGGATAAAAAGATAAACACATGGTACACTGATTCCTGACAGGAAAAGTCCTTACTTGGTGGAAAGAGTTACAATTGAAGCCCATGACGTGGGTAGATTTTGAGAGAGTTTTCCGGGAAGAGTTCTTGCAAGCCAAGGATGAGTATGATATTTGTCAAAACCCCAAAGGATCTCCTCGTAGAACGCTCATGGTTCAAGACTCGAAACCTGCAAACAAACAAATAAACAAGAAGGGGGTGCAAGCTTGACTCACCTCCCAAAAACCATGACAGCCGTGGGCAAGCCCATAGTCTTGGCTGTCCTCACCGAGCCACGAGCTGAGCTAACTAGGTTGACGTACCGACCAATCTCTACCTCGCGACGTCCCATACCGCCACGAAGCTACCCTCACGGGCCTTGAGACTGCTGGCCTCGGTTGCGTAAAGCAGGTGCACGTCTGCACTAGATTCAGGCTCCAGATCATAGAGCTCTCACAAATCACGCGAGACTCTATATGACTAATGACTAACCTTGGTCACCCTTTTATAGGCTCTTGGCCGGTCATCAGGCGTCCACACTTGGGTGTCCGCCCGTCCATACTTGGGTGCCCGCTCGTTAGTCTATCCCTAACTCAGCTCGCCAATCAGCCTGCCTAGCTCCAAGCTTCCCCAAACCTCGAAGTTAGTCTTGCGTGCGTGTAGCACACGGTAGATACACACTGTGCACATGACATACTCCCCTTCCTCTAAGAGCTCACTCCTGAGCTCACAAAAAAGCCAGGGTAATCTCTATGAAGAGTAGTCAATGTCTCCCATGTAGCGTCCTCCTTAACACGATCCTTCCACTTGATCTTGTATTCCGTGAAGCGTATTACGCAATCTTCTTTCACGAAATCCAAGAATCTTTTTAGGTTCGTGTGGAACAAATGTCGTGTCCTCGACATCTATGATTTCTTGAGAAGTAACTAAGTGGTGTGCTCCACGCAGTACTTCCTTAAGTCTACCGACATGAAATACAGGATGAACTTTCACATGAGAAGGCAAATCCAATTCATATGCGATCAATCCGTCGTGTAATACGAAATGGTCCACAGTATCTAGGGGATAATTTTGAAGATAGACGTGTTCGTAAAGTCTCGGAATCTTTCGGAACTCGCAAATACACCATCGGTCCTTCAGAGAACTCTCTTGATGAACAATGTCTATTAGAATAAAATCTGTCTCGGTCTTGAGAACTTCTAATAGATTCCTTCGCAACTTGTAACATTTCTTGCATATCTTGCAAAAAATTACGTGCTGCATCATGGTGAAGTCCTGAGAATCCTACTGTAACAGGTGATCTAGGTTGAAAACCATACGTAAGCATGAAAGGACTAAAACCTGTACTCGTATGCTTAGTACTGTTATTATAAGCAAATTCTAACATAGGAAGATAATCCTTCCATGAACTCTGTCTTTTGGATACATATGTCCGAAGCATATCCTCTAAAATCTGATTCACTCTTTCAGTCTGGCCATTAGATTGAGGGTGATCTGAGGAACTCAAATTCAAAGTTGTTTCCAACTTCTCAAAAACAAGTTTCCAAAAATCACTCGTAAACTTAGAGTCCCTATCACTGACTATGTCCTGCGGAAACCCGTACAGTCTAAACAATTGCTCGATAAATTGTCGTGCTAATTGCGTAGCGGTAATAGTCTTCCGGGTTGGTAAAAATCTAGCCATTTTTGTCAATCTACCACAACCCAAATAGAATCGTGGCCCCTGATGTGTTCTTGGCAATCCGGTAATAAAATCCATGGAAATACTTTCCCATTTATTACCTGGGATTTGCAAAGGATGCAACAACCCAGCCTGTCTAAAGCGTTAAGCGTTCAGCTTTATTTGCCTGACAAATTTGACACTTGAGAACATAATCTTCTACATACCCTTTCATCTTTGGCCAATAAAAAGTGTGTTTCACTAACGATAGCGTCCTGTGTACCCCAGGGTGTCCAGCAGAAGGGGCGTCGTGACACTCCTTAAGAATCTTGGACCTAATGTTCGAGATCTGTGGTACACAAATTTTGTCATTACGGAATAGTGAACCATTCCGAATCATCCACTGGCCTCTTGCAGCCTGAATGGTAGGTTGTTCAGTCATTGATTCTTGGTCAATCAATGAGCTCCCGTCCTGGATCTTCTGCCAAAATGGACCAAAATAACTATCAATCCTGCAAAGCCCTCTCAATGACTGAAATAAGTTAGTAGAAATCTCGGTGAACGACAAAGTATTCACCTCAAAATCTTGCATTAACTCAGCCCAACGAGCTTTCATTCCTCTCAAATCATCTGCATCACACACATACTTGATTGATTGATGATTAGTCAATACCACAAACTTGGAGCCATATAAATAATGTCTCCAAACCTTGAGAGCATGAATCACAGCATAAAGCTCCTTCTTACGGGTTGGCCAATGAGATTGAGTGTCGGCGAGCTTTTTACTTTCAAAAGCAACCGGTCTATCATCTTGAAATAGAGAAGCCCCGATGGCATAGTCACTGGCATCAGTTTCAAGAACATAAGGCCGACTAGGATCGGGTAATGCTAAGATAGGTGCTTTCTTGACTTTATCTTTCAAAAGTCTGAAGGTCATATCCAAATCGTTATTTCAAGTGATAGGCTGATTTGACTTACGTCCACGACCTTTCAACAAGTCGGTCATCGGTAGTGTGAGCTGAGAGTACTCTCGCACAGATTTCCGAAGAAAAACAACAAAACCGAGAAAAGAACGAAGTTGTTTCACTGTTCGCGGTATAGGCCAGTCGAGAACCTTCTGAACTCGGTCATAGTCAATGCTCAATCCATCTCTAGTGATCTTGTGTTCCAAGTAAATGATTTCTGTCATAAAAAACTCACATTTACTTAATTTAGCATATAGTCGATTTTGTCTTAAAATAGATAAGACAATCGTGAGGTGTCTAACATGATCCTCAAGAGTACGACTATATATCAAAATATCATCCAGGAATACCACCTCAGATTTTCCCAAATGTGCACGAAAAAGATCGTTCATCATTTGTTGGAAAGTGGCTAGAGCATTGGTTAACCTAAAAGGTAATACGAGAAACTCATAATGGCCATACCTAGTCCGAAAGGCGGTTCTTTCAACACGCCTTTCATGAATACGTATCTGGTGATAGCAAGTACGTAAATCTATCTTCGTGAAATATTTCGCTCCTGCTAACCGGTCAATCAAGTCATCTGATCTAGGGAGAGGATAACGGGTCTTAATTGTCAGCTTGTTCAATCTCTTGTAATCTATACACATTCTCTAGGTGTTGTCCTTCTTTCTTCCAAGCAACATAGGTGTATCCCAAGGTGATTTACTTGGACGGATGTGGCCCATCCTCAAATAATCTTCGAGTTGTTTAGCCAACTTATCTTCCTCAGCAGCACCACGGATCAAGTCAATATGATGATCTACTGTCCTTTCAGGTGGTAAACCCGATGGCAGTTCCTTAGGAAATACATCTTGAAACGAATCAAGTATCTTCTGTAATTCTTTGCTTTCAAATACACTTAATTCATTGCCATCCATAGAAGGTATGAGAAATGAAGAAAGTGGAATCAATACACAATGGAAAGCAGTATACAAAGAAGAATCCATTATATTTCCAAAATCGACTGTATTTACAAGAGGTCCCTGAGAGGGATGTATACAATACTATACTGGGTGTTCCTATGTTGAAAAGAAAAAATATGACTAGACCAATCTATCTGGACTTGAAGAGTCTTAAACCATTCAATCCCTAATAACAAGTCTACATGTTCTAGGTGCATAACATAGCATTCTAGAGTATCTTTGTAGTCCTGAATCCGGATTGGTAGCATCTCCACCTTTCGACCCCATACTTGCCTTCCCACAGGTAGGCGTACCTTATAGGTATGATCGCTGGATGTCGTATCAAGACTCAATTTCTGCACAAGTTTGTAGTTAACAAAGTTGTGTGAGCTGCCAGGGTCTAGAAGAATGTGGATTCTATGGCCATTTACTTCTCCATAAACTCGGAGAAGATCATGCAAGCCAAAAACTTTAGAGTTGAACAAACAATCAGAACATGTACTAGGGCGAGAAAGTACAGTAACTGACGTACTTGTCAAAGACAACTGGTTAGCTGCCTTTGGCTTGGGTCCTGCGTTGGTCTTTGCACCCTTTTGCTTCGGGCACTTGTTACGCATGTGTCCTTTTTCTTCGCAGATAAAACAACGGCCCTTCTTCCTGAGCTTCAAAGCCTTAAGTAGTTGTTTCTTCTTCGTTGGAGTCGAACTTGGATTCTTCGAAGTTTGGTCCGAAGACTTTCCTTTTGTCGAGTTAGCCATTGGTGCGGAGACTTTCTTTTGTGCTTGTTTCCCTGCTCGGTAACGGGTTTGGACTTGAAAGAGACCATTGTATCATCATAGATACGAGCTGAATGAATGGCTTCGTCCAAAGTTTTGCATTTGTTATTTTTAACCTGTAAACGGTATGAGTCTGGTAAACCGGCTACGAAGAACCCCAAAAGAGTAGTGGGATCCATCTTTGTAGCTTTCATCTGCAAGTCTCTAAACTTCTAGAGGTAGACCTTATAAGTGAGGTGCTGCGAGGTCATGATCAAAGTTGTAAACCGGGCAACAACATCATAATCATCCTCTTTCTTAAGGAATTCCATCTTAAAGACGTCTTCAAATTGTGCCCAAGTCGTTGGCTTAGGGTTGAGTTCCTTCCACCAAAGCAAAGCTTTGCCTGAGAGGAAACCTGCTGCTAACTGGATCTTTTTTCCATTATCATATGGATGAAACTGAAAATGGACCTGCCACTTATGTATCCAAGTGTCCACGATCTCCTTGGTACGTTGCTTTTGCTCGTCCCCGAACGGTTCCGGAGTAATGTTGGGGCCTAAAGCAGAGGCCAAAGTATCCATACCCGAAAGAGTAGATAGGGCAGTGATCAAGAGAGAGATGGAGTTCTGCAAAGCTTGCATCTGGGTGGCAATTTGTGCTTGACGTTCCGAAGACGAAGCTTCGAGAGCTACTTTGAACTCTTGGAAATTTGATTTTGATACATAATCGTCAAAAAGATCGGCATCGGTATCTTCCGTAGTAGCCGGCAAGCCTTTGCGTTCGACAAGGGGCTCCAACTCCGATTCTTGGGTCGACATCGTGAAGAGGGCAAGTGGAGAGAAATTTCGATCTTTGCACAATAAAAGTGCGAGGGAACTTGAGAGCTTGAGAGCTTGAAAACTTGAGAGATGTGTGGCAAGAAGCCCACTTAAGGGGTTTATATGACCTTCCCCAAAAGCAACTTGAGCTTTTGCTTTTGTGTTTAAAAAAAATAAATAAAAATAAATTATATATATATATATATATATATATATGTATGTATGTATGTATGTATGTATGTACATACATATATATATATATATATATATATATATATATATATATATATATATATATATATATATACATATATATGTATACATATATATATATACATATGTATATATGCATACATATATATGTATACATATGTATATATGTATATTCTGCTTTCTTAAAAAAAACACACCTTTAAACCTTAGAGAGGCCTTTAAACTCTTTAAAAAAAAGTTTAATCTAAAAAAAAACCGAAACAGCCCAAATCAGCGTTTCAATGCTTTTCTGGTTTTTTTTTCTCTTCCCTCCTGGATTTATCGTTGTCGGCGCTTGCTTTGCTGTTGTCGGCCACCTGGCTGCCGTTGACGCTTTCTTGCCGGTGCCGCCTATGCGTAGGCGTCCAGGGCGGTCTGCGCCTAGGCTTGGCCGCCTACATAGGCCTGGCCGCCTGGCTGCATAGGCCCAAGCGCCCGCTAGCCGGGCCGCCTGGCTGCATAGGCCCAGGCGCCCGCCAGCCTGGCCGCCTGGCTGCGTAGGCCCAGGCGCCTGTCAGTCTGGTCGCCTGGCTGCGTAGGCCTAGGCGCCTGTCCGCCTGTCTACGTAGGCCTAGGCGTCCGCCTGTCTGACCGCCTGCAACTTCCGGTAGCCCACGTCCAGCACGCCAATGCCCGCCAGCGTTCACACCTCTCGCTCGCTCTCTCTCTCTCTCTCGCGTTTAACAAAAGCAAACATGCTTTTTTTTTTTTCTGTTCTCTCTCACAACTTGTTCATGCGACTACACAAACACCGAATCTAGCCTTCTTCTTGTAAAACAAATCAACCCTACTAGACCACCTTCTCCATCACGGGTTCTTTGATGAAAAAGCACATACTATCTGAAAAAACAGCAGCATGCATAAACAAAACAGCAAGCTTCTTGAACACATACCTTTCTTTGACCTCATCTTCTCTAGCTACCAACTTGCTCGTTCACGAGGCACGCTTTGATACCACTGTCAAAACCCCAAAGGATCTCCTCGTAGAACGCTCCTGGTTCAAGACTCGAAACCTGCAAACAAACAAATAAGCAAGAAAGGGGTGCAGGCCTGACTCACCTCCCAACCATGACAGTCGTGGGCAAGCCCACAGTCTTGGCTGTCCCCACCGAGCCACGAGTTGAGCTAACTAGGTTGATGTACCGACCAATCTCTACCTCGCGACGTCCCATACCGCCACGAAGCTACCCTCACGAGCCTCAAGACTGTTGCCGGCCTCGGCTTCGTAAAGCAGGTGCACGTCTGCACTAGATCCAGGCTCCAGACCATAGAGCTCTCACAAATCACGCGAGACTCTATATGACTAATGACTAACCTTGGCCACCCTTTAATAGGCTCTTGGCCGGTCATCGGGCGTCCACACTTGGACGCCCGCCCGTCCATACTTGGGTGCCCACCCATTAGTCTATCCCTAACTCAGCTCGTCAATCAGCCTGCCTAGCTCCAAGCTTCCCCAAACCTCGAAGCTAGTCTTGTGTGCGTGTAGCACACGGTAGATACACACTGTGCACATGATAATATTGTGTCTAAGTTCAAAAATTTGGAAATGAAGAATATGCTTTTTGACACGTATTTGTAGAAGTTTAGACAGTTGTAGGCTCGGGCAACTCACATGGACCTCATCACTATTTTGGGATTCTTTGTGGATGGATTGCTTGATGGATATCAGCTCCAGATCAGAATTAATCGCAACAAAACATTGGATGATGCCATCCGATATGCAAAGATTTTTAACGAGACTATAGCGAAGAAATAGTTAGAGATGTTAGCAGTCATCTCTTGTCTGTACCATATTACTCAGTAGGGAGTGAGGGCCTCTGTTGTGGGTGTGTCCGCCCAGTTAGGAGTATTCTCCATTTTTCTTCATTTTCATGTTTTTTCCCTGTTTTATCTGGTCGTGGGGGACTGTCATCTGCTGGCCGACATGGTCTGTTTGCTACTCGACTGGATCATGTGCTGGCGGATTGGATTTTCCCAGTCATGGGCCTCAATTATGGGCTGTCAGCTTGTTCTATACTGGCCGACCTGTTCCCCAAAGTAGTATATATAGCACCTTGTCGCCCCACACCATTCTTGTATCATTCTGTACCGGATCTAGTTTATATAGCAAAGTTTATATAGCTTCTCACTTCTGCGTTTTCTCTCTCATAGCAGTTTGTCTCATTTCCGTTGTGCATTCTGACTTGGTATCTGAGCCCTTGGTGGCTTGAAGCTTGGAGATAGTGAGAGCTTGAGGGTTTGTGGCTTTTGGTGATGATTGGAGAATTTCTGGGCTGTTCGAGACGTGGAGAAGCAGGTAGAATGCGGCCATCATTGCTGGACAACCACCTTGCATAGTGTTTGCAACCTCTTTTCATTTTTTTCCCACCCACCCTCCCTTCACAAGACCTTGTGAACCCTTGAGATGACAGATTTTCTCGAGATGGCATAGAAGCATGTGAAGATACCCACCCTCTCGACATTCCCGGTGGACCGACAGTTGAACAGAACCAATTATGACATCTGGAAGGTGATGATGGAGTCTGTCCTAGAGTCTTATGATTTGGCTGATTTCATTGTGGTTGGAGTTCCACAGTCAAAGTTGGAGAAGGGTGAGCTTTTACCTTCTACTAGAAAAGAGCGGGAGGCTCAGGCATAGTTGTGGGATCGTGTCAATTTCTGAGGCTTGGGAGGGCTGCCAGAGGGTGCCAAGGGCAGTACAGTGCTGGCCGACTGGGTGTTTATCAGTCGTGGGCACTCTTGCTGCTGGCCGACTGGTTTTGATCAGTCGTGGGCACCAGATAGCTGGCCGACTGCATTTATGCAGTCGTGGACCTCTTTTCTTCAGTCGTGGGCACTTTAGTGCTGGCCGACTGCCCTTCCAGGGAAGTATATATAGGTCCTCAGCCCCCATGCCTTATTTGTATCATTCCTCGGGATCTTCTTGTGTATATCAGAGCAGAGTTACACGCCTACATCTCTCTCTCTCTTGTGCTGTTTTTTTGCCTGCGTTTTTGCTCGTGTTCCCAGATTTGGTCATCATCTCCGTTGCGTATTCTGACATGGTATCAGAGCCCTAGGCTCTAGATAGGTCTTGGGATTTGTGTGAGCAAGAGGGGACTGTTTTGTGGCTGATTGGTGGACTGTTTTGGGGTGATCGGGAAGAGGAGAAGCAAGAGGAAGGCGGGTTGATTTGCTGGACAGCCACTTGCAGGTATCAGTTCTTCTTTGTTCCCACCCACCCACCCTTTTCAGAGTACATCCCCGCGATGGCAGATCTGTATGAGATGGCCAAGAGACATGTGAAGATCCCGACACTCCCCACGTTCGCGGTGGACTGTCAGTTGGACGGGAGCAACTACGGCATATGGAAGGTGATGATGGAATCCGTTTTGGAGTCTTACGACCTTGCCGATTTCGTCGTTGTTGGTGTTCCACGGCGGGAAGTAGAGGAAGGGGAGTTACCGTCAACCCGAAAGGACCGGGAGGCCCGGACGCAGATGTGGGATCGCGTCAACGCCAGGGTCCGTTCGTTTATTTTCCTCAATTGCACGCCACAGGTAATTAATCATGTAAAGCACATGACGCTGGCCAGAGGTATATGGCAGCATTTGGCCTCACTTTACAACAGGGTATCGCCCATGAAGAGGATTTCCTTGGAAGTACAGATGCGGGTTATGAGCCCTACAAAGTCGTCGACGATGCGAGAGCATATTAACAAGCTGCAGGCTCTTTAGCAGGAAGTTCTCTAGGCTGGGAAGGAGATATCGTCAGAGGACATGGCCATCATGTTGCTGTCACATTTGCCCTCTTCGTACTCAGCATTTTACTCGTCTTTGATTACCAGTGGCAGGCTCAGCACCATCACGTGGGAGGAGCTTGTGCCCATGGTCCTGGACCAGGAGGAACGATTCACGAACCCTCCTCAGGGTGGAGGTTCGGAGGCCTTTACTGGCCAACGGTCGAAAGGCCGTAACTCGGGCAAAGGGAAGGCTTCATCGGAGAAGTCTTCTGAGAAGATGTCCGGACGCTGACCGCGAGAAGCTAAAGGCAGAGAGAACCTGTAATGATTGTGGCGAGAAAGGCCACTACTGGAGGCAGTGTCCCAAGCGGAAGACCGAGACTCCTCAGCAATCATGAAGACTCCGGCTTTTGTGCACCTGGAGGTGATGGACACTGATGCTTCATTTTCTTCAGGCAGGGAGGAGATTGGAGGATTCTCCGCAACGGATACTCGGGAGTGGATTCTCGATAGTGGTGCTTCCAGGCACATGACTCCTTCCCGTTCCGGTTTACAGGATCTCTGCAGGCTTTCTGGTCATATTCTTACTGGGGATACGTCCACTATCCCAGTTCACAGTGAGGGCAGGATGGAGATAGTTCCCGATGGCAGAGGGGGGAAGCATTCCTCCCAGGTGTTATGTTCTGGCACTTGGTTTTCATCTGTTGTCAGTGCATCAGGTTTGCAAGACTGGCGTATGGGTGGAGTTTGATGAGCATTTTGTTGCTCTCCGGGACAAAGCAACAGGCCAAGTGGTTTGGGAAGGTGGAGTGGAGAATGGAGTCTACAGGCTTTCAGCACTCTCTCTCCCAGGTCCTCAAGATTGTGATGAGTGGCAGTGTGGTAATAGTTACTCAGGTGTGGATACGCTGCAGGTGCGGGCTTTCCGAGACCAGGTAGTGGATAGCTTGCCAGTAGATGGCAGCAGTTGGCAGGAACTTTCCAGTACTGAGGTTGGTAGTTCTTGTGTTCGTGAGTCAGAGGAAGCTGAACAGGTCACTTATGCTCTGATGTCTCGTCGTGTTCGGGACATAGAACTTCCAGTAGTTAAGGATGTTCTTTCCACGGGGACCTTTCGGAAAGCCAGGCAGGTGACAGGTGATTACTTGCAGAAGGAGGTGGTTTCTCCAAGCTTTGTGGTTCCGGATTCAGAGGGGGTGGTTGACAGGTTTCATCAGGTTTCCAGGACTTGCTTGTGCACCGTAACAGGTGTTGATCCTTGTGAGCAGTGTGATGTCTCTGTGACTCAGAACCTGTATGGTTCATTGATCTGGTTGATGGACACCGGATTGGACGGGAGCTTCCTGATGAGGCAGTTGAGCTCTTGGTTGCAGATGTCTCTTTGTGAGGCAGGATTGCGTTTCCTGTGGTTTCTGCGACATGCGAAGGATCATGGACTCTTGTACACAGGAGGGGGATTGTTGGATGGAGTCCGACTCCGCGGTTGGAGTGACTCGGTTTGGGGAGGAGATCCGGACACGAGGAGATCTACTTATGGCCCAGGAGCAGTTTTACGGAGCAGGAGGAGGTTACATTGCAGGTTTGGGCTTCCATTGGAGGAACCCATGGTCATCCAGAGGCACTTTGTTCGTGAACAGATCGTTGCTGATGACATCTTGCTGGAGTTCTGTTCGACGGAGGACAGTACGGTGGACCTCTTCACGAAGTCGCTCTCAGGATTTGCTCAGGCGGCACCCCAGCTCCCAGTGGTTGGTTACACAGCCAGGAGCTGAGAGGGGGTGTTAGAAGTCATCTCCTGTCCAGTTTTATACACCAGGGCCTTTGTTGTGGGTGTGCCCGCCCTTATGAGGTGTTTTTCCATTTTTCCCCACTCTCTGTATTTTTCCCCTATTTTTTCCCATTTTTCTGAGGCTTGGGAGGGCTGCCAGAGGGTGCCAAGGGCAGTACAGTGCTGGCCGACTGGGTGTTTATCAGTCGTGGGCACTCTTGCTACTGGCCGACTGGTTTTGATCAATCGTGGGCACCAGATAGCTGGCCGACTGCATTTATGCAGTCGTGGACCTCTTTTCTTCAGTCGTGGGCACTTTAGTGCTGGCCGACTGCCCTTCCAGGGAAGTATATATAGGTCCTCGGCCCCCATGCCTTATTTGTATCATTCCTCGGGATCTTCTTGTGTATATCAGAGCAGAGTTACACGCCTACATCTCTCTCTCTCTTGTGCTGTTTTTCTGCCTGCGTTTTTGCTCTTGTGTTCCCAGATTTGGTCATCATCTCCGCTGCGTATTCTGACAGCTTTATCTTCTTCGAGCAGGGAGGCATTCGTCTTACCGCCAGGGATACTCGGGAGTGGATTCTCGTCAGTGGTGCTTCCAGGCACATGACTCCTTCTTGAGAGTTATTATAGGATCTTTGACAACAGATAGGTCACATCTTCATTGGTGACAAATCCACTAGTGAGGGTAGGTTGGAGATTATTCCCGATGGCAAAGGGGGGAAGCATTCCTCGCGGGTTCTTTATGTCCCATTCCTTGGTTTTCATCTTTTGTCAATACATGAGGTTTGCAAGATTGGCATACGGGTGGAGTTTGATGAGCATTTTGTTGCTCTCCGGGACAAAGCAACATGCCGGGTTGTTTGGGAAGGCGGAGTGGAGAATGGGATTTATAGACTCAGCACTCTCTTACAGGTTCTCAGCTAGGTGATTTGTTGCAGTTTTGTCATGGCCACTTGAATGTGGATACGCTGCAGCGGGCTTTCCAAGACCAGATGGTGGATGGCTTGCCAAATGTTGGGAGCAGACAGGGACATTCTAGTTGTTTCATTCGTCAGTCAGAGGAGCTTTTAAAGGTGAACTATGCTTTGATGTCTGGTATCATTTGGGACAAAGAGCCCACTTCCGTTAAAGGAAGCTCTCTCATGAATCCCAGGAGACTTGGAGGAAAGCCATGCAAGTGGAACTTGAAGCCCAAAGAAGAATAACACTTGGGAGTTGGTTCTGAGGCCGTCAAAACGATCAGTCATTGGTGTCAAGTTGGTCTACAAGACCAAGTATCCATTTGATGGGTCGGTGGACAAGCACAAGGCTAGACTTGTGGCTAAGGGCTTTGCTCAGCGGCTTGACATTGACTATGAGGACACCTTTGCACCGATAGCGAGGATGACCACGATTCGGACAGTTCTTGCCCTTGCCTCTTCTCAGCGATGGTCGGTATATCAGATGGATGTGAAATCTACATTCCTAAATGGTGACTTGCAGGAGGAGGTGTATGTTGAGCAACCTCCAGGCTTTGAGATTCGAAGTTCAAAGGGGATGGTTTACAGGTTATAGGTTACAGGTTATAGAAGGCCTTGCATGGTCTTAAATAGGCTCACAGGGCTTGGACTCAGAATATTGCTTCTTTCTTTCTTAGAAAGGGTTTCCAGAGATCTTTTGCAGATCCGAACTTGCATCTCTTTCAGGAACGCAATATGGTCACCTTGATTATCCTTTATGTGGATGATCTTATTCTCACTGGCGGTCATGTGGAGCACATAGCTGTGACGAAGGCTGCTTTGTCAGCGGAGTTTGAGATGGCTTACTCCATTTCTTTTTTGGGATTGGAGATTTGGCAGACCCAGAGGGGGTTCTTTGTTTCTTAGCAGCGGTATGTTCATGAGTTGCTGGAGGCCTTTGGGATGGAGATCTGCAAGCCTATTTCTTCACCGATGGACTCGAATACCAAACTTAAGTTACTAATCCTTGTGAGCAAGTTGATACCTCTTTGTATCGGAAGCTTGTTGGTTCATTGATTTGGTTGCTGAACACCAGATTGGACTTCAGTTTTCCGGTGGGACTGTTGAGCTCATTTGTGCAGACACCTTTGAAGACTCATTAGGACGAAGGATTGTGGATCTTGCGGTATCTGTAGGGTACGAAGGATCATGGACTCTTCCATGACACTGGAGGGGGAACGAAGGACCGAGTCAAACTCCGAGGTTGGAGTGACTCTTGATTGGGGAGGAGATCCAGACACGAGAAGATCTATATCAGGCTACGGATTTACCCTTGGCTCGGAAGCTATTTCTTGGAGTAGCAAGAGGCAGCCAACTATTGCCTTGTCTTCTACAGAGGCAGAGTACCGGGTTGCGTGTGGTGCTGCTTGCGAGGTTGTGAGACTGCGGAGGTTACTTGGCGAGATTGGGTTCCCAGAGAAGGAACCCATGGTCATCCAGTATGACCTTGTTCGTGAGAAGATTTTGGTTGTTGACATCTTGCTAGAGTTTTGTTTGATGGAGGACAATGCAGCGGACCTCTTCACGAAGTCTCTACCTAAGGCGATTCTCCGTCAGCACTCTAGCTCACTGGGGTTGTTTCCACATCTAGGAGCTGAGAGGGGGTGTTAGTAGTCATCTCTTGTGTGTACCATATTACTCAGTAGGGAGTGAGGGGTTGTGCCCGCCCAGTTAGGACTATTATCCATTTTTCCTCATTTTCATGTTTTTTCTTGTTTTATCTGGTCGTGGGGGGACTGTCTTCTACTGGTCGACATGGTCTGTTTGCTACCCGACTAGATCATGTGCTGGCCGACTGGATTTTACTAGTCGTGGACCTCATTTATGGGCTGTCGGCCTGTTCTATATTGGCCAACCTGCTGCCCATAGTAGTATCTATAGTACCTTGCCCCCCACACCATTCTTGTATCATTTTGCATGGGTGCACGTGACAATTATCAGGGTTTCTTTTGTCGGAATGCAGTAGAAATGAGACAAATTGCTGTGAGGGAGAAAACACAGAAGTGTAGAGAGAGAAGCTGGCTGCTGTATAAACTCTGCTATACACACTAGATCCGGTACAAGCTACGTAGGTCAATCTCCTAGCCATGGAGGTATGTCAGGTCAGTCCTCTTAACCCACTTTGGAGAATTCAGCAAGTAGTCCTCATGTAGGTGCATGTAGATGTCAACCTTAGGAGTAGAATGCATCAGAGGCATGTTAGTTGCATTCATGTAATAGGGGCCTGTTGGGTGTTGGACTCACACTCACACACACAAACCTGCACATTAGGGTTAGTTACTCAACCAAGATATGCATGAACTGCGAAGAAAAAAACAATTCCCACTGGTGGATTGCCTGGTATCATAATCACCAGTCCAATCTGAATCACTGTATGCATAAAGCTGCAAGCTGTCCCCCTTGGGATAGAACAAACCAAGATCCAGGGTACCCTTAAGATATCGAAAAATGCGTTTGACTGCTTGCCAATGCTTTGTGCCTGGGCTGTGCATGAATTTGCTCAACAAAGACACCCCAAAAGATATGTCTGGCCTCGTGTTACACAAGTAAATGAGGCATCCCACTGCCTGGCTGTAAATGCCGGCCTCAAAAGGCTCTCCAATATCATGCATAGTAAGCCGTACACCAGGTTCTACCGGAGTAGAACTGGGCTTACATTCATCCATGTGAAACTTTTTTAGCAAACTTTTTATGTACTTAGTTTGCTGCATAACAATGCCATCATCTGCATGCATAAACTGTATTCCGAGATAGTAGTGTAAAGGCCCCAAATCTGACATATCAAATTCAGTTTTCAAATCAGCTTTGAAATCTGAAATTTGTGCTTTGCTTGCACCTGTAATGAGCATGTCATCTACATACAAGATGACTATGAGAATATCGGCATTGGTTTTCTTCACATATAATGTGCTTTCAGCTGGTCTATTCTCATAACCTTGGCTGGTTAGATGAGCATGTATCTTATCATACCAAGCTCTTGGAGCTTGCTTTAACCCATACAATGCTTTGTGCAATCTGCATACTTTATGTTCCTCACCAGGAACTACAAAACCAATGGGCTGATTTACATATACTTCCTCCTGTAAATCCCCATTTAAGAATGCAGTTTTGATGTCCAATTGATGCACTTTCCATCCTTTATGGGCAGCCAATGCAATCACAGATCTTATTGTGGTCATTCTCGAAGTAGGAGCAAAAGTCTCTTCATAATCTATTCCCTTTTTCTAGGAGTAGCCTTTAGCCACAAGTCTTGCTTTGTACCTGTCAATAGTACCATCAGACTTTCTTTTGACTTTGTACACCCACTTTGTTCCAATTACATGCTTGCCTTTAGGCAATTCCACAAGATCCCATGTATTATTCTTCATGATAGAAGAAATTTCAGCTTGCATAGCTTGCAACCAATGCTCATTCTCATGTGCTTCTTCATAAGAAGAAGGCTCTTCTGAATCAAAGAGACCACCCATGGCGAATGCAGACTCCCCACGATGTACATTCAAAGCATGGCTAGAACTAGCCCTTGTTCTACTTGTGAGTGGAGCTGCAAGTTTGCTTTCTTGCAAAGTTTTCAGCAACCATCTTGGCATTGACTTGGCTGTGTCTATGGCTGTTTGCTCTTCCCTGACAAGATCTTCCACTTCTTCCACAGAAGGGGGCTGAATGGCTGGCTGGTCCACATGTTCTACATGTGGATTTTCTTGTGTAGGGGCTGGCTGATCTGAATCCCCCCTAATTGCAATGGGTAAAAGTCCATCAAACATGTCTTGTATGCCTGTATCATTGCTTTTATACAAGCTGACCATGGGCTGTTCTGAATTTTCAGCAAATACCACATCTCTACTCACAAAAATCCTTTGTGTAGTTGGATTATAAAGACGGTATCCTTTGCTTTCATTGTTGTAGCCCACAAAAATGCATTTAATTGCTTTGTCATCAAGCTTTGTTCGGAGTTGTTCTGGCACATGTGCATATGCCAAACACCCAAATGTACGCATATAATCCACTGTTGGCTTTCGGCTATACCAAGCCTCAAATGGTGTTATGGTTTTCAAAGCTTTTGTTGGACACCTGTTCAACACATGAGATGCACACATTATAGCTTCCATCCAAAATTTGTGAGGCAACTTTTGTGCTTTCACCATGCATCTTGTCATTTCCATGAGAGATCTATTTTTCCTTTCAGCTACACCATTCTGCTACGGTGTATAAGGCACAGTACATTGGTGTTTGATGCCCTTTTGAAGCATATAATCCTTGAATGCATTGGACATGTATTCTCCACCTCTATCTGAGCGGAGTGTTTGGACTTTACATGCACACATATTTTCAGCCATTGCTACAAAGTGTCGAAAGCATGTAAACACATCTGCTTTTGCTTTCAAAGGGTAAGCCCAAGCAAACCTGGAGTAGTCATCAATGAATGTGACAAAGTAAAGATGCCCCCCTATGGATGGTGTCCGCATTGGACCACATACATCACTATGTATGAGCTGTAATTTACTTTCAGCTCTAACAGCTCCATCTTTGGGGAATGGTTTCCGTTGCATCTTTCCCAAAATACACACCCCACATACATGTCTTGGCGGAGACTCAAGAGGCGGCATATTATCAACCATATGATGCTTCTGCAAAAGCATCAAACTCTGAAAATTTACATGCCCAAAACGAGCATGCCATAGCTCTGCATCATGCATAGCAGGAGTGTGGGCAGCCACTGTATTTACATCATAAGTGCGCTTGTCATAGCTGTCCAGCTTATACAAGCCTTTGTATCATGTTCCAGAAGTGACTATTTCATAACCCTTTGATGGGTCTTTTACCAAACACTTCCCATCTTCAAATTCAACCTTTAAACCTTGGTCGTTTATGGCTGAGACGGAGAGCAGATTTTTCTTTATTCCTGGAACATACAATACATTTTTCATACATATATTGGTACCATTGGCTGCAATAAGTATGACATTACCAATTCCCTTTACTGGATATGTGGTATGATCTGCACATGATACAGTGCGGCCATTTGAAGCATAAACCAAGTGCTGAAATACATCTTTGCATGAAGTGATGTGCAATGCAAGACATATCAGTGTCTGAAGCACTTGGTGTGTCACTAGTGCATGTGACCAAAAAAGTGTACTGTTCCTGGATTACATAAGTTGATTGCTGTGCTTTGTCATCCGAAGAGTCTGCTACTGCATTGCCTGCTTCTTTCTTTTTCTCTTTTGCAATCCTTTTCCTACATTCGCTGATGTAGTGTCCAGGCTTATGGCAGTAGTGACATTTTTCCTTCTTTTTGGGCTTGTTTGCATTCTCTTTGTCAGACTTTTCACCACTAGAAGAGGGCTGTCCATGACCAGCCTTGCTAGACTGTTGTCCCCCATGCCTAAAGCTCTTTGCTTTACCCTTATCCTTGGCTGTAAATGCCTTTTCTCCACCACGGTTGCTCGATAAGTTTGCTCTTGTTTGCTCTTCCTGCAAGAGTAAACCCACGAGCTCTTCAAAAGTGACGGGATCACCACCTTCTCTCATTGAGAGGTTGAGAGAGGTGTGAAAACCCAAGTAGGAAGGCGGTAAAGAATGAAGAGTGTTGGTGACCATCTGTCTGTCTGGGATAACCTCATCAATGTTGAGCAATTGTTCCTGCAAATCTTTCACTTTGGTGAGATGATCTGCCATGGAGTCACCCTCATCCATAGAAAGAAGATTAGGCAACTCTTGCTTCATTGCGTACCTGATACATTGCTTCCAATGTGTCCCATGCAAGCTTCGATGTCTTGCACGAACGAATGTGCGGAATAATAGTCCTTTTCATTGAAAGGGCTATCAATGACATGGCCTGTGCATCTCTAGAGTCCCATCTCTTCTGCTCTTGTGTGGGAGCAGGATCTACATCAGGAGCTCTTTGAGCACCTCCCCTTTGAGACATGGCTGGCTGAATGGTATGAGGGCGTGTGTCATCACCACACACGATGCCCCAAAGCCCTTTGGCTACCAACAAATTACGGATCATAAAACTCCAGAGGGAGTAGTTAGATCCATCCAGCTTGTCCTCTTGGGTGAGCACACCAAATACATCTGTAGCATTCTGTGCCATGTCAACAAAATATATCTGCAAGCAAACCAAGCACCAATGTGCACTGCCAGGCAACCAAATGTCTTGTGCAAATGTATGCCTGCAAACCAAAGCAAGTGTAAACCTGCACCAAATTGTCCAATTACACACAATGTGTATACATACGCGACAAATCGCAGCTGTAATGCCCAATTACATGCTCCAATCTGAAAATCCCCAATTTTAAGCACTCCAATCGCTTCAATGTGCATCTAATTGGCCAATTTTCACAAAAGCCCCAAATTTTTGCAAATGTAAGAGGTTCAATTTGCTGATTTTGACCTCAATTTCGAAAACCCCCAAATTTCTGCAAATAAGAGAGGTTCAATTTACTGATTTTGACCTCAATTTCAAAAACCCCCAAATTGCAGGCAAAGCAAAATGCCCAATTTTTTTTTCAATTTGTCCTGAAATTGGTAAATTCCCCAAATTGGACATGCAATTTTCCTGTGAATTTGATTTGCACAGAAGTGTCTGCTAAATCTGCATATGACCTGCACTGGAATGGCTGCAAAATATTGTATTTGTATTTGACCCAAAATGTGCACAGAGAAATACCTTCCTGCAAGGGCAGCAGGCTTGGAGCAGACAATCTAATAGAGTTGACAGCAGGAGCCGGTGGAGCTGTGCAGAGCTGCAGGTGTCGAGGAGGGCAGAGCTGCAGATGGTTGCAATCATTGCAGGTGGAGGCGTTGGAGGGAGTGTTGCAGGGCGGCGGTTGGTTGTGGGCAGCCGACGGGCCAGTCATAGGCGAGCAGCAGGTAGACGTGCAGGGAGGCCTGGAACGATGAGGAGGTGTCGGACCCATCTGCAGGTGTCGAACGAGCAGGTCAGAAGCAGAAGCCGCTGTAGTCGCTGGCGGGAGCGAGCCGGAACGGAACGTCGAGCAGGTCGGCACTGGGCGACGATGGTCGGGGTGTGGAGCAGGATGGACGTGAACGAGACGGAGGGGCGACGCCGCGTGCACGGAACACACCGTTGGAGTAGCGCCGGCAGAACGGGCGACAGTGAGCAGGGCAGTCGCGAGGAGACGGCCGGAACGGAGGGGCGACGTGTGGACCGTTGACGGCTCAGGCCGGAACAGAGTCGACGGAGGCACAGACTGGCCGGAATGGAGTCGACGGTGGGCACCGACGGACGGACGGACGGCGCACCTGGCCGGATTCTCTGCTGGGACGTCGGCTGCAGAGGAGGTGCCGCCCGTTCCCGGCGGCCGGACGGTGGAGCAGTGACGGAACCGGCGGACGGAAACCACAAACGGACGGCGACGGAAATCCGTAGTCGACGGAAAAACACAGCGTCGACGGAATTTCGCAGTTTTTTTTGCAGATTCTGCACAGTCACTACTCCAAGGCCAGCTCCCAGCTCTGATACCAAATGTTGGGTGTTGGACTCACACACTCACACACACAAACCTGCACATTAGGGTTGTGCAGGGTAGAGAAGCTCACACAAAGAAATGAGAGAGAGAGAGAGAGAGAGCCAAAAGTGTGTTATCCACAAAATGCAAGTCAACTGTAAACCGGCCTTCAGAAACCAAAGGGCGGTGGAACAAACATTTGCACATAAAACACTTCAACACCATTGAAGACCTAGAATAGGAAAACAAACAGGGGGAGCTAGAGTGCTCCTGCAAACAGTACACGGACACCGATTGGCCCCAAATCGCAGTGGCGCCCCTTGCGGTATTTCTTTAATTGATTTTAAGAGCTTTGATTACAATATAAGGCTGGGAACTCAGCCGTCACAGTAGAACCCCTGAAGCCTGCAAAGAACCTGCATCTGGCTTCTAATCCACACGGCATCCACAAACAAGTCCAGCCATTGTTCGCATCGAAAGACTCTTCTCACATTGAGTCTGCATACAGAAGCTTTCTCCCATGATCAAGGCTGCCACAACCATCCATAGCCTCTCACACTATGAACAGCATCACACCCTGACGCATCCAGTGCTTCTGCATCACAACACAGACTCCCAAACTGTCTCTCAAAAGAGTATCACAGCACAGCATACCATACAGTCGACACACCTGTACAAACCCTCTCTACCATCCAAGGGTACTATCCATCTCTGTCATGGATTCCCTGTCCCCTGTCTAATCAGTAGCAAGGCTGTACCATACATGTGTCCACTCCTGTACCTTCTGCCTGTATGTGACCTGTCTCTTGGAGAAACCCAAAAACATGTTTCCTCATCGAGAAACCTACGACCTGTTTCCACATGAAACCCTTAGGCCTGTTTCCCTTTGAAACTTATGTCCTGTTTCCATACATCTAGTTACCTGTTCCCACATGAAACATCTGGCAACATAGAGATTCCCATACTGTAGGTCCCACTGTTCCTTTCTAGCAGGAAGAAAACAATCTGCTCCATGAGCACGCAGCCATGCGAGCTTGCATCACTCCCATGCCAAGAAACATAACCAAAAGACGTGTGCCTGTAGCCAAAAACCCAAGCACACATAGCTGAATTTGCAGCCAAACAAAAATAGCCCATAAATTGTCCTGTTTCCACCCTCTGAACTGTCAAACCCTTCCTCTCACAAAGGGCTAGAGAGAACCCTTGCATGTGTGCCACATCCATATAATAAAGAAGTACAAAATATTATATGTTAGAGTGTCCTTTCACACTTGATGTCCAAGGGGAAAAACCACATGGGAAAAAGTGCCCTTGGTTAAGCCCTGTCACACATAGCACTACCATAAGTGAGCATATGCCTATAGGGCCAGTCCTAAGGCAAGCCCCAAGGCCAACCCAAGGGGACAGCCTTGCGTGGGTATCAAATACCCTCAGCCACCATCTAGGCCCAGTCGGCAGCCCTAGATAGGGCCTGGGCAGCAGTCGGGGGTAGGAGTCGGCTAGGTCAGACTGTAATCGGCCAGCAGCCAGGAAGCCTCACGACTTTTTCCAGCATTTAATGCTAGTTCATCCAGTTGTGGCAGATTTAAATCAGGCCGATAGCAGGGTAAACCGGCTGACGAGCTCCCCTTGGACATATATAAGGGTGAGTCATCCATAGACCATAAATTATCAGATAAAAATCCAAGTTCTCAAGCATGAGTCAAGCATGTGTGCTTAGGCAATCAGCCTTTGCATACTTTCAGCTTTCCTTGGTGTTACGACCCCGTGTTTTTCTCTGGACAACAAGCAGGTGGGCACGGACACAGAATGGACAGTGTGAATGGCATCAATTTGGAATTGAGAAGGGAACCCATGTGTGGACAGGCCCAAGTATGAAAGGGACAAAAAGGGATTTTGAGTTTATAAGGTTTTAAACCTTTGATGATTTAAAATATTATTTTTATGGAAGTATCGTTTTTATTCTTTACTTTTGGCTTTTTGGAGAAAAGTGAAATCGCATCTTTATTAAAGGCGCAGGGTGGCGGAGATTTGTGGTGTGGGTCATCGTCGTGTGGCGTGTGGCGCGTGGCACATCACCTTGGCGATCACGGTTGTAGATTCGTGGGTGCTTTATGGCGCTTCTTCTTCTCTTTGGTTGGCTGGTCGTTGGCGCACGGCATCTGAGGCACCACTGAAGGCAAGGCATCATGGGTGAGGATGCACGGCAGCAGCCAGTCACCAAAAAGCAAGTTCAAGAAGGCGATGCGGTGCAAGGGATGGGTGCACAGCAGCGAAACAGCAGGTGCTGGCAGACGTGGAAGTACGTGTGGAAGCAGCCAGGCGAGCAGTTTTTTGCAGCACGGAACAGGCCGGCATCGTCATCATCACTTTCGCTCCCCCCCTTTTGCTTGCACCTTCATCTTCTTTCTACTAGAGTTGCACCGGGCCTTGTGAGCGCGAGAGGCTGCTCCGCGCTCTCTGGATATATGCTCTCGAGACTGTGATTGAGAAGGCGAGATGTGGCTAAGAGGCAGATTACAGGGTCCTTTCATGGTCAGACGCACAGAGGGCTACATCGTGAGCCTTTATGGAGAGAAAAATCTGTTTGTCTGGATGGCTACAGTGTTTGGTTCAGAAAACATTCTATGGGAAGGCCACAATGGAAGCTGTTTTGAAAGCCGGTTTCATCTCCTTACAAAGAGAGCAAGGAATGTTTTGAAAAGTGCCTTGGTTAGTAAGTGGAAGGACTTGGATCATGGGACACATCTAAGGTAGACTTGCAAGAGAGCAAGGGCGCCATGAGAGGTGCCGGCTGGCGAGTCTTGAGCCTTGAGTGTGTACGAGGTCCTCGAACACTGAGCTTGAGGGCTTTTTGAAGATAAAGATCAGGGGTTAAGATTTTGCGAATGGCTCTTGACGCAGAAGACATGGGGTAAGGCTTGCTAAAATTTTGATCGAGTAAAGAAATACCGCAAGGGGCGCCACTGCATTTTGGGGCCGATCGGTGTCCTTGTACTATTTGTAGGAGCACTCTAGCTCCCCTTGTTTGTTTCCTTTTCCAGGTCCCCATGGGTGATGAAGTGTTTTGTGTGTGAGTGTTTGTTTCACCGCCCGTCAGATTTCTGAAGGCCGGTTTCATGGTTCCATTGCCGGTACATCGTCGACTTTCTCAAGGAGGCGAGCCCGTGGTTGTCACATCAAAAGCTTCAACATGTGGAAAGTGAAAGCTGTATAGAGTAGCCCGCCAGCACGTGCGGCTCCCATAGCTCCATCAGTCTTCGTGCCTCCCGACTGACGCCTGCCTCCTGTGCTTCCCCGTCAGAGCCACACCTCTCGCTTGATGCACCAACGGTAGGTCAACCCACGAGCAGCTGCTCTTGCTGCATCAACCAACAGCATTGTGGAGAAGGGTTAGGAGCCTACTGCAAAAATCAGGGTTACTGATTTTTCGTTGGATTTAGGGGCTTTAGTGAATTTATTGCTTCATTGCAAAAACCAAGTGCAGTCAACAGGGAAGGGTAACATTTGGCTCCAAAGTTTAGGGAAGATTTGGGGATTTTTCAGAATTTGGAGATTTTTTTTAGAATTTGCACAATTGCATCTACAAGATACAGAGAAAATTGGGGCTTTCGTGAAATCATTGCTCGCTCTCAAAATTGAAGCTCATTGGTACACATATTTATGGGGCTTTTGTTGATTATGTGCAATTGACACATAAATTAGCGCTCAGAAATTTTGGGATTTTCAGCATTGCAGCTTGAAATTCGGGGCAAAACATTTGCACAGGACATTGTGGTTGCTTGGCATTGCACTCTGGTGCATTTTGGATTTTGCCTACAGGTGCTTTTTACAGTATACTGTTGGCCATGACAACACAGCAAAAGAGAGCTGTCACACAGGTTACCACAAGAGTAGGCAATGCCCCAGCAAAACTGTAAGAATGCGGGAGAGAAATAGCAGGATAATCAATGGATTGAAAGGGAACTCCTTCACCTCAAGAAATACATATGCATGTCCCAAATTTGCAAGTGTACTGCACAAATCTATCAAAATGTCCACACAGCAAAAGAGATCTGTCACACAGGTTACCACAAGAGTAGGCAATGCCCCAGCAAAACTGTAAGAATGCGGGAGAGAAATAGCAGGATAATCAATGGATTGAAAGGGAACTCCTTCACCTCAAGAAATACATATGCATGTCCCAAATTTGCAAGTGTACTGCACAAATCTATCAAAATGTCCACAATGGCATACATATACTGCAGCAAACCGCAAATGTATACATGTGCCGTGAAAAATACGATCAGCTAACACCTGTAAGAGTTGCAAATGCGCAAATCCTAGCAAAATCAAAGGTAAATGGGTCGAATGCTGCAAAAATGGGCTCAATGTAGAGAAGCCCTAATTTTTAGGCAGCCAATTAGACCACTTCTGAACCAGCACTTGTAAATCTGCTAAAGTGTCCAAATGTGCAATTGTCACTTGTACCAATGCTGTAATGCCACAATGCCAAGTGAGTGCACCAAATCTGATGAAATCAAAATGTGTGCCAATGTTGCAATTGCAGGCTCAATGGTGAAAATCCACAAAATTAATGCAGTTAATTTGATAATTTTCTAGCAATTTTTGAATTTTTGGAAAAATTGAAAAAAAAATAAAAAAAAATTTACTGAACTTGCAGTGGGCGGCTTCAACAGGTCAGGCACAAATTTAGAGGAAGATGCAAGTTGGCGCAGGTTCAGTCGGCACACAGTAGTAAGCAAGGTGGCCTCAGTCACGGTAACTAGGTGACACGAGTGGTAGCAGCTGCGCACGGTAGTAGGTCGGCGCAGAGCAAGACTGGGCGTGAGGATTCGGGCACCACAGGCATATGAAGGTAGTTGCCAAGTGCCGCCTTGCTGGCTAGCTTTGAAGGGCTTTGAGATAGCAGACGGTAGGTATGGCTGGCTTCGAAGTCTGAAGGTGAACAATCGGGCAAGTACAAATCGGGCAAGTACAAGTCAGGCAGCAAGTACAGTTGTCGTCGGTGCACATGGGTAAGTGTGTAATGCGTGCAATCGGCTCAAGCAAAAAGCTGAAGAGTAGCAGGAGAAATCCTAACCCTAATTGACAGGCTCTGATACCAATGTTGGGTAGGAGGGCAGCTAGTATGCACACACACACAAGCTCAAGGGCACACACAAGCTCAAGCACAAAGAAAACGTGAGAGTGCTGGAAAAGATGTACTCGATAATGATAAAATGAAAGTACAATGAGAGTACTAAAAAACCTAGGGCTCAGTGCCCAACACTCAAGAGTGTGTTCACACGGGGGAAAAACTTGTGTCCAGCCACAGGGAAAAAGTGCCCATGAGTAAGTTGGGTTTACACCTGAACTAGCCAGGAGTGGCCGGGTGGACATGACCAACACATACTATTGTTTAAGATTAGAGTTCTTGCAAGGGTTGTAGCCTTAATATGAAAGTTTTTAGTCCTATGGAACTAATATAGATGTATGGGATAGTCATGGGAAAAACTGTACACATTCTTTTTGACCTTGGGAGTATTCACAAATTCATGAATGCCAAGCTTGTGCAGAAGTTGGGAGTGGAGACGTAGCCAAGTGATCACCAATATCGTGTCGACATGCCGTGCCGTCAGGCACATAGTTTTGGGATCGTTGGGTGTCTCAGTTGCCTATAGCTATATATAGAGCTACTCGGAGCCACTAGATTTCATGATTTTAAGTCTGGACAGAATAGATGTTATTATTAGGTAAAGAGTGGTTTTATAACCACGATGTACAAATAGATTGAAAGGGTCATAAGCTATCTTTCGTCATGGATGGTGTCCGCTTGTGTACGGGGTGATTTTGATGTCTCATCGACTACACTTGAAAACTTAGTTGAACTTCGTAATACAGTAAAGAATTCTAGTTATGAAGTGTTCCAGTGTGTTCTTAGATACCATATCATTTGATGCTTTAATTCAGTTAGTCTTGATGTATCGGGGGAGACGCAAGATTTAGAAAACATTAGGGCATAGCTTGCTGATGTTTTCCCAGTTCAATTACCTCATGGTCTTTCGCCCAATCGGTCTGTTGATCATAAGATTGATTTAGTTCCAAGGTCTGAGCCTGTGAGCATTGTGCCTTATAGGATAAGCCCGTTGGAAGAGGATGAGATTGCCCTACAGTTGTCACCATGTCCTTTCACACCTAATATCCAAGGGGAAAAACCCAAAGAGAGAAAAGTGCCCTTGGTTAGCCCGTGTCCACATGTGGCACTACTCATATCATATGTGGCATAACTCAAAGCATATATGCCAATAAATCTCCCTTGTAGTGGCAATGTGAACTTGTACAAGGTTTGAGCAGATCACTGTCTGTAGGAGAGTAAGCCTAAAGCTTTGCGGAAAGCTTCAAACTTCTCTCGAGGCAATGCGTTCGTGAATAGATCTGCAACATTGTCATGTGTAGGGCAGTAAGATAATGAGATCTCCCTTGTGTGAATCCTCTCCCTGACATAGTGATAATGAATCTCTATGTGGTTAGTACGTGCATGAAACGCTGGGTTTCGTGCCACGGCTATAGCACTCTGATTGTCAGTGGGTGTGGTGGTGGGTGTTTGCTGACACTCACGAAGATCAGTCATCAGTCTCCTTAGCCATACACAATCTATTGTGGTTGTAAAGGCTTCCCTGTACTCAGCCTCACAAGTAGCTTTTTGCTCAGCCATGATATGCATGAATGCCCCAAAAAGAAACAATTCCTACTGGTGGATTGCTGTGTATCATAGTCACCAGATCCAGGGAGCCCTGAAGATAGCGGAAGATCTGCTTTACTGCTTGCCAATGCTTTGTATGACTAGGAGGCAATTCGTGTCCACACTGCAGTCATGTTTTGAACTTGCTATCAGGAGAGGCATTAGGACGGAGTGCTGGTGTGGCCTGTGTGATTGAAAGTTAAGCAGTTTTAAAGTCCGTATTTGTTGTCTAAGCACTTCTGCTCGTTTAATAGAGAACAATTTTTACTTTTGACTTTCAATCTATGTAAAAATGTACTCGCTTGGGAGGATCCAGCCACCTTCTTGATTAAGAGTTAAACTCTGCCAGAGTACCTGACAATGATGTTGGGAGTGTGGACCTTGTTTAGGAGAGACTACACGTTTGTGGCACCTCATCCGTTGTATACCACCAGCCCGCATTACACTATATCATTACTTCGACTATGAAGAAAATTGTAATTATACAGGATTGATGGTCTTGGACACGCTGTTGTTATATGATTCTTCCAATACCTTTGTTTTCCTATAGACATAACACAGGTTCTTGCTGGTTTGCAGTCTTCTTCACAATGTTTTTTCTTTGGTTCTTTTTGCTGCTTACTAATATTACTGATGAATGACTGTTGAGGCGGTGGCAAGAACGAGTAATGGTGGCTGCATCTACACTGTCAAGTGGTGCTTACTACAAGACATCTCTTGGTTTGGATAGGGTTTGCTTGCAGCTTTATATAGTACTAATAACTGTTTTGTAAGACATTTAGACTCGTTAAGCCTATTCACATAGAGTGTGTTTAAAGGAAGTAGATTTTATTCAACTTTTTTTTTTTTTGAGGTTAAAGACTGCTGGTGAATACATTTGTTGGCAGATGCTGGAAACCATTCATTTCTGCTTTGGCATTTGAGCAGCATTGAAGGGCGGGTCACTTTTATTAGCCTGTGTGCTAGGTGGGGCTTCAAGATTAGTCTGCTTCTCTGCGTGCTTTGACGATGCTCTAGGGCTGCACAACTAGTGTGGTCTGGATAACTGGATAATTAGAAGGATGTGCCTCAGCAGACTGCTGCCAATGGTGCAGTTAAACTTCTGGATTGCTTCCGCAGTATGTGGCTGCTATCTGATGTAAGTTTATGATGTTTGGTAACAGAGGCTGATGGGGCCTTGGATAAAACACGGAGACACAAAAAACGACAACTTGAAGACACACTACATTTGGTGCTGAAGAAGAGGAAGGTTAGTCTTTCTCCTGCTTTACTTGTGCTGGTTAACAAGTTTCACCAGCTTTCTAACATTATTAGGTCTCTTGTTACTTCTAGAAGCTTTTAAAAGGCTGTTTTTCTTACTCAAAGGTAATCTTCATGCCATAGGTTTGAAATACTGGTTGTGGATGTATTTTTGGCAGGAGTATGAAGACAAGATGCGGGAGAAAGGTGAAGAGCCTATCATGTTCAGGTGAGCCTACAACCTTTTTTTGGTTCAATCTAGCGCGTCGTGTATTGTTTTTTTGGAGCTGCTCTTTGTTGAAGGAAAGTTTTCCTTGTCAGTCATCTATCTGCACCACGGAGGAGAACAGCTGAAGAAGAACAAAAGGCCAAGCAGCTGAAACCGGAGGTATCCTTTTTCTGTTAGCAGCACTGGCTGTTATGGCTAGTATGTTTTGCTCTCCATCTTGATCTGCTGCTTGCAAATAATGCAGGATTCTGTCTATTTCCACCCGACGTTGAATCCTACAGGCGCACCACCTCCTGGAAAACCCCCGATGTACAAATCCTCCATTGGTATGCCAGAGTGCCGTGCCCTTCTCATGTGTTTAGTTTCTCCCTGTTCCTCCATGCTTTTCATTTTTATGATTGCGGACTGCCTGCAGGGCCTAGGATTCCACTTCCAGGAGAAGACCCGGCAGATGCTGGAGATTCGGATACAGAGGCGCCTATACCGATTCCTCCTCCCCCTCCTCTCCCTACCACTGGTGAAGGAATTTCTGCAGAAGATTCAATCCTTCCCTTGCCTGTTCCAGTGCCGCCTCCACCCCCTGCACCACCTCGTCCTGCCACTACTGCAACCCCATCTCTTCCCCCTCCCCCTCCCCCTCCTCCTGGGCCACCTCCAAAGGTTCGGTCTCAGGCACTGCCGCCTCCACCACCACCCCCAAGGCAAGCACAGCCTCCTCCACCAGGAATAGGGATGGTAGACTCTTTGGGAATCATTAAACCTCCAGGTACTGATGATGCAAGTGAGAAAGCTGGAGGAAATATTAATGATGCACATGACTGGGTATGCCATGCTTTAAAGCTCATAACATCTTCTTTTTTTGGATTCATTTTTGAAAGGCATCAACCTTATCGTATGTTGTGGTTTTGTTGAGACAGAGTGCAGTTCCTCCTCCCCCTCATCGTCGACCACCACAAACCACCACACAAGAAGGTAAGGCTGAGCGAAATCATGAAGAAAACCATGTTGCAACCTTGCAGCAAAGACCACCTCCTCCTCCAGCTCAAAGGCCTGTTGGTTCTCTACTACCACTGCCACCACCACCGCCTCCGTCAGCCATGATGAGGCCCCTGCAAGGGCCGCTGCAGCATGGAAATTCAATGGAAGTGCTTCCCCCTGGTGTTCTAAGACTCCCTCCCCCACCTCCTCCACCTGGTTTGAGGCCTCCACTGCCTGGACCATCACTTCCTCCCTCCAGATTGCTCCCAACAGGAATACCCATGTCTGGACCGAACACAGCAAGGCCGCTGCCTCTTGGACCACCACCACCTGCAACAAGGCCTCCATTAGTGCCTGCTGCTCCTCCAATGGAAGTTGCTTCAAAAGTACAGGATGGAAACACACTAGACGAGGCCGGGAAAGGTTCGAAGGCTTCATTTGTGAAATCAGCTGCTCCTACCGTTGTGAAAAGGCCTCTTGCTCAACACACACCTGAGCTGACATCAATGGTGGGGTCGCCTTCCAACTTCTTGTAATGATAAGTTTCTTTTTTTCGTTTTGGAAAAAAAGCATTTTCTGTGGCATCTACATATTTGATTTATGATGTTACTGCTGAACAGGTTCCAGCCTCTGTCCGAGTGCGGAGAGAGACTGTTCAAAAGGCGAAAGCCAAGTCCTATGTTGCAGGGAACACTACAACCAACGTAGCAAGAATGCCACCTACACAGCCTGCTTCAAAACCGCAAAGTATCGATGATTCTTACTCGGCCTTTTTGGAAGACATGAAAGCTCTTGGTGCCTTTGAAGGGGATTTCTCATGATGCTTGTCTGTAAAGTTACCATTCTTTTAAGATCAGACTGGGTTGTTGGAATATAAAAGACAGATGCTTCTATGGATGTTGGTGTAACAAAAACACCCTTTAGAATGCAAGTGCCCAATTAGGTTTCCTAAAAAAAAAAGAACGTTAGTACAGAGGTTCAGGTAGTGGGAAGCCAACAAGTCCAGATGGGAATAACTCATAGGGGCGCTTACCAAAACATGCTGTTCAGATAGCCTTAGTTAGTAAGGTCCTCACTCAACAAATTCAACTTTGTGATGGCTACATTTGATTATCTTGTTTATTCTGATTGGCAACATGGATATCCTGTTTGGGGGGCAGTCTACAAGCTTCTCTTATGTGCACTTGCTTTTTGAGTTCTTAGACAGAGAAGAGAACAGTAGAATCACAAATGCAAGCACACCACAATGTACACCCAAATTCTACTTATATTTCATTAACAAGAATAACTTCAACTGAATGTTTTGAGTACCGAACGAAACTCAAGATGGATCTTCCTAATGCTGTTGCTAGATGTCAGTTATCAGCCCAAAATGATGCTGCAGATCTTCCCAGATGCTTCAAACGCCTTTGCTGTTCTCAATAGATTGGTAATCTCCGTAGTAATGAGAGAAGGAATAACATCCTTAAACGTTTGTATAGGTCCCTAGGGGTTGGTTTGTCACTCTCCACTTGCATCGCAATTGTCCTTGGGTTATCATTGTAAATAGTTGAGTCTCATTCGTAAAATGATCAAACACCTTGCTGGTGTTGAATTTGAGAAGACACTGAAGTTTGACAATAACACTCAAGCATATGGTGATCATTGTCTTGCTTATGCTCTCTGTTTGGTTGTCTATTTGGGTGTGGAACGTGGTACTCGTTCGGATGATCCTATTTGAAACTACATGCAATCGACATAACCCCTTGGATGAAAAGCCTAGCCATTAGTCCTTATTCATGAGCCATAATATTTGATAAGGCTATGCATTTGCCCTTATGTGTAAGTGTCTAGCCTTATGCATAACCCTTGTGCATTAGGTCTAATGCAAAAGGGCTCATTCATAACCCTCATGAATTGTTGTGTTCAACACTGCAGAAAACTTCTGCATTAGTGCTTGCATAACACTTGTCCATTAGGTCCAATGTGTAAGGGCTTATACATAAGTCTTATGCATTAGAATTTGATGTGTAAGGTTCTTCTTCTAATTCTTCTAATTCTTCCTCCTCTTCTTCTTCTTCTTCATGTACATGAGAAATAGAAAAGCACTATTAGTAAGAAGAATGATATCTCTTCTTCTATTTTATTTTATCTTATGCACATCTAACGCACAAAAAGAAGTGAAAGAAAAGAAAAAACCTTTTCTTATCCTTCTTTTTCACATGCATGTGAAACTTGAAAACAAAAAAGCCTTGCAAGATATGTAAGAGACTACATCGTGCAGTGTGTAAAAGAGAATATATCGTGCGGTATGAGAAGAGAAGCCTTGTTCAAACCACATGCATAAAAATGAAGGTGAGTGTAATGAAGTAATTATATATGCACATGTGCATGTATGGGTATGGGTCTAGGCACATGGACTTTGGGTCCCTTGAGCATAGATTTGGAACATGGACATATTAATTAGTGAATGTGAAATGGCCAAGCACTATATAAGCCTTGGTCTAGGCTATTGTACTTTTTATCATCTTATCATTTGATATAGATATCTTGTCTTCTTGTGGAGCTTATGTCCAAGCTTTCATGGCCTTCTTGGCTATTGCCATAGGATGGTGATTTACACCCATGCCTACTCCATGCCTTGAGTAGCCTATTGTCTTAGGACGGTGACCTACATCCATGCCTACTCTATGCCTTGAGTAGATTCATCCCATTATTGCAGCTTGGTCATGCTTCCCTTTTTGCATTGGTATCAGAGCTCTTGGCTTAGATTTTGATGTTTTGATTAGAGTCACGAGTGATTAGTATTTAATTTATTTTTGGATTAGTGATATTACACAGTTATCAAATGTTTTGTTGATTTTGTTTAGAGTGAATTAACAATGGAATTAATGATAATTATTTTCGAGTATACACTAATCACAAACTTCAAAACTTTAATTGTGCACAAATTTGAGAGAATCTTGATTTTCTTAAATTTTGGATTAATATTTTATCCATTTTCATAGTTTTTTTCTAGGACTTTTCTTGCTAAATCTCCTTGATTAGTACTTCTTTTCATCAAATCTATTCATAATTAGTACACTTTACATTTATGTAGCAGATCTATTCAAAGTTGTTGTGCAAAGTACTGTTTATAATTTTCTTAGTATAGATTTATAAAGAAATTCAAAGACAGTACTTAAATCAAATCTCAAAGCAATAGTGAGTGATTCTTGATTGAAACTTTCTTAATCTTAATCATTTCTTACAAGAATTATATTTCTTTAAGAGAGAATTATTGAAACTACAAGAAATATTACAAAGTTTGACATAAGATATGCACAACTATGGTGTTCTTTCTTAATTTGTGGCATATAAACAAGATTAGTACATCTTAATACCAAATTATGACAACAAATATGATACAAGATAATTAAAACAACTTATTGGCCAAGAAAGTCATTAATAACATTACATTAGTGATGATCTTATGATTATAAGTAATCTTGAGAGAACTTGACAAATTTAAAGTAATTTGGATATTTTAATGATCAAGAAAAAGATAAATCTTTGATAAAAAGTTTTAAAAGATTGAAGAGGTAGTAGGATTACAAAGCTTTTAGCAACCATTTTAGTATGAGCCATGCTGGGAATTGAACCTAGTCCACTGGTATAAGCCAGTGTGCTCCATACACCAAGAGAGTCTCCTAACCTGCATATAAGGCTTCTTGAGTGAGAATGTCTCTCGCAAGAATTGATTTGTCCTTCTCAAGTATCACTGTGAGCTTTGCAAAAGTTCTCAACAAGGACCAATGAGCTAGTAAGCATCTCTATGGTACCATTAAGTAATACAAGAAGAGCAAGACTGCAATACTAGCAACTACAACCAATTTGTTGTTTGATTAGAGTAGTGTGGCTATGAAAGTTCTACAACAACTTTTCGTAGCAGGCGTCACAGTCTAGTGGGTAGCAAAGGCGTTTTGTCACAGTAAGCTCATCAGCCTCCCTCCCTCCCTCTCTCTCTCTCTCTCTCTCTCTCTCGTTTTGGATCACATGCGCACAACAATAAAAAAATACAAATAAATATTGGTTCATCGCGCTCCAGCTCAACGCCCTCAGCTTGGTGGTGGTGTGCCTCAGCGCTCTCAAGTTCTTGTGTGTCAGTTTACACTCAGCTCACCCACAAGAAGAATGGTCGCCAACTATGTGAAGAAAGATTTTTTTTTTCTTTTTTTTTTTTGAGAAAGGAAAAATTGGGCGCCTACTGCCACTATGTCTTCCTTTACCTTTTTCACAACCCATCATCCATACCCCTCCGGACTAAGTACCACCGGGTCTTCAAGACCCTTGTCAGATGATATCAATTGATGGCATCGATCAAAATCGCGACATCTTTTTGAACTGTCGGAGAAAGTAAACTAAGGTCAGTAAACTGGAGTCAATAAACTAGGGGTGAAAAACATAGAATATAATGGCTTGAAACCACATGGTTTTGTTGCTTGAAGGTATAGTGTAGTGGTAAGATGTTTCCAAAGTCCTCTTTTGCACATAACATTTTACTCCAAAATTTTTTTAGTCCCAAACCCAAATTCACCCTCATTCCATGTGTAAAGAGGGAAGTAAACTATGCATGCTTAGTAAACTAGGATCGCTTAGTAAACTAAGAAGTAAACTATGCTTGTTTAGTAAACTAGGAAGTAAACTATGATCACTTAGTAACCTAGTTTATTGGCCCTAGTTTATTGACCCTAGTTTACTTTATCTGACAGTCCAAAAAAGGCGTCGCGATTTTTGATCAATGCCATCCATTGATATCACCTGACAAGGGTCTTTAAGACCCCGTGGCGCACTTAGTCCTAAGGATCCATACCTTGGACCTTGCCCATTTACACTACCTATTTACTCTTCCTACATTCACTTGGGCCTTGAGGGAACTTGTGCATAACGTGCATTTTTTTGGGCTTTTTCCATTAGGGGAAGGTTGACATCTATAGGGACCCTTTAAGCTGCCATATTATGATTTTAATAACTTTTTGTTAAAATGTTAAGTTTCTTTGACTTTAGATACCTTCTTATTCTTCAAATGGCTAGAAGTTTGAATTTCAAAGTTTCCCGCCAAATTTGAATTTAAAATTGAGTGGGCAAAACCATATCATGTGACATATCTATGGAAAGAGCTCAGCGAGTAGATTCTGGATCTCTAATCTCCGACAAATTTTGAGCTCATATGTAGAAGTTACGGATGTTTGAAATTTCAAAAACTTTCCCTCCCACTTTTTGGGAATGAAAAGTACAAAAAGGCATCTTCTAGAGAATCTTTTGACCACCTTTAATCACCCAACATTTTTGTATACATGGCATCACATGATTGGCCCTTTTCCTTAATAACCTTTTAATCACATGGCATCTTAAAGGGCCCCTATAGACCTCAACCTTCCCCTAATGCACATGTCTTTGGGTTTTTTTTAAGTGGTTGTTCACACGAGGTGTGCTCACATGTACATTGTTTTAGCATTGTTGACATCATAAGCTTATTCATGCATTGGATTTTTTTACACATGACGTGCGGGTCATTGGATTTGTTACACGCCTTAAGCATTTGTGGGGGTTTATTTACACGCGTGACCATTTCAGTTGGCATCGTTCATGTGATTGGCACTTTATTTGGGGATTGTACACACGCTTATTGTTTTGCGAGCGTGTTTTCATTTTTTTTTTTGTTTTGAGAAGTGTCACATTTGAGGGGTCTTTGTGGAGATTGTTCACACATAGTACCCCATCATCGTCATTGATATTATTATGTTATTGTCTCAGATCCTAATATGCTCATGTATTATCTTCATGGGTTAATGCTCATTATCAACCATTTCGTGTCATGGATCATATTTCTTTTGGTGCACTTACACATACTTTTGGCACTTCGAGAATTAGGCCTTCAGATCCTCATTCATCGATTTCATGTTATGATGAGGTAGCCTATTCATGCCACACGGGTGGTTTTTCGAGCTCAAGGGATTGATGCCTAATCACTCGAGACATTTATTTGATGAGGTGAATGTTTTACCAGATGGTCTGCACATGGGGATTTCATTGTATCATTGCTTAACTTCCTTTACACGGATGGCTCGGTATTGTTCGCATATGGGATGAAATGAAAGGATCATGAGACACATTTGGTTTAGAGTCAGCCCTGAGCACTAAGTTGGTTTAACAAGAATAAAAATGTCTTCTTCTTCTTCCTTATAGCTCTTTTAGCTTGGGTATGAGTTAAAAGAAGATCTAAATCACCCTTAGTTTAACATTGGAGATAAATTTCTTTGTCATTTTTCATTAGCCATATTGTATGGGTATCATAGTAAATCTGAGGGTTATGTTCATGTCTCCATGGCATTCTTAGAATGACATCAACACCTTGCAAAGGAGCAACTAAAAATGTTCTCTTTTCTTTCAATGAGTTCATTTCTAATTCTAGATTCTTAACCTCTTTAGTGCAATTGTACTTAGTTCCTTGAGAAATGCAGCTTTCACTTTATAGCTAGAATGTGATGCATCTAGGTTAGGTGCTTTTAATGCTTTTTGGAAATGAAATCGTGAGAACTATCATCATCATATAAAATAGACATTTGTTTTTGTTTATTTTTTCTTAAATTCTCAACAAAGCATGAATAGGTTGATCTTAG
>NC_141055.1:14543214-14618214 GCF_041138505.1 Cibotium barometz
AATTCAAGATTGAGTTTTCAATTAGCTAGTGTTAAAATTAAGTGAAAATTCAAGATTGAGTTTTCAATTAGCTAGTGTACTCAAAGGAAGCCTTTGAGTGTGTATATGGACATGCAAATTAAAATTTAATAAAAATGTAAAACGTGGTCTATATTTGGAGTCGACTTTCACATACAGCTGATTTTGGCGATTCCACTTGTGTGAGGTTGTGGACCGCACATGTTTTGGTAATTTTAAGTACCCACATGGCTAGTTTCTAATAACTATGCACGAAGTTATACCTGTGCAGATTGCAGCCCTAACAACAAATCTGAGAGGCTTGCCAATTCTACAAACAGCTCTTCCACAACTTCTGGAGAGTAGACATGGATTCCCAATCAATCAAGAAATCTGAAAATATATCGAGGAAGTACAAAAACTCTCTTTTTATTATTTTGCTTTAAATTCTTTTAATATTAAATAAAAAATCGATAAGTATATATATGAGAGAATATGAATCGATATAGGACGTGCTTAACGATGGGTAATTCTTAACTTTCTTAATTATACATGATCGCCTTGGTCTATGCAACTGATAGAATAAACACTTTTAAAGGTAAAGAATTAGAAGGTAGAATATTTGACAGTTTTATGCTGAAAACACAACTTTGGCCGTTTCGAATGCTCTCAAAGAGACCTTAGAACTCATTTTTAGAGAACCATCTCACTGAGATATGTTTTATAGAGAATTAAAACTTTGTGGTTTTGACTTTTCTCTGATTCCAAATAGATTGGAAGATATTACTCTCCTGATGAAGAGACCAGTTTTGTCAGGCTTTGCCTTAGAAATTGCTATCAAGATTGACTATCTTATCTATATAGACCGAATGGACTAATATGTAAGCATAGTTATGACTTAGCTATAGCAACTAGAGATGATCTTACTGGTTTGAGCGTGATAATTAATTATGTTAAAAACAATGATTCTATTTTTATCAAGGAGGACGATTTCTTAACGGGGAGAGAATGTAACATTCCTCTGAGATTAACTAACTTATGATTAAAGATAATCCTAAGTTTTGGATGCTACAGATTTCACTAATGAATTCTAGCAAGTTTTTAGCAATTTTTCAAAGTAGGTAAAAATTCAAGTGTTAAAATTAAGTGAAAATTCAAGATTGAGTTTTCAATTAGTTAGTGTACTCAAAAGAAGCCTTTGAGTGTGTGTATGGACATGCAAATTGAAATTTGATAAAAAATGTAAAACGTGACCTATTTTTAGCATCAACTTTCACATACAACTGATTTTGGCAATGCCGCTCGCGTAGGGATGTAGACCGCACATGTTCTGGTAAATTTAAGTACCCACATGACTAGTTTTTTATAACTATGCGTGAAGTTATACCTGTTGCACATTGCAACCCTAACAACAGATCTCAGAGGCTTGCCAAATCTACAAACAGCTCTTCCATAACTTCTGGAGATTAGACATGGATTCCAAATCAATCAAGACATCTTCAAATATATCGAGAAAGTACACAAACTCTCTTTTTATTATTTTGCTTTAAATTCTTTTGATATTAAATAAAGAAATCGATAAGTATATATATGAGAGAATATGAATCGATATAGGGACGTGCTTAACGATGAGTAATTCTTAGCTTTCTTAATTAAATATATAATCACCTTGGTTTATGCGACTCATAGAATAAACACTTTTAGAGGTAAAGAATTAGAAGATAGAATATTGATAGTTTTATGCTGAAAACATAACTTTGGCCATTTTGAATGCTCTCAAAGAGACCTTAGAACTCATTTTTAGAGAACCATCACCGAGATATGTTTTATAGAGAATTAGAAGTCCTAAAACTTTGTAGTTTTGACTTTTCTCTAATTCCAAATAGAGTGGAAGATATTTCTCTCTTAAAAGGACCAGTTGTTAGGCTTTACCTTAGAAATTGCTATCAAGATTGACTATCTTATCTATATAGATTGAATGGACTAATACATAAGCATAGTTATGACTTAGCTAAAGAAACTCGAGATGATCTTACTGGTTTGAACATGATAATTAATTATGTTAAAAACAATGATTCTCGTATGACTTAAAAGAATTAAAAGAATAAGAGAAGTTAAGGACATTAAAAGCTTGTTTTTATACTTGAAGTTAATTTTGATTGATTTGAATATGCATGCCTTGAAAGTCTCTTCTTTTCTTCAATTTAACTTGAGAGCCCACCATAGCTGTTCATTATAGATTTATGTCATTCTCATGAGCCTAGCAATCTGAAAATTGAGCTTAAGCCTCCTTCAATTGCTGATTTCATCCATACAGTTGGATCATGGAGATGTAAGAGATGAGAAAAACCACTTTTCACAAAAGAGGATGATTTTGTGGTTTTTGTAGAGTGGTTTACCACCTTGTGGTCTTTGCCCTCATGATAAAAGCTTGCAACTCTTCAAACCTTTGATTTAATCCTTTAAATTAAGCTTAAGCCTCCTTCAATTTGCTGATTTCATCCATACGATCGGATCATGGAGAGGTTAAGAGTTGAGAAAAACCACTTTTCATATAAAAGAGGATGGTTTTGTGGTTTTTGCAAAGTGATTTACCACCTTGTGGTCTTTTTCCTCTGGATAAAAGCTTGCAACTCTTCAAACCTTTGATTTAATACTTCAAGATTTTAAATCTTGTCTCCATCTTCCTAGACGCGGCATAACTTTGATACCATTGACACGGATCCACTTCTAGGATGTGAGATCCCTGTTCCCACCGCGCAACGGATTCGGGGTACTAGCAGCGGAAGTAGCACTTCTTGCGCGAGGCAGGGTCCCACACTCGGGGCCTCGTCCACGGATATCCGGACAAAAGACTAATCCGTCGGTTTTTCCAAAACCAGACCCGAAAAAACTTCCCTTATCCGGAAAGCACGGGTGATTCCACCAGGATAATTTTTACTCTAACGTAGTCAAAACTCTTACTCATCAAACAGATCTGACTGCATCTATAAAGATACTTGGTCAGATCAAGGAAGAAACTTGCACTTGGATCATTGGGATCAACGCTTTTTTCCCCACCAAGGAGGCACAGCCGTTGATTCCTATCCATAGAACAATTACTATCCGGGATTTACTTTATCTATCGTAATAACAGAAATTGAGTCTCGATTTACGGATCCATCAATCCAGCCTAACCCCATCCGATCCCATGGGTTAGCCAACCGCCCAACCACTGTAGTGATGGGATCCAATTTGGAATTTGGTTAGGTTTTGTCCCGGGTACCAAGGAAAAGAGTTCCAAGGCCCCCTAGCCGGAATTTCATGCAAACATAAAACTAGCCACACCACTTACACACCCAATATGAAAATTGCCTTTTTTTTAGCATCAGCTAACTTTAAAACAATCCTTTAATGAAACCATAGTACCACTGATCACAATCTCCCAAATTATCCAGTTGATTCATAATTTCCCATCATTCCTTCATCAGAGTATCTATGGCATCATTGGCAACTAGAACGCTCACCACCTGTCCACACAGGGGCCGTTTCAATAGTTCCTAGCCCATAATACTCAACAATATAATCACTTATCAAGATGGACTCTCGTTGAAGATCAGCAAGATCAACCAACAGATCCATATAAAAGAGCCATGGACTCATCCGTTGAGGACCAGCAAGGTCAGTCAACCAGATCCATGCCCGGTTCCAGAAAACAACTCTTACTCCTTGTTCCAATATCTTCCTCGACGCACGCGTGGGTATCCTGGGCGACCCAGAGCCCGAGCACCGTATGGTCAGCACCCTCTAGGATCCTTCGCAGGTGACCTAGCGCTTCACTCATAGGCCGCTTCCTTGGTCCCTCATCCACCGTACCGGAAGCTCACCATTTTAATCGAACCAAGGCTGGTCAAGACCTCGGCCGACCTTGCTACGCGAGACGTCCTCCATTGACTCTCCGTCAGCAGTTACAACTTTATCAGTTAGGTCTCCACGACCTTAATCACAAGACGGTCAAAATGCTTTCGCAGCATTCTTGACATAAAACAGCCATTTACAAACAGCATTTACAAACAGTTTACAAATACAATTTCTATATTAACTCTCATTTTTCCACATTATCCCTCATGCAATCCACATTACTTATTCCACATTTCATTTATATGTGTCCTCATCCAATCATATCATTTTCCATCTCTTCACTTCAGATTCCTTCACATCACATATCATATATTCACATCCATATCCACATCCATACATCCACATCCACATCCACATTCACATCCATACATCCACATCTACATGCTTATCTCCATTTTCACATCCTCATTTATACATCCACATCCCATATCCACATTCATACATACACATCCATATCCACATCCATATCCGCATTCATACATACACATCCATATCCATATCCACATGCATACATTCATTATCACGTCCTCATTCATACATCCACATCCACATACATACATACATACATCCACATCCACATCCACATTCTCATTCACATCTATACATCCATATCTACATGCACATTCACATCCATACATCCACATCTATATCCTTATTCACATCCATACATCCACATTCATGCATCCACATCTACATGCCTACATCCATACATACACATCCACATTTACATCCATGCATCCACATCCACATCCTCATTCACATCCATACATCCACATTCATACATCCACATCCACATCCACATTCACTTCCATACATCCACATCTACATGCTTATCTCCATTTTCACATCCTCATTTATACATCCACATCCCATATCCACATTCATACATACACATCCATATCCACATCCACATGCATACATACATCCACATCCACATTCCCATTCACATATATACATCCATATCTACATGCACATTCACATCCATACATCCACATCTATATCCTCATTCACATCCATACATCCACATTCATGCATCCACATCTACATGCTTATCTCCATTTTCACATCCTCATTTATACATCCACATCCCATATCCACATTCATACATACACATCCATATCCACATCCACATGCATACATACATCCACATCCACATTCACATCCATACATCCACATTCATACATCCACATCCACATCCACATCCACATCCATACATCCACATTCATACATCCACATCCACATCCACATCCACATCCACATGCATCTTATCATATCTTATCACTTCCCATATCTTTTATGCATACCTCTATGCATGAAATTCAATTATGCTAAAAGTAACGCTTTTATAATAAAATATTCAACTTTTATGCATACCTCTATGCATGAAATCCAATATGATAAAAGTAACACTTTTGATATAAAAAAATTATCCTTTATGCATACTTCTATGCATGAAAAATTAAAAAATGATAAAAGTAACACTTTTGATATAAAAATTTTTCCTTTATGCATACTTCTATGCATGAAAATTAAAAATGATAAAAGTAACACTTTTGATATAAAAAAATTATCCTTTATGCATGATATTAAAATTCAATTTCTCCATGATTATAATGAAATTCTTTCAATTAATCTAGGATGATAATTCCTAGAATATGGTAGGAAGTCCTCTTTTTATGCTTTGAATGAAATTATTTTATGCATAATTTTTATAAAAATTTTGCCATAGCTCCGCTGCTATGACTGATAAATCTCATTTTTTTCTAAGGGATAAAGCTTATCATTAAGGAAATAATTAAAATGATCTCTAATTGGATCATTAATCTATAGTGGATTGAATCATCAATATGCATAAACTAAAAGCATAGAAAAAAGCCATTAAATTGGCCTCAAGCATAGCTTAATCTTGGGTTAAGGAAAAGCTTTATGAAAAGCTTGATTTGGATTGAGAACGGGTCATGAGTATGACCATTTCTTGAGTGAGAGAGAGAATTTACATAAAAATCATTAGAATTTAAACATAAATGAAAATTAACTTCAATAGCATTTATTAACTTATGTAACTCTTCACTACTATTCAAACTTCAATAGTATTTAAAAAAAAACCATACCAATTAAACTTCTCAAGCTTGAGAGGGGTTGAGAAGAGAGAAACATTGAGAAATTATAGCAAGATCAATATTCACTAATTACCTTACAACTTGCTTGATTCTTTGTTCACGGTAGAGGCCCCCAACCAATCAATTGGTTAAGTATGTTGATGGAGCCACTAATGGGGATTGAAGAAAGAGGGAAGCTCCAAAAACTAGTGAATTATTAAATGAATTCACAGTTCTTGGCTTAGGTGGAGTAGAGTAACGATGCATAAACACTAACTATTTTTCAACAAGGGGGAGGCTTCTATTTATAGGAAAAATTGAGCTCCTAACCAAACAAACTGATTCTAGAATTTTCTAAATCAGTTTGGTCAATATTTGACCATTTTTAGGTCAGTTAAGCTAACTTTTTGGAACTAGACTTGAATGAGGAGAGAGGAGAGATGAAATATCTCAATTTTTATGAGTTTAAAACTCATTCAAGCATGTGAAATATGCACCTCCTTTAAAGAACTCCCCTTCCTTACATATGTGTCATAATGGAATCATTTTAATATTGCTCATAGTTTTTTACTAATAAACCTTGTACATTTTCAACTCTTCATCTTATGTGAAATATGCACCTCCTTTAAAGAACTCCCCTTCCTTACATATGTGTCATAATGGAATCATTTTAATATTGCTCATAGTTTTTTACTAATAAACCTTGTACATTTTCAACTCTTCATCTTATGTGAGCATTTAAGGGACTCCCCTTCCTTACATATGTGTCATAATAAAATCATTATACCTAAATTATCTCATATTTTTAATATTGCACATAGTTTTTTACTAATAAACCTTGTACATTTTCAACTCTTCACCTCATGTGAGCATTTACTCATTTTTGGGTATTTTCTTTTTACAAGTTGGATTTATCTCCTCCCTACACATGGATTGATGCTATTGGTCCATAGGAACCTTAATTGGACCATAGTCTAAAGATTTCTGAAAATCTAGACCCTTAGGCTAAGGTTCTTTATACCTATTTTCAATTAATTCTAATTGCACATTGAAAAATTCTTTTTGAATTTCTGTTTCAGGGGAACTCATCTGAATTAGAAGAGATATTTTTCTATCCAAAAATATTCAAAATCTGAATATTCTCTCTCTAGAATATTTTTTTCTCTCTCTAGGCTAAAACAGATAGAAACAAGGTCTTTATATTTCTGAAGAGGGATTGATTACAGGGAAAGATACTAGACATCAAAAAGGGGGTGGGGGAGGAATCTTACATAGGAAAATAGAGACTTGTAAGAAAATATATATTCAACCCAAATAACTCATCAAAACCACAAGTTCAACATATTCAAGAATTGAATAAATAACATGCAAAATACTTAGCTCATAAAAATGACTTAACATTGGGTGCAATCTTCTTCCCTTATGTTTGTGGCCTCTCCCCACACATGAGTATTTACGCAGTTTTCATTCCAAGAATAAGCCATAACCTCCAAAAATACAAAAAGATGTTTTTTCTTGCACGACACTCTCTTATGCGACATAGTAATGGGTGAAATCTTCCTCAGTCATGTGTGTGGCCTCTCCCACACATGAGTATGTACGTAATTTCATTCCAAGAATAGGCCATAGTCTTAAAAAATATGAAAAGTGTTCTTTTCCCTACACGGTACTCTCTTATGCTCAAAATAGAGTGTCAGTAAATTGAGGCTAGGGTTAAATCATATAATGCTTTACAAAGTTATTGAAGTTTGAATATTCAAGACTAAGCTTGATAAATCTAAGGTTCCAAAATAAATCAAAATGTGCAAAAGCTAGCGTGCGCACGCGCGCGTGCGCACGTGCGCGCGCACACACACACAAACACGAGATATATACACAAAGCTTGTTTTTTAAAATGTGCACCACAACAACAATATTGTGCGCATCCTTCTCAATCTTGTGAATCCTCTTTACCAATAAAATAATCAACAATTAATTGGTAAACAACATAAGCATATAAACCATCACCACACACACATTTGTCGAGTGTTAAGTAACCCAAGAATCACCCTACCATACAAACGAACTATAACAAACATTGGAGGCCCCAAATATACGTTAATGTACACCAAATATATTAATATTTAAAATGGCATCACTCATGATATTAACATAATTTGGCATGACAAAAAGATAATCCAAGTGTCCTCGAATTATCTAAGTGGGTAGAATAATATTTTTAAGAGTTTAAAATATATACTCATAACACAAAAATACTTAGGTCATGAAAGCGACATGTAATGAGTGCAATCTTCCCCCCTCATGTGTGTGGCCTCTTCCGCACATGATGAGTATTTACGTAATTTCATTCCAAGAATAGGCCATAGCCTCCAAAATTACAAACAGTGTGCTTTTCCTTGGACGACACTCTCTTATGCTAAAAACAGAGTGTCCATAAATTGAGGCTAGGATTAAAGCATATAAAGCTTTACAAAATATTAAAGTTTGAATGTTAAAGTCTAAGCTTGATAAATCTAAAGTTCTAAATTAGATCAAAATGTGCACAAGCTAGCATAAATATATACAAATCTTATTTTTAAAAATGTGTACCATCAAATAATAATATGCGTATTCTCCTTAGTCTTCTAAATCCTCTTTACCTATAAAATATCCAATAATAAATTGGTAAAAAAATATTCCATAGCCATACAAACCATCACCACACACATATTTCCAGGCGTAAGTAACCTAGGAATCACCCTGCCATATAAACCAATTGTAACAAACATTGAAGACCCTAAACATATGTCAATGTACACCAAACACATTAATATTTACAATGGCTACACCCATGATATTAACATAATTTGGCATGATGAAAAGATAATCCAAGCATCCTCGAATTATCTAAGAGGGTAGAATAATATTTTTAAGAGAGCTTAAAATACATTCTCATAACACCATATTATTTAAGGACCACAGTCATGGTGCAAGGAGATATATGATGATGATGATTATGCATGAGAATGGAAATTTTATTGGGTGTGTGAAATCAAACTGGCTCTATAGGCCTAATGGTTGAGCAAAAGGCCAGACCTATGTGATTAGTCGACGAGTCTATGGAATTGGTCTAAATAGAAAAGGAACAAACACTAGAAAGTGGGTAGAAGGGTGGACCCAATGTTGCGGTAGAGGTAGAAACCAAACCAAATTGTATCTTAGAACGTGTTAACTTGGGGAGAATAAGTTATATTAGAAGTTATAAAAAAGAATAGGGTTTCTTTTCATAATTAAGAAGTCCAGACATCTTGTTGAGCCTTAGGGAGCCCCTTGATGTGACCTACTTGTGAGAATTATAAAGAGAAAATACTTAGTGGAATCATACACATTTCCTCATGTAAGGGTTGTTTAGCCCAGACTTTGTAGAGCTGATGGGATTGGGGTGTTATGATATGAAGCCTTGAGTGAGTCGCTTTATCCTTAGTGTAGTTTCCACTACCAGATAAAAGGGTAAGGGTCTCACACCAATTTCAAAGCTTAAGTAGGAAGATTAGAGAGCAGTGGATTGTGTATGGATAAAAGGGTAGGGTTCTCACACCAACCACAAAGATTAAGCAGAAATGAAGAGCAATGGTCCCGCCACCTCGACTCATGTGCCAACACCACCTTTAGAGAAGTCAAAAGAGTATGTGGACACCAAGTAGCAAGAGGCAATACCTTGCCCATAAGTAGTGGCCTTATCCATCCATGTTATCATCAAAGAAGAGCCACCCATGGTGCCAAAACCCAAAGAGAGTTGTACACATGCATCCATGGCACTGTCGAGTAACTCAAAGTCACAAAAGGATCACCACGACCCCACAACACCCATGTGTACCACGTCGCTAGCTAGAACCCCAAGGACAAAGCTCAATCAAACACGCGAGCAAAGCCATCAGCAAAATGATGTTAAAGATTTTATCATGGATGAGTAAATGATTCTCCACGTCAGAGACCTTAAAGCACCATTGTACATATGCAACATAACACCCCTAGCAATTGTATAAACCCATATACCCCATAATGAATAAAAAATTAAAAACCAAAACAAAGCACAAGATAACAAAAAACTAAAACAATCGCACGTGCACATGCACATAAAGACATAAAACATGTACATGCACACAACCTACACTTACATGCCAACACACACTTTCTTTTTTGGGTAATATCCAGTGCAGTATATTTATATGCTCATAAATTTACATGATGGGAGGTCTCCAAAATGGAGAGTATCCCAAAGATCAGAAACATAAAAAGACAAGCTCTATGCAAGAAGCATCCATATCACCCTCATGGCAGGCATCATATAAGGATTGCCGCAATGAGGCTCGGAAAGATTCATATGACTTGTGAATCTGCCGACCCAAGTATGCCAAATTATGCTCACTCCAGATTGTCCAAAGAGCCCAATATCTCACCCAAGAGAGAAATAGTGAGTATTGAGACAAAGACCTCATAAATCTGCCAAAGAGCCAAAAATGTTTCCCAAATCTGTGACTCGGGAAACGGAGCCGAAGATAATCTGAAATTCTCCTAAGGAGGATCCTAGAACACGGGCAAGCGTGCCAAAGCAAATGAAGAACAGTCTCTGAAGGAGCTTGACATCTTAAACATGTGGATGGTGCAATGCGACGTTTAGCAAGTGTGACCCCCACTGACAATGTGCCTGTCATACATCTCCAAAGAAAAAGTCTTTGTTTCAATGGCATTTTACACTTCCATAACATCCCGAGATTCTTCCACCACCATGAGAGGGGCTTCCTTATATGCCACAGAGAATTAGCATGTTGCTGAATCCATGGAGCAGGCTGAAGAAGGCTGTAAGCTTTGATGGAGGTTAAGGCGGGAAGAGGAACAGGATGAGTGCATGTAGCAGAGGGTTGCAATTGCCAATCCGTAAGCCTGTCTATGCCAGCCACCACAGGAGGAACACGTAGAAAAGGATGTAATAAATCAGTAATTTTCTTCCATATAGACATATGATGCATTCCCAATGCATAGGAAGCAGTGGCCTGAGGAAAAGATAAGACATAGCCCTGATCATCTACCACATCATGTATGTATCTAATTCCCAATTTCATGAGATTGTATGCCCGAACAGGTTCCTGTAAAGCGAGTAGAATGTCAAAGATGGCACTCCAATGAATACTTTCTTTCCTCATTGAGTTTGTCCCCGAGCAATTATCAAGAGCCCATTTGACCTTAGAAAGTACTTGTTTCGAGTCAAGTATCAGAGCAGTAGAGAAAGGACAGCCAGGTATCTTCCCTACTAATCTCCCAATGACAACCTCCCAATGATCAGTAATCCAATGACCATAAGCACAAGTCCTCATGTTGACACACATGGATGCTAGCATACAAGTCCATGGCTATTGTTGGCGGAAAAAAGTATGCAGCATAGTCGCCTTCCTTGCAAGTACATGATATCTTATATTGAGGACATTAAGTCTACCATGCATCCTAGGAGAGCACACCATTTCCATCTTCATCAGTCTCAATGCTTTCATAGCAGTTTTTGTCCTCCATAACATCTCCATAGCTTGAGACATAAAGGCTGAAATATCCCTGGAGGACCAATGCAGCAAAGGCAAATAGAACTGGACATAGGATGTTACAATGGACTGTACTATTCTGAGCCTGACATGAAGAGGCCAAGTAGAAATCTTCCAGTATTCCAGTTTATGTTGAAGTCTTTGGAAGATCCATTTTAGCTGCTGCTTCCTGGTGATATGCCATCCTATGGGATATCCCAAATGCCTGACTACATCTTTGGAATGCACCACCTGACTCGGCCAAAGAGTAGAATGCCAGTTACATTGTTTCAGGGGAAGTAATTTAGATTTGTCAAAATTGACATGCAATCCCGCTGCCAAGCCATAGAATGAAAGAGTGGTCATAAGCATTTGAACTTCCCGGGAAGAATTCTATGGCATAAAGAAGGAATCATCAGCATATGCTTGTGCTAAAAAAGATGCAGCCCCAGGGATTTTAAGACCAGTCATCTGTCCTGTGTTTGTAAGATGATCAAGATACATTAAAAGGGGATGGGTCGCAATGGCATAGAAGAGAGCACTAAGAGGACAGCCCTGTCTAACTGATCGACCCAATGTCCATGACCGAGACAGATGACCCCCAAGAATGCACTGAGAAGTAGAGCCAGAATAAAGCCAGTAAACTGCATTTGCCATCTTGGGACCAAAGCCCACCAAAGCCCAACTTGGTCATGATTTGAGAGATAAAATCCCATTGAACAGTGTCAAATGCCTTAGCAATATCCACCTGCAACATAAGCACATCTTGATGCGAATACTTAGCATATTCAATTGCAGTCAAGGCATTGGATATATTGTCATGGATTTGTCTTCGTGGCACAAACCCATACTGATGAGGATGAAGTCCCGTATCTAGTATCCTGTGAAGCCTATGCACAATCATTTTGGTAATGAGTTTGTAAACTACAGGCATCAAAGTAATAGGCCTCCAATCTGACATATGGTCACACAGATGTTTTTTGGGCACAAGTTGACTATGCCATGCTTCCAAGAGTGCGGCAAACTGATTTTCTTGCCAGGCAACATTGATCATTTGCAAGGGGACTTCTTTCAAATCATCCCAAAAAGAAATATAAAATTCCACCGTAAGGCCATCCCAGCCCAGGGGACTTGTATTTGCTGAGGTGGAACAATGCATTATCAAGTTCTGTGTTAGTAAAAGGTCTCTCCAAGGTAAGAGCATCATCCATTTTCACTATTCTAGAAACATATTGGAGAAATTCAATCCTAGCCTCAGTCACTTGATTTGATGGAACTAGGAGCGGAGAATAATTTCTAGAAATAATTCTGGCATTCATCTTGGAGATCAGAGAAAGAGTGCGTCCAAGAGCCATCTCGCTTCCTAACCCTTAGGCATGAGTTTTTCTTTCGAGTAGCATGCAAGTCGTGAAAAAAGGCTTTTGATGATGAGCAGCCCCCCTTATCCATGAGGGGCTTCATTCTTGCCCTAATCTGTCATTTGTGCAATTTCCTCTGGTCATTAACAGTCAATTAAAACTGAGCATGTGAAAGGGAATCCTTTTCTGAATCAGAGAGAGGCCTTAACTGAGAAAATTCAGTCAATTGTTGTGCTGTTCTTTTTGCCCATTTGACCTCATTCCTCTATTCAGTCATATGCCAGTTGCCATACTCCCTAATGACATTCTGCATACGAGAGACAAAGCTGTCCCAAGCATAATTCATGTCCTCCTGGGCATGCAAAGGCAAGGGATGAATTGCAAGTCTGATCATTTGCTGGAAATAGTGATGTTGGAAATAAGCCTGATTAACATGCAATAATCTACTGGAGAGGGGTGGCAAATCATCCAGAGGCATGCCAAGCTGCAAATTCATCCATAATGGGGCATGATTTGACAAGCCCAATGAGAAATCTATAAGGAGATGAGGGCTAAAATCTGCAAATTGTTGAGGGTAAAACAAATACCATGTGTCAAGCCTTGCCCAGTATGTAGTAAGTGCATTATGATGAAAAGTATATCTAGGCACTGACCCTTGGAGAAGCACCCATAAATCTTCCGCCTGCACAGAAAGAAGCATGCTGTCCCATTTCTGCCTTTCCAATGATAGCATATGAGATCTTGAAGTGGTGTTATCTCTTGGCAGAGGGGAATTATTAAAATCTCCATATAGATGAATGCATTGGATCTCCATGGATATCTGCATAAAGAATCCCATAATGAAGCCCTCATGGTGGAGGTCTAGGAAGCATAGACTGATGCAAACTCAAGAATATCACCATTGACATTACATCGTATGACCATCCATCTGCCACTGCTGTCATTGAAGGCTAACTGAGGCTCCAGCTCATGTCTAACTAGTATGCATACACCTGAGTAGGTAGTGGTACCAGCAATAATATATATCATAACCACCAAAATAAACATGATGACCAACCATGGAGTGTTGATTATGCTCTTGCAAACAAACAATATCTGGCTGCATTTTATGTACATAATTCCATAAAAGCCTCCACTTTGAGACATTGCAGAGGCTCTGTACATTGTAGGTAAAGCACTTAAGTATTTGAGGCATGAAAGAGGTATATACAGCAAAGTATCAGATATAAAAACAAGACATCAAAGAGGCAAAGCCTCTGCCTGCATGGGCTGCATTCCTTCATGACCCATGAAAGACATAGCATTCTCCCCTTCTTCTGAATCACATATGGGGATGCCCTTCTTCAAAACCCCCACCCAATTTTGAAGGACAGGAGAAGAAGTAGAAGCCTGTCCTGGTGAGGGAGAAGGAGCATCCCATTGATGAGATTGAAGGGGGTGTTGCTTCAATACAACCACCTTCTTAGGTTGTTGAAAACCATCCTGATCAATCCCCGCAGATTCCTTCATCTTCTCTTTTCCTTTATCTTTTCCTTTTCCAGCAAGTGACTGCACCTGATTGATTGGTTTGGCAAGCTAAGACAGCAAATAGAAATGGAGCAAAGAATACACGCCAACACACACACACACACACATGTGCATAAAACACAATCACTCGCACATATATCCACACTCGCAGGCATGTGCACAAGCACAAAACACACAAAACACGTGTATCTACACTTGCAGGCATGCGCGCACACACAAAACACATGTGCAAAATCTAAAAACACACAACCCGCACACACACGTACATGCATAACCACGTGCACATGCACACATTTTCTCTAACACACACACTTGCCCGCATTTGTACACTCTCTCCACACATGTGTGCGTCATAATCACCCGCATGTGCACCCAAACTTGCACACACACAATCTCGCATATGCATGTACATCCCCACACACACAACACATATACGAACACAGTCACGAGAGAGAGAGAGAGAGAGAGAGAGAGAGAGAGAGAGAGAGAGAGAGAGAGAGAGAGAGAGAGAGAGAGAGAGAGAGAGAGAGAGGATAACAGTTAAGAATTCAAATTGATGATATTTAGGTACAAAGAAAAAGAAATTTTGCCTGGTAACAATTTGTAGTTTTAGAGCATATTACTTACATGTGCTCTTTTGACAAATTCTTTAGGCACAAAGAAAAAGAAATTTTGTATGGTAACAATCTCTAGTTTGAGAGAATACCGTGTACATGTGCTCTCCTATGAAATACTTGAGCATGGAGGAAGTCTCTCAACACCCATCTAGGCACAAAAGGAAAATGAAACTTTCGTGGTGGTAACAACCTAGTTTGAGAGCATATTGCTTGCATGTGTTCTCCTAACAAATTCTCAAGATCCACATGGAGGGAGTCTCTCAACGCACACCCATTGGACCATGCTATTTGATATGATAACAAATCTTTATTGTTATCGGTGTGCTAATACCTAGTGCTCTTTAAAAAAACAAATCTTTATTGTTATCGGTGTGCTAATACCTAGTGCTCTTTATTGTTATCGGTGTGCTAATACTTAGTGCTCTTAAAAAAAACATTTTTTCCTATAAATATTACTTTCTTAACATTTGATTTGATTTCAAAACCTCCTATAGTTATGAACATTTCTATTTTAGAGATGTTATTGTAGCTTCACCCTCTAGACTATACTTTCGATTAAGGACAACAAGTCGATCACATTTGAAATGTACTTCAAAGCATCCTTGATGTTGCTTCCTCCTCCATCTTTTTTTATTCCACCTCTTCATGTTGTGAAGTCATTACATAAATATGAAACTTGCAAGAAGATGTAATATTAGTTTTTGTGCCGTGATTTAAATCATGAAACTAGAATATGTTGTGTAGATAAAATAATTAAACCTTCTCTAATCAACCTAAAACTATGAATAAGATGCTAATTAAACCTTCTCTAATCAACCTAAAACTACTAATAAGATGCTAGTTAAGGCTTCATAAAAGATTAATGTCGAAACATGGGACACTAAGAAACACTAATAAAATGAAATAACTAAGCACTAGAGCAAAAGATTGACGTGAAGATGATGAACCAAATGTTGTGTGTCCTTCCATTCATAAGGGGGGTATTTATATAAAAAAGGTAGGGCTAGTGTTTTCTCACTCAACCCTAACCCTAACCCTAACCCTAACCACCATGATCCCACATCTATCCATCTAAATCATATGAAAATAGGCCCAAACACTACCTAATGAGACCCATTCAAACCATCTACAAGTACTCTAGGTTTTAAACATTTCAACGTCCTTAGTGAAAGCCAAAAAAGACAACAGGTTGAATAAGCCATGGCATGATTACCTAAAAATATATGCCAAGTGACTCACATGTAACCACCGACTCCATCCCATGACGGTTGCTTCCATCAAAACCTCCTCCAAGCCATAGAAATGATGCTAAGACTCTCCAAGGGCGGGTCTAACCCTCAAGCCCCCTAGTAACTCAAGCCCCCATTTCTACATGATGCCGATGCTAACCCTCAAGCCCCCTTGGATATTTGGACCCTCATGCTTCTAACTCAACAAGATACAAGATAAAATGTGACACCATCATGAAATCCAATCTACCACTCACAATCCTTTATGTGGAGGAAGACCTAGCACATAGATAGGTGTAAATGAAGGCATACTCACCCATAAGAGAGAAAGGGAAAGCCTTTTTTTTTCTCTTTTTCAAGCATACTTTTTTTTAATAGGAGAGAGAGATATTTGCAAAAAAGAGGGGGCTAGTTAATGCAAAAAGGAAAAAAAAAAGGGAGGGGTGATTGTGTTTAAGGGCACCAAAAAAAAGGGGGAAGAAGGAGGGGAGGGGGGAATATTTTGACAAATAGGGAGAGGGCCGTGGGTTAGGGTTAGGGTTAGGGTTAGGGTTTGGTCTATTGTTTTTGTTTGATGTTTTTCATCTACTATTTTTTTTTAAATTCTGAATGCTTCTTGTCGTCTGCACTCGATGACGACGGCCTCTTCTCCTCTCAACATCAACCAGAACCATCAAGCTCTCTGCTGCACTTGAAGATGGTCGTGATCTTCTTCCTCTTCTCTCTGCAAGAGGATGCACCCGACGAATGGCGAATGTCCACCAGCTCTACTGTACCTCGGCATGCTTGACAAGGTGGCCACACCATGCTTTGCACTCTGCTACTCTCCGTGCTGCTTGCCACACACAGTCTCCTCTCTTTGCTGTGCTTGATGAGCGGCTTCTGCTGCACTTCTATGTGCTCTGCTCTGATGTGGTTAACAAGGCCACAAGAATCACTCTTCCATACAAACCAACTATAAAAATCATTGGAGGTCCCAATCATACATCAATATATACCGAATATATTAATCTTTATAATGGCATTACCCATGATATTAAAATGATTTGGCATAACGCAAAGATAATCCAAGTATCCTGAATTATGTAAGAGGGTAGGATATTACTTTTAAAAGAGCTTAAAATATATTCTCACAACATTTCCTCTTGCTTGAGTTTGGAATTGCCCTTAATTGTGGGTTTGTTGAAAAGAACATAGAATCTCAGGGAAGGCACGAATGTATTTCTCAGGCACCCATCTTCAGAAGGATGATTTTGAAAAGTCACCAAATATTTGATATATTGATTCCTAGTACGAGTAGATGTAATCTGATGATCAATGATAGTATCTAGAATCAAAACCTCTTCCTCACCCTTAATAAGAGGTGGTTCCTTATACACATGATAAGTGGGAAGTGATCCCGTGTGAAAGGTTTTAATAAACTCACATGAAATGAGTTATGAATCTGACAATGAGAAGGTAATTCAAGTCTGTAAGCAACATCATTACTTTTTTGAATCACCTTAAAAGGTCCATAAAATCTTGGGGGACGAACTTAATAGTTGGGAATTTTTCAGCACTCTTAAGTCTGTGCTTCTCAATTCTCAAAAGTATATAATCTTCATTCTTGTAAGATCCCTATCCCCACCATGCAACACATTCGGGGTACTAGCAGCGGAAGTAGCACTTCATGCGCGGGGCAGGGACCCACACTCGGGGCCTCGTCCAACGGATATCCGGACAAGAGACTAATCCGTCGGTTTTTCAAAAACCGAACCCGAAAAAACTTCCCTTACCCGGAAAGCATGGGCGATTCCACCAGGATAACTCTTTACTCTAACGTAGTCAAGATCATTACTGATGATCAAACCGATCCGACTGCACCTCTAACGGTACTTGGTCAGATCAAGGAAGAAACTTGCACTTGGATCATTGGGATCAACGCTTTTTTCCCCATCAAGAGGCACAACCGTTGATTCCTATCCATAGAACAATTTACTATCCGGGATTTACTTCATCTATCGTAATAATAGAATTTAAATCTCGATTTACGGATCCATCAGTCCAGCCTAACCCCATCCGATCCCATGGGTTAGCCAACCGCCCAACCACTGTAGTGATGGGATCCAATTTGGAATTTGATTAGGTTTTGTCCCGGGTACCAAGGAAAAGAGTTCCAAGGTCCCCTAGCCGGAAGTTCATGCAAACATAAAACTAGCCACACCACTTACACACCCAATATGACAATTGCCTTTTCTTAGCATCAGCTAACTTTAAAACAATCCTTTAATGAAACCATAGTACCACTGATCACAATCTTCCAATTTATCCAGTTGATTCATAATTTCCCATCATTCCTTCATCAGAGTATCTATGGCATCATTGGCAACTAGAACGCTCACCACCTGTCCACACAGGGGCCTTTTCAATAGTTCCTAGCCCATAATACTCGGCAATATAATCACTTATAAAAATCAAGATGGACTCTCGTTGAAGATCAGCAAGATCAACCAACAGATCCATATAAAGAGCCATGGACTCATCCATTGAAGACCAGCAAGGTCAATCAACCAGATCCATGCCCGTTTTCACAAAACAACTCTTATTCCTTATTCCAATATCTTCCTCGACGCACGCATGGGTATCCTGGGCGACCCAGAGCCTGAGCACCGTATGGTCAGCACCCTCTAGGATCCTTCGCAGGTGACCTAGCGCTTCACTCATAGGCCGCTTCCTTGGTCCCTCATCCACCGTACCGGAAGCTCACCATTTTAATCGAACCGAGGCTGGTCAAGACCTCGGCCGACCTTGCTACGCGAGACGTCCTCCATTGACTCTCCGTCAGCAGTTGCAACTTTATCAGTTAGGTCTCCACGACCTTAATCACAAGACAATCAAAATGCTTTCCCAGCATTCTTGACATAAAACAACCATTTACAAACAGTATTTACAAACAGTTTACAAATACAATTTCTATATTAACTCTCATTTTTCTACATTATCCCTCATATAATCCACATTACTTATTCCACATTCCATTTATATGTGTACTCATCCAATCACATCATTTTCCATCTCTTCACTTCAGATTCCTTCACATCACATATCATATATTCACTTCCATACATCCACATCCACATCCACATCCACATCCACATTCACATCCATACATCCACATCTACATGCTTACCTCCATTTCCACATCCTCATTTATACATCCACATCCCATATCCACATTCATACATACACATCCATATCCACATCCATACATCCACATCCACATCCATACATCCACATGCATACATCCACTATCACGTCCTCATTCATACATCCACATCCACATAAATACATACATCCACATCTACATCCACATTCACATACATTCACATCCACATTCCCATTCACATCTATACATCCACATCTACATCCACATACATACATACATCTATATCCACATTCCCATTCACATCTATACGTCCACATCTACATCCACATACATACATCCACATCTATATCCACATTCACATACATCCACCTCCACATTCCCATTCACATCTATACATCCACATCTACATCCACATACATATATACATCCACATCCACATTTCACATTCACATCTATACAGCCACATCTACGTCCACATTCACATCTATGCATATACATCTTCATGCATACATCCATTTTCACATTCATACATCTACACTCCCATCTCCTCATCCACACATCTACATACATACATCTCTTATCGCATCCTATCCCTTCCTATATCTATTTATAGAATATAAGGAAATTCTTATATTTGATATAAAATTTCTTTACGCATCTAATTATGCATAAATTCCATTTAAGGATACTAACACTTTCGAAATAAAAATCAATCTTTTATGCATCTTCCTATGCATAAATTCATTTTAAATGAGAATGACACTTTGAATTAAAATTCAATCTTTTATGCATCTTCCTATGCATAAATTCATTTTAGATGAGAATGACACTTTTGAATTAAAATCAATCTTTTATGCATCTTCTTATGCATAAATTCAATTTAGATGAGAATGACACTTTTGAATTAAAATCAATCTTTTATGCATCTTCTTATGCATAATTTCAATTTAGATGAGAATGACACTTTTGAATTAAAATCAATCTTCTTATGGATAAATTCAATTTAGATGAGAATGACACTTTTGAATTAAAATCAATCTTTTATGCATCTTCTTATGCATAATTTCAATTTAGATGAGAATGACACTTTTGAATTAAAATCAATCTTTTATGCATCTTCTTATGCATAATTTCAATTTAGATGAGAATGACACTTTTGAATTAAAATCAATCTTTTATGGATCTTCTTATGCATAAATTCAATTTAGTAGGAATTACACTTTTAGAATAAAAGAATTTCTCTTATGCATCTAATTTATGCATAAAATCTATTTATGATGAAAATCACACTTTTAGTATAAAAATATCTTTTATGCATAACTCTATGCATGAAATCCAATTATGATAAAAGTAACATTTTTACAATATAATAATCATCTTTTATGCATACCTCTATGCAAGAATTTCAAATGTGATAAAAGTAACACTTTTACAATAAAATAATCATTTAAAAAAATATTTTTATAATAAAATAATCATTTTTTTTTCATATCTCTATGCATGAAATTCAATATGCTAAAAGTAACACTTTTGATATAAAACTTTATCCATTATGCATACTTCTATGCATGAAAATAAAAATGATAAAAGTAACACTTTTGATATAAAAATTTATCCATTATGCATACTTCTATGCATGAAAATAAAAATGATAAAAGTAACACTTTTGATATAAAAATTTATCCATTATGCATACTTCTATGCATGTAAATAAAAATGATAAAAGTAACACTTTTGATATAAAAATTTATCCATTATGCATACTTCTATGCATGTAAATAAAAATGATAAAAGTAACACTTTTGATATAAAAATTTATCCATTATGCATACTTCTATACATGTAAATAAAAATGATAAAAGTAACACTTTTGATATAAAAACTTATTCTTTATGCATAATATAAAAATTCAATTTCTCCATGATTATAATGAATTTCTTTCAATTAATCTAGGATGATAATTCCTAGAATATGGTAGGAAGTCCTCTTTTTATTCTTTGAATGAAATTATTTTATGCGTAATTTTTATAAAAATTTTGCCATAGCTCCGCTACTACTATGACTGATAAATCTCAATTTTTCTAAGGGATAAAGCTTATCATTAAGGAAATAATTAGAATGGTCTCTAATTGGATCATCAATCCATAATGGATTGAATCATCAATATGCATAAACTAAGAGCATAGAAAAAAGCCATTAATTTGGCCTCAAGCATAGCTTAATCTTGGATTAAGGAAAAGCTTTATGAAAAGCTTCATTTGGATTGAGAATGGGTCATGAGTATGACCATTTCTTGAGTGAGAGAGAGAAATTACATAAAAACCATTAGAATTTAAACATAAATAGAAATTAACTCCAATAGTATTTATTAAATTATGTAACTCTTCACTACTATTCACCAATTAACTTCAATAGCATTTAAAAAACCAAACCAATTAAGCTTCTCAAGCTTGAGAGGGGTTGAGAAGAGAGAAACATTGAGAAATTATATAAAAGATCAATATTCACTAATTACCTTACAAATTGCTTGATTCTTTGTTCACGGTAGAGTCCCCCAACCAATCAATTGGTTAAGTATGTTGATGGAGCCACTAATGGGGATTGAAGAAAGAGGGAAGCTCCAAAAACTAGTGAATTATTAAATGAATTCACAGTTCTTGGCTTAGGTGGAGTAGAGTAACGATGCATAAACACTATATTTTTTTCAACAAGGGGGAGGCTTCTATTTATAGAAAAAATTGAGCTCCTAACCAAACAAACTGATTCTAGAATTTTCCAAATCAGTTTGGTCAATTTTTGACCATTTTTAGGTCAGTTAAGCTAACTTTTTGGAACTAGACTTGAATGAGGAGAGAGGAGAGATGAAATATCTCAATTTTTATGAGTTTAAAACTCATTCAAGCATGTGAAATATGCACCTCCTTTAAAGAACTCCCCTTCCTTACATATGTGTCATAATAGAATCATTATACCCAAAATATCTCATATTTTTAATATTGCTCATAGTTTTTTACTAATAAACCTTGTACATTTTCAACTCTTCATCTTATGTGAAATATGCACCTCCTTTAAAGAACTCCCCTTCCTTACATATGTGTCATAATGGAATCATTTTAATATTGCTCATAGTTTTTTTACTAATAAACCTTGTACATTTTCAACTCTTCATCTTATGTGAAATATGCACCTCCTTTAAAGAACTCCCCTTCCTTACATATGTGTCATAATAGAATCATTTTAATATTGCTCATAGTTTTTTACTAATAAACCTTGTACATTTTCAACTCTTCATCTATGTGAAATATGCACCTCCTTTAAAGAACTCCCCTTCCTTACATATGTGTCATAATGGAATCATTTTAATATTGCTCATAGTTTTTTACTAATAAACCTTGTACATTTTCAACTCTTCATCTTATGTGAGCATTTACTCATTTTTGGATACCCAAAATATCTCATATTTTTAATATTGCTCATAGTTTTTTACTAATAAACCTTGTACATTTTTCAACTCTTCATCTTATGTGAGCATTTACTCATTTTTGGGTATCTTCTTTTACAAATTGGATTTATCTCCTCCCTACACATGGATTGATGCTATTGGCCCATAGGAACCTTAATTGGACCATAATCCAAAAATTTCTGAAAATCTAGACCCTTAGACTAAGGTCCTTTATACCCATTTTCAATAAATTCTAATTGCACATTCGAAAGTTCTTTTTGAATTTCTGTTTCAGGGGAACTTATTTTAATAAGATGAGATAATTTTCTATCCAAAAATATTAAAAATCTGAATATTCTCTCTCTAGAATATTCTCTCTCTCTAGGTTAAAACAGTTAGAAACAAGGTCTTTATATTTCTGAAGAGGGATTGATTACAGAGGAAGATACTAGACATCAGAAGGGGGTTGGGGGAGGAATCTTACATTCTATCCCACTTAAAAAACGCGAGATGTCCTCATCTCGCAAACTGGGATAATTTCGCAAGATGCACGAATTATGAGACTTAGAGAAAAATTTAAATCATGATTAACCACCAAGAAAAGTCTCAAAGAGAGCAAGATTCAAGATAAGAACAAGATTTAAACTTTATTCATTCTCGAAACTTATACAGTAAAGATAGAAGAACTCTTTACACTTCCATAAGCCCGTCCATCATATGATCACAAAAGCAGCACTCACAAGCTGCGCATGTATAAGGTAACTCATCTATGGGAATAATTTTGTTGGTTATTGCTGCACCTATCTCAGTGGTATGAGGTGATCTAACAAAAGGACCTCTGAGAGGTAGGCCAAAAACGGGATAAAGGCATATCTTCTCATGAGGAAGAAAACACGCCAGTAAGAAGACCCGCTCAGAAAACCCAAGATGTCTTGATCTCATGATGCAGTAGTATCGGGGACCCAAACCCAAGGCTTCGATAACCATGGCCAAGCGGACATTGTTACGAAAGTGCTGCTGACCCCAGGGTGTTACCCTAGTTATGTCTTGATAGGTCCGCCATTTGGTTTGAGCTACAGACGTTCCCAAGTGAGGAAAAAGTGAGCGCTCATACTGTTCAATCAAATCTTTCTTCACAGACTCACTTGCGTCTTGAAGGTGAGAAATCATCATGGATAAAACTAATTCCTGTTGCCAAGCCATGAAGGAGATTAAGAAGAAGGGAGATCGATGGAAGTAAGATAACTATGAGCGACAGGTAAAAGTTACAACTTATATAAAGGAAGGAGTTAGCGTAACCTAGAAGCCAACGGTATCTTGCCACTGAAGTTTTACCGTCTTTCCATGATTTGGGTTTGGCACATATTTCTATAAAATACATTAAGAACTTTGAGATGAGGAGGTAAAAGAAGCTTGTAGGCTAAGTCATCTACTTTTATTGAATTCAGATATAAGGCTCACAATATCTGGGAGATAAGTTCTTATACTCCCCAAGAGATAAAGAACTTCTTTTTGGGCCGTACTCGAATGAAAACCAAAACCGTGGTATCCAAAACACTGATTTTCACTTCTGAACTCATTGTTCTGAATCCTTAAATAATTATAAGATCAAAAGGGAGATTCTTACTCCTGTATACCTCGAAGGCTGGGGAGGAATCTTACATTCTACCTCACTTAAAAAGTGCGAGATGTCCTCATCTCGCAAGTAGAGGACAACTCTTTTTCTTAAGATCTAATTTTATTCTGGGGTTCCTTATATTCTGGTCAACCCAACGGAATACTGGGATAAATATCCCTTATATAGAACTCATAACAATTCATTCAGATCATATCATTGATATCTTTAATATGATAATGGTCCATTAAACCGAAAAATTTCCTTCTGAACATTCCTCCACGAAAATTTCAGTCAAGCAAGTTCTCAATTTGTCATCCCTTAACTTAATCTACCGTCTCAAGTGTTAATAGTAGCAATTTGACAGCACAATCCACTAATCTCATAGTGATTTGCTGAAATCATTATCATCATTCCAGTTATGAATATCATCACAGGGACTCGTCCCATTCATCCTCATTGTGGTTTCACTCAGCTTATTACATTTCAACTAAATTTCAGAATTCATCATTTTTCAATCAGAATCCAAATCAATTTCATCAGTTCTCAAACAGAATTAAAAATCATATCAACCACATTCGAATTCATCATCTGGATAGCATTAACGCTTATAATTTCAAGTCTTAGATTTACTCTTATATACTGTCAGTAAAGAGCTGCAGTATACTCTCAGTATATACGGGTAGTCATGGCCCTTGGAATTATAAGGTAAATACCATCATATCTAGGCCTCAAGCAAGTCAGGGATTCTATATAATTGCGGTACTTCCATCTGAAGACCCAATTACCAAATTACGAATTTTAATTTGAATATCAAATTGTATGACTTATATCACACAATTACAACCTTTTTGTGTTTCTTGAAAAATTTTTGACATATTTGTCTTCTCAGTTGATCTTTATTATCCAAGTGCTCTGATACCAACTGTAAGATCCCTATCCCCACCATGCAACAGATTCGGGGTACTAGTAGCGGAAGTAGCACTTCATGCGCGGGGCAGGGACCCACACTCGGGGCCTCGTCCACGGATATCCGGATAAGAGACTAATCCATCGGTTTTTCAAAAACCGAACCCGAAAAAACTTCCCTTACCCGGAAAGCATGGGCGATTCCACCAGGATAACTCTTTACTCTAACGTAGTCAAGATCATTACTGATGATCAAACTGATCCGACTGCACCTCTAACGGTACTTGGTCAGATCAAGGAAGAAACTTGCACTTGGATCATTGGGATCAACGCTTTTTTTCCCATCAAGAGGCACAGCCGTTGATTCTTATCCATAGAACAATTTACTATCCGGGATTTACTTCATCTATCGTAATAATAGAATTTAAATCTCGATTTACGGATCCATCAGTCCAGCCTAACCCCATCCGATCCCATGGGTTAACCAACCGCCCAACCACTGTAGTGATGGGATCCAATTTGGAATTTGGTTAGGTTTTGTCCCGGGTACCAAGGAAAAGAGTTCCAAGGTCCCCTAGCCGGAAGTTCTTGCAAACATAAAACTAGCCACACCACTTACACACCCAATATGACAATTGCCTTTTTCTTAGCATCAGCTAACTTTAAAACAATCCTTTAATGAAACCATAGTACCACTGATCACAATCTTCCAATTTATCCAGTTGATTCATAATTTCCCATCATTCCTTCATCAAAGTATCTATGGCATCATTGGCAACTAGAACGCTCACCACCTGTCCACACAGGGGCCTTTTCAATAGTTCCTAGCCTATAATACTCGTCAATATAATCACTTATAAAAATCAAGATGGACTCTCGTTGAAGATCAGCAAGATCAACCAATAGATCCATATAAAGAGCCATGGACTCATCCATTGAAGACCAGCAAGGTCAATCAACCAGATCCATGCCCGTTTTCACAAAACAACTCTTACTCCTTATTCCAATATCTTCCTCGACGCACGCGTGGGTATCCTGGGCGACCCAGAGCCTGAGCACCGTATGGTCAGCACCCTCTAGGATCCTTCGCAGGTGACCTAGCGCTTCACTCATAGGCCGCTTCCTTGGTCTCTCATCCACTGTACCGGAAGCTCACCATTTTAATCGAACCGAGGCTGGTCAAGACCTCGGCCGACCTTGCTACGCGAGACGTCCTCCATTGACTCTCCGTCAGCAGTTGCAACTTTATCAGTTAGGTCTCCACGACCTTAATCACAAGATAGTCAAAATGCTTTCAGCATTCTTGACATAAAACAACCATTTACAAACAGTATTTACAAACAGTTTACAAATACAATTTCTATATTAACTCTCATTTTTCTACATTATCCCTCATATAATCCACATTACTTATTTCATATTCCATTTATATGTGTACTCATCCAATCACATCATTTTCCATCTCTTCACTTCAGATTCCTTCACATCACATATCATATATTCACTTCCATACATCCACATCCACATCCACATCCACATCCACATTCACATCCATACATCCACATCTACATGCTTACCTCCATTTTCACATCCTCATTTATACATCCACATCCCATATCCACATTCATACATACACATCCATATCCACATCCACATCCATACATCCACATGCATACATCCACTATCACGTCCTCATTCATACATCCACATCCACATACATACATACATCCACATTCACATACATCCACATCCACATTCCCATTCACATCTATACATCCACATCTACATCCACATACATACATACATCTATATCCACATTCCCATTCACATCTATACGTCCACATCTACATCCACATACATACATCCACATCTATATCCACATTCACATACATCCACCTCCACATTCCCATTCACATCTATACATCCACATCTACATCCACATCCACATTCCACATTCACATCTGTACAGCCACATCTACATCCACATTCACATCTATGCATATACATCTTCATGCATACATCCATTTTCACATTCATACATCTACACTCCCATCTCCTCATCCACACATCCACATACATACATCTCTTATCGCATCCTATCCCTTCCCATATCTATTTATAGAATATAAGGGAATTCTTATATTTGATATAAAATTTCTTTACGCATCTAATTATGCATAAATTCCATTTAAGGATACTAACACTTTCGAAATAAAAATCAATCTTTTATGCATCTTCCTATGCATAAATTCATTTTAAATGAGAATGACACTTTGAATTAAAATTCAATCTTTTATGCATCTTCCTATGCATAAATTCATTTTAGATGAGAATGACACTTTTGAATTAAAATCAATCTTTTATGCATCTTCTTATGCATAAATTCAATTTAGATGAGAATGACACTTTTGAATTAAAATCAATCTTTTATGCATAATTTCAATTTAGATGAGAATGACACTTTTGAATTAAAATCAATCTTCTTATGCATAAATTCAATTTAGATGAGAATGACACTTTTGAATTAAAATCAATCTTTTATGCATCTTCTTATGCATAATTTCAATTTAGATGAGAATGACACTTTTGAATTAAAATCAATCTTTTATGCATCTTCTTATGCATAATTTCAATTTAGATGAGAATGACACTTTTGAATTAAAATCAATCTTTTATGCATCTTCTTATGCATAAATTCAATTTAGTAGGAATTACACTTTTAGAATAAAAGAATTTCTCTTATGCATCTAATTTATGCATAAAATCTATTTATGATGAAAATCACACTTTTAGTATAAAAATATCTTTTATGCATAACTCTATGCATGAAATCCAATTATGATAAAAGTAACATTTTTACAATATAATAATCATCTTTTATGCATACCTCTATGCAAGAATTTCAAATGTGATAAAAGTAACACTTTTACAATAAAATAATCATTTAAGAAAAATATTTTTACAATAAAATAATCATTTTTTTTCATATCTCTATGCACGAAATTCAATATGCTAAAAGTAACACTTTTGATATAAAAATTTATCCATTATGCATACTTCTATGCATGAAAATAAAAATAATAAAAGTAACACTTTTGATATAAAAATTTATCCATTATGCATACTTCTATGCATGAAAATAAAAATGATAAAAGTAACACTTTTGATATAAAAATTTATCCATTATGCATACTTCTATGCATGTAAATAAAAATGATAAAAGTAACACTTTTGATATAAAAATTTATCCATTATGCATACTTCTATGCATGTAAATAATAATGATAAAAGTAACACTTTTGATATAAAAATTTATCCATTATGCATACTTCTATACATGTAAATAAAAATGATAAAAGTAACACTTTTGATATAAAAACTTATTCTTTATGCATAATATAAAAATTCAATTTCTCCATGATTATAATGAATTTCTTTCAATTAATCTAGGATGATAATTCCTAGAATATGGTAGGAAGTCCTCTTTTTATGCTTTGAATGAAATTATTTTATGCGTAATTTTTATAAAAATTTTGCCATAGCTCCGCTACTATGACTGATAAATCTCAATTTTTCTAAGGGGTAAAGCTTATCATTAAGAAAATAATTAGAATGGTCTCTAATTGGATCATCAATCCATAATGGATTGAATCATCAATATGCATAAACTAAGAGCATAGAAAAAAGCTATTAATTTGGCCTCAAGCATAGCTTAATCTTGGATTAAGGAAAAGCTTTATGAAAAGCTTCATTTGGATTGAGAATGGGTCATGAGTATGACCATTTCTTGAGTGAGAGAGAGAAATTACATAAAAACCATTAGAATTTAAACATAAATGGAAATTAACTTCAATAGCATTTATTAAATTATGTAACTCTTCACTACTATTCACCAATTAACTTCAATAGCATTTAAAAAACCAAACCAATTAAGCTTCTCAAGCTTGAGAGGGGTTGAGAAGAGAGAAACATTGAGAAATTATATAAAAGATCAATATTCACTAATTACCTTATAAATTGCTTGATTCTTTGTTCACGGTAGAGTCCCCCAACCAATTAATTGGTTAAGTATGTTGATGGAGCCACTAATGGGGATTGAAGAAAGAGGGAAGCTCCAAAAACTAGTGAATTATTAAATGAATTCACAGTTCTTGGCTTAGGTGGAGTAGAGTAACGATGCATAAACACTATATTTTTTTCAACAAGGGGGAGGCTTCTATTTATAGAAAAATTAAGCTCCTAACCAAACAAACTGATTCTAGAATTTTTCAAATCAGTTTGGTCAATTTTTGACCATTTTTAGGTCAGTTAAGCTAACTTTTTGGAACTAGACTTGAATGAGGAGAGAGGAGAGATGAAATATCTCAATTTTTATGAGTTTAAAACTCATTCAAGCATGTGAAATATGCACCTCCTTTAAAGAACTCCCCTTCCTTACATATGTGTCATAATAGAATCATTATACCCAAAATATCTCATATTTTTAATATTGCTCATAGTTTTTTACTAATAAACCTTGTACATTTTCAACTCTTCATCTTATGTGAAATATGCACCTCCTTTAAAGAACTCCCCTTCCTTACATATGTGTCATAATGGAATCATTTTAATATTGCTCATAGTTTTTTTACTAATAAACCTTGTACATTTTCAACTCTTCATCTTATGTGAAATATGCACCTCCTTTAAAGAACTCCCCTTCCTTACATATGTGTCATAATAGAATCATTTTAATATTGCTCATAGTTTTTTACTAATAAACCTTGTACATTTTCAACTCTTCATCTATGTGAAATATGCACCTCCTTTAAAGAACTCCCCTTCCTTACATATGTGTCATAATGGAATCATTTTAATATTGCTCATAGTTTTTTACTAATAAACCTTGTACATTTTCAACTCTTCATCTTATGTGAGCATTTACTCATTTTTGGATACCCAAAATATCTCATATTTTTAATATTGCTCATAGTTTTTTACTAATAAACCTTGTACATTTTTCAACTCTTCATCTTATGTGAGCATTTACTCATTTTTGGGTATCTTCTTTTACAAATTGGATTTATCTCCTCCCTACACATGGATTGATGCTATTGGCCCATAGGAACCTTAATTGGACCATAATCCAAAAATTTCTGAAAATCTAGACCCTTAGACTAAGGTCCTTTATACCCATTTCCAATAAATTCTAATTGCACATTGGAAAGTTCTTTTTGAATTTCTGTTTCAGGGGAACTTATTTTAATAAGATGAGATAATTTTCTATCCAAAAATATTAAAAATCTGAATATTCTCTCTCTAGAATATTCTCTCTCTAGGTTAAAACAGTTAGAAACAAGGTCTTTATATTTCTGAAGAGGGATTGATTACAGGGGAAGATACTAGACATCAAAAGGGGGGTTGGGGGAGGAATCTTACAATTCTATTGCACATGCCTTTTGTTTATGGTTTGCTTTCTTAACATATTATTCTTGAGCATGTGCAATAAAATGTTTTACATCATTCAAAATGTTACTAGAATCATTAGTAAACCGATCAGGAAAGCTTCGATTATGTGGAAAAGTCTAGTAGTAGCCGGAACAGGCAAAGGTTTTCCATGCACAATTTCGACTAGTAGCGGAATGAGGAGTATTGTTATAAGCAAACTGGAGAAGATGAACGTACTTATACCATGAATTAGGTTGTTCGGCAACATAGGCTCTGAGTAGATCAAAGATAGTGCTATTAGTAACCTTAGCTTTTGTCCATTCGTTTCCAGATGGAAAGCTATGGAAAAATCTATCTTAGTACCTAAGTTGAAAAAAAGAGTGATTCAAAAGTTACTGCAGAATGTAGAGTCTCTGTCAGAAATAATGACTTTTGGCAATCTATGATATACAAAGATTTTCTTGATAAACACAGTCTCGCAGCTTGTTGAGAAGTCAATGTTTTGTTGTGCAAGGTAAGAAATAAGCTTGCTTACTTAAACGGTCTATTATTGTCCAAATTATGTCATTATGACCGGATGTAGTAGGCAAACCTATATTGAAATCCATTGATATTTGTTCCCAAGTATCATTAGGGATTAGTAGAGGTGTAAGAATTCCTTAGGTCTTACCTTTGTAGCTTTTAATTTTTTTACAAATAGACCATTCAACCATAAATTTTGCTACATCTTGTTTAAGATAAGGTTAAAAAAACTCTCTAGTGACTAATTATAAAGTAGTTGAAACACCTATATTGAAATCCATTGATATTTGTTCCCAAGTATCATTAGGGATTAGTAGAGGTGTAAGAAGTCCTTGGGTCTTACCTTTGTAGCTTTTAATTTTATTACAAATAGAACATTCAACCATAAATTTTGCTACATCTTGTTTAAGATAAGGTTAAAAAAATTCTCTAGCGACTAATTATAAAGTAGTTGAAACATCTCGATGACCCATGTATGGCAGTTGGTGCATTTTCTCCAATATAAACTATTTGAAAGGTTGTGTAATACACAATCTCTTTTGGAAGAAAAGATAACCATCACGGCATGAGTAATCACCAATAGGGTTCCAATTATTGTCTCTAAGCTTAATTCAAACCTCAAAAAATTGGGGTCAATATCATAAGGTTCTCTCATAGGACTCAAAGGTTCACTCTAAATGATAGAAATGTTGTAAACATTAGGATGTCTACTTAAAGCATCTACCACATCACTTTCTTTACCTGGTTGATATTGAATCATTGATATGTCGATCAGAAATCAATGGTTGGGTCAATAAATGAAGAATTCTCTGTTGGTCTATCTTGATTAAAAATTCAGATCCCATTAAATAATGTTTTCAAAGTCTTAAATCAATAATAGCTAATTCCTTGTCATATGTACTATAAATATTTTTGATGGTTTAAGCTTATGACTTTCATAAGCAATGAGATGTACATCTTGCATGAGAATAACACTAAAACCATGTCCACTTACATCACTAACTACAACAAAAAATGGTCGTTGAAAATCTAGTGATGTACATGAGTCAATGCTTTCTTACTCTCAAAAAAGGAATGGTCCTATCTACTAGTACAATCAAAATGTCTAACTACATAATCCAAGAAAAGGATGTGCAAAATATGTAAAATTTCTAATAAACTTCCTATAGTAGCTACATAATCCAAGAAAAGACCGGAGTTCCTGAATATCATGCGGTTTAGGCCTATTAGCAATGCTTTCAATCTTTTTTGGGGTCTACTCGAATACCATCAAACAGAAACAATATGCCCTAAGTATCCAATTTCTTCTTGAAAGAATATTCTCTTTTCAAAATTGATATAAAGCTTGGGAAGCCCTTGCACCATAAAAAGAGTATAGGAACTAGCCAATGTCGTGGGGCCTTGCCTCAACGCACTTGGGAGCATAAATAGCTCAAACCGAGAGGTTAATCTACCATAACCTAGCCTAGAATTGTATAAACAAGATGTGTCACTCACCTCGTTGATTGCTTGTGCTCGGATTCTCATAGGAGGCCTTGTTACTATGTAGCCACACTCCAAGCTCCGCTCCAATGTTGCCGTTGCACTCCAAGCTCCGCTCCAACATTGCCGCCGCACTCTAATGGAAGCTCAACCCTCCTCTCTCACTCAATCACACACTCACTCTCTCACACACATGCAAGAAAGCACACAAGAGCTCGAGCAAGAGGCAAGCAAGAAAGCAATAGCATAGGAGTGAAGAGAAGAAGAGCACTCTCTTGAATTCGCATAAAGTATACACAATGACCCTTATTTTGGTCCATAGCCTCCACACCTTGGGCGACCATACTTAAAAAATAGGTCCATGGGGCTATCCACGGTTGCCTAGGCTTATGCAAACACCTAATCTAAGAATACAATCTCCATTATTAATCCCGTGGCGCGCCTTTCATAGACAAGCGGCGATTGCACACGTAAAATATACAATGACATGGAGAGGTTTTCGATGAGGGTTAACATGTCCCCCTTCCAGATGCAGATTCAGTCCTCATAATATGGCGATGATGATTGGTCGAGGTTGTGTTGGATGTATGAAATGTCGGAGGTTCTGGAAGGTCTACAAGGCAACATGGAACCACGAGTAAGGTGAATTTAAGCAAAATGCAAACACACCAATCAAGCAGTGAGGAATGCTATTTAATGATGACTGGTCAAATTTTCTAGTTAAGACAAGGTTAATCTTAAGATTGGTCCAAATTGGATATAAGCTAAGAGGTAGCAAAAAGCATGCCTCAGGTTATGACCTTAGTCTCGATGACACACTATCACTTGGTGAGACCATCTCTAGCTATTATCTAGCCTCCTAAATGGAACTACTAAGTGATCATTATAAGTGTCGTTTTTATTTCTAAAAATATACAAGTAGGGCCCAAGCAATGGTCTAGAGACCTCATACAAGAGTATCTAAGAACTACTAAGTACCTCCACATCGATGGTTTTTTTTAAAGGCCCTTTATTGATAGATTTTTAGACACAAGGTCCCGTCCCATGGAAAACAAGGCTACGGTCTCAAGGTTCCATCACTAAGAGAGCCAAAAGTCCTACCTAGATCTCACATGGCGATGGTTTTCTTGTGGGTTTTTTTTTTGTTTTTTTTAATAAACTAGTTTCACCTTACAATTTACCTCGAAGGCTCTATTTTGACTAAAGAGGGCACACTAAGGTACTTGGCATACTCAAAGGTCCATCTCAGGATAGATGGAACTAGGACCACAGCATAAATGCTACCAAGTAATAACTAGAAAATTGATAGACAAGACACCTAGCAATGCATGCAAGCACTCAAACAAACAATAAATGGAGAATCACAAACAGTAAACAAGTGGTGAGGATGGGAGGAAAATCCTGTCCATATCGAGGTTGCACGTCCACTGGATGTTGTAATTGGATCTGTTCTACTTGATGGCACATCAATAACCTGTAAATCATACTATCTAGCAAGCTCATTGTTACATAACCATAGTGCATAACCATGCTCTGATTCGTTGTCATTTTGACTTTCCCCCTCACTCGAGGGTGCTCCATATATATATGCGTCCTTTGGTCTACTAGGTAATGATCTGAGTGCCTCCTCACTGCTGTGATAGGGCATGGGTAATGATCTGAGTGCCTCCTCACTGCTGCGATAGGGCATGGGTACTATAGGTAAGTTAGCTAAGTAACTACCGTGAGCTAAGCTGTCTAGGAAATCAGCCACCACAATACCCAAGAAGAAAAAAGGAAGTGGAACGAATATGCCATATCTAACTGATGCAAGTCCATAAGTTCTTGGCCTCCTCCACTACTCTACAAGCTGTTCATGTGTAGTTCTATCTTGCTAGGGTCCTCTCATTGGGTAACAAACACTCTTGTGATCATGTTGTTGTGGTGTCTCTCCTACCATGGATTGTGATAATCCTGTCCCGTAGTGCCTAAAATAAGTTCTACACTTCCAACATCAGTGGGATGATGCATATAACATGCGATGCCTAAAGGTAATGCATGGTGCAAGGGGATGGAACTACAGGTAGAACAGGTCCACAAAGGTGGCTCCGCAACATCTCTCCTCTAGTGGTGCACAAAAATAGCATGAGTGGGTTTAGAAAGGAGGAATACTCAACTGTCCTCGATATTATCATTCTTCGCAATCTGGGTCCAAGATGGGGTCACTCATGTCAGTCCATGAAAAGTCCACGCTCACGACCTGTAGTCAAAGTAGATTCATATTTCATTCTTCTATTTGATATGTGCTTATTCTCATCATCTTTTTTTAAAATTATTATTTGTATGGTTAGTCAGTTTTTTAGTATGTGTATGGTTGCTATATTGATGTGCACTGTTTGGTCAAGCTAGATTGTCATGGGTTGGCTTCTTTCCAACAGGCTCCCTCTTGATATAGACATAAAATTTGTTGGGAAGCAAAACATGGAGGGAAAAAGTAATGATATTAGCATAAGTCCCCCCTTCCGCTTTCTATCATACCTTGACTTTGCGGAAGGTATTGTAGGTTTTTTGCAACCATCCCTTCCAACTTTACTCCATCAATGTTTGTTGGCTAAAGTGCTCTTTGTTTTTTGTTGTGGTGGTAGGTTAACTTCCAGCTTTAACGACGGTAAAGGGCTCTCATAAGACCCGATGGAGCTTATGGCTTCACCAATATTGAGGAGCAATGGAGTTGCCACTTGCATAGTGGGTTGCTCATCTAGGGAGATCAATGGGGTTGGAGCTTGGATAGCCATCAATGGTTTTGTAACCTTTAGCGATGTAGAGGCTTCACTATCAATCACCATGTCTTGTGTGATAGGGTTTCTCTTTGGGATCCAGACCTTTTTAGGCATTGGTGGTGAAGGTTCTATTACAATAGCTTTTCCTTTGTTGGCATTTGAGCTATTGAAGCCTTTATCCATCATTGATGAGGAGGTTTGGGAATTGGTAAATGGCGGCAATGAGACTAGGGGTATACTTTTATGTTTTGGTATCCAAATACAATGGTTACCCTCGTAGTAGCCTTGAGCTTTTAATAAGCATTTGAAGATCCATTTGGGTGTAACTTGTAATTTGGACTTCCTGCTCTACTGCGAGCGACAGTTCTTGTGTTGAGGTCCTCCTTTCTTGGTCAGTTGAGGTGGCATGGATTGAGAAACTTTGGGAACCCATTTCCAAAGTAGATTTGAGTTGCCCCTTTGTAGCTCATCAAATATGTCCATTCTTTTCATATGCAAGTGTCTACTGTAAAGGTAGAAGGATCGAGAGTTTTTTGGATATTGGACGCTGAAGTGGAGTGGGTTGAAGCTTCCATAGATTTTATGGATGTTGAAGCTTTCTCCTCTTTGCGACCCTCGATAATAGTGAGAGGTGGCACGGGTTCTTGTGAGTAGATTGTTCAGTTGTGGTGTCACCCACCACAAAGACCCTCCCTGTCGACCAATCAAGCCTTCATCCATGTACAACCAAGTATTAATGGTTTAGGTAATGTTCTGGCAGCATAACCAGAAAGTCTTCCACCAGTTGGCTTGCTGCCACCATCATAGTATATCTTTGTTTGTCCCAAGAACCTTGGTATTTCTACCATGGATACCTTACACCTTTAAGAAGGTATCTACGAGTTGGGGTTTTCCCAACTAGTTCCATGCATTGAAGGAAATTAGATTGTGACTAGCTCCCATATCAAGTAATGCATTATAAAGCACTTTACCTAAAAGAAAGGTGTAGCTAGATTAGCCTAGGATTATCCTAATTAGCCTTGATTAGGGAAAGCAAGAAATATTACACTAAGAAGCATGGAAAGTAAAATGTAATGAATATCATAAGATGTCAAAATGTATCAAGGCATCAAAAGGTATCAAAAGGTACAATACTCCTAGAGCACATGCCTTTTATAGTCATCAAGGCTCATGTGTCCTAATCCCATATGTAAATGACCCTAAGCCCATGTGCCTAGGCCCATCCCATGTGCATGTGCATCCTAATAACACTTTGTTACAAACCATTCCCTCCTAACACGATTTTGTCCTCGAAATCGAAGGGTGGTTGTGCCCAAAGAAGAGACATATACAAGTGGCTATGTATAAAAGCCAAAGAAGAGACATATACAAGTGGCTATGTATAAAAGCCAAAAATCACATCCATGGCTGAATGCCAATGTAGCGGAAGACCCATACATGAATCATATGACCCCCAGGGTGAAATGGAAAGGATAAAGGACTCCCGAGGCATGCAAAATCTAAGGCAGTGGTCCCATGATAATCTGGTGCAAGTGGAAAGGATAAGGAACCAGTATCAATGAAAAAGCTAGTCGAGTATCCTCCATGATCAAAGGGATATGTATGGTATACATCCCAAACCATCGAAGCTGAGATGGTAATAGCTCCTGGGTCAAAAGGAAAGCTCAACTCCAAAGTCAAGGTAATTGTAGCTCCTAGATCAAAAGGAAAGCTTGACTCCAAAGAGATAGTAGCTGTAGGGGTCGAAAGGAAAACTCGTAAGCCCATCCTTATGACCATAGTGTGAATCTAGCACGAAAGGTATCCACCAAAGAAACTTGAAACTCCTAGCCAGAATGTCAAATGGTCCTAGCACAAAAGTATCATTGTGTAAGCCAAGACTGAAATATGTCATAGATGCATCTGAATGTCAAACCACATATCCAGAAACTATGCTCCTCAAATGGCAAAGAATGCATCCAAAGAAAAATGTCTTAGCTCTAAAGAACATAGGCTCGTGTTGACATCCGTGGAAGCCATATAAACATAGCTCAAGGTCGGCCTCATGTAGAGTCAAATGTGAACTCAAGCCACCGTCACATGTAGCACCACTCGAGAAGTCGAAGGCATGATCCACCTTATCGATGTATGTATGAGTATGATCCGACCCATGCACAATATCTCCATGTGCAAGACACTCTATATGTGTGTGTCCCTCTAAGATAGAAGTTGGATCATCATAAAGACCACGACCACTAAGCACTGACAAAGTGTCTACACAAGAGAGATAAGTAGTATCAACCGACTCACTATCAATGGAATCTCCAAGGCCACTAAAGTCATCCCCAAAGGTATATACAATCTCTAACAATGGTGTCCCTACATGACCTAATAAATCAATCTCCAATAACACTGGATCTAAGGAAATACCTACATCAAATGTAAAGCTCTCGAGGTCAATGTCATCGGATATGCTAAAAATATGATTAATATGCATACTCCCACGATGTTTCACCTCCACGAACTCATCACTACTCTCATGCACTATCCCTGACTGCTCAATCACAACAACTCGATCCACATGAATACTGCCAGGAATGCTATGAAAACTATGAGTAGTGGCCGTATCCGAAATCTCTCCACATGATGTGACAGCTCTAGAGGAGTAGCCCAACACATCTAATACTAGAACCTCGGGTATATGCTCCTCATGATCTATAATGTACTCATCAACATGTGAAGTGTCATCCCCATGTGTAACTAGGGATGTATAACTAGCCGAATGATCATGACTAGTCAAATGTGCATCAAGATGTGAAGTATCATCATCCCGAATCTCACACACTGCAATGGATCAAGAGCTGATCCACATGATAGTCTAATGCATCACTATGATTCGGTAATGCATCACTATGATCCGCTAATGCAACACTACCTCCTAATACATCACGATCCACTGGAAGGTAGGTGGACATAGGTGTATCATCAATCACAATGCTTGGAATGCTTACTGCCATCCGTCCCATCAAGATCATGCCCACATGATATGACTCACACACATCACTTTCACTATCACTATCACATACATCATCATCATGTGTATATGTGTCAGTGGCAACATGTGCATGTGTATCACTATCATGTGTATGTGTGTGATACATCAATATCATCATGTGTATGTGTGCATGATACATCATCATAGGTATGTGGGTGTGATACATCAATGTCATTACATGTGTGTGTATGACCATCACCATTTGTACATGCGTCAACACATGATGATCATCATCGATATCCACATCATCACCATCTATGCCGATGTCGATGCATAATACATCCTCATCAGGAATATAATCATCACGGCCACTCAAGAATGTACGACACTCAAATAAGTGACCATAGGAGTCATCCCAACTAAGAAAAACTAATCCATTTGCCTCTAAGAAATGTCTAAATGTCCAACAATCAACGTATTGCTGAATGCGCCAATCTCTCTCATTCCATAAATGACGAACACGTATAGACAATAAACTCCACAACTCCATCCTCCATCTATGGCATGAATGAACTATCTCCTCATCACGTGAAATAGATGATGAAGTATCCAATGGTCGAAGTCCGGATGTCCCAAATGTATGCACAATCTGATCATATCGGGTAACCCATGATACTGTGTACGAAGCATCCTAACTAAGAATCTAGCATCACACCTACATCCCCAATCATCAAAGGTCACAAGCGCGAAGAAAATACGGACCATGGCGAGTAGAAGAAGGGTAATAGTAATAAACCATGGCTACATGTGAACACTACCCAATGCTCGAATGGCCAAAAATGTGCATGTGAACTTCCAAAAATAAACCAAATGACCAAAAGTATGCACGTGAATGCCCAAAATGCACCAAATCGACACTAAATCACCCAATGTGTCGAGCTCGCGTAAACGCCCTCCACAAAATTCCTAAAATGTATAAACACACCCACATCACATCTAATCTCTACAGCGAAATACTTTCGGTACCAAAAGCCATCCCTTCCGTAAATGACACTTCCAATGCCTCCTAAGATTGATCCATCGCTGCTTGGTTGCATAGGAGCTGGAGGGGGGGGGCGGGGGGGGGGGGGGTTGAGTGGTGTTAACTGGAGCATGGTTCACAGGCTTCGGTGCAAGGCAAGATGCCACAGAAGGTCGAGGTCCGGGTCTACCTGAGTTCTTTTGCGAGGCAAGTGCAGAGATTAGGGTTTAATGCAATAAATGCGACGACTTCGTATGCATTAACCCCACGACTGCCTGCTGTCTGCAAACAGAAATCTGAGAACTCAGTCCTTTGAAAATTACAATGAAATTTTTGCAAAAATGCTTTAGAAACCAAACTTCCTGCAAATCTGCTCAAAGAACTCCAAGAATTGGGAAAATAGGGTAGAGATAGAGGCTTAATGGATTAATAATTGGGAATATAAGGTCCCTAATCAAGATAATGCAAGAAATTCACTAAAACTAGTTGCTAAAATCTTTACAAACCCTAATTTCGAAAATCAAGATTTTTTCAAGAAAATCAAGATCAAGAAGATCAAGAAATCAAAACAGTGAAGTTAAGCATGGAAAGTAAAGTGTAATGAATATCATAAGATATCAAAAGGTATCAAGGCATCAAAAGGTACAATACTCCTAGAGCACATGCCTTTTATAGTCCCCAAGGCTCATGTGCATGACCCTAAGCCCATGTGCCTAGGCCCATCCCATGTGCATGTGCATTCTAATAACACTTTGTTGCATTACCACCATAAGGGCTAGGCAATTTAATTGATGTTCGTAGAGGCGCTATCTGCTCCTCTATGTCCCCTTCAACTTCTCCCACAAAGTCTTGCACAAAAGGTCTAAGGTTTCCTTCTTGTCGTTTTTGCACTTTAGCTCGTGTTTCTCTTGCCTCCTCTTAGGCTTGTGTCTTCTTTTCAGCGACCATTTCCTTGGCGGCTTTCTTGTCATGTGAAGCACGTAAGGATTCTTCGGTAAGAGGTCCATATTATTTTTTAAACTTACTTCCATTAAGGAAACCAATTGTTTTAACTACGTCGAGTCTCAACAAGTATAATACCTTAGGGACTAGCTTCACAAACCTTGAATGGTCCCTTTTTCGATATATTTAAGCTTTTTCTTTTCACTATGGACCCCATACATAAGTACAAGATCTCCTACCTCAATCTCCTTATCCCTGAGATTTTTGTCGAACCACTTCTTTCTTCGGTCCTTTTATGTGAGCATGTTTTGCACTGCAATTTGTCTCTCTTCGGTGAGTTGTTCTAAAACAAATAGCTAGTCAGCCAATTCATTACCATCAAGCTTTTTACTTACGACTACCCTTAAGCTAGGGATCATAAACTCCCAAGGCATTAATACCTCAAGTCCATACACCATCTTAAAAGGTGTGCAATTAATTGTAACTTTGTAGGATGTGCAATAGGCCCATAAAGGTGCTGTGAGCTTACACTCCCAGACAGTGCATCAAGCTTCAACAATCTTTGTCATTATCGAACATGAATATGGCCATTTGCCTATGGGTAATATGGTGTTGACTTACGTTGAGCAATCATGAATGTGCTAGTGAGATTTTTTATTACATCATTGATAAAATGCTTACCTTGATTACTCACTAGATCAAATGGACATCCAAAGCATGTAATGATGTTCAAATATAGAAACTTAGCAGTCGCTATGGCATCTGCTTTTTGTGAAGCTCTTGCTTCAACCCATTTGGTTACATAATCTGTGGTGGCAACAATGATGAAGCGTTCTTGTGTGCCACATGCAGTAGGACTAATCGGACCAATGGAATCTAAGCCCCATTTTTCAAAAGGTTGGTTGACTCTGACAGGATGCAGTGGCATCATGTCCTTCCTTTGTTACTTTGCACAACATTGGCACTCGTAACATCCCTTGACAAATAGTGCACAATCTTTGAAGTGCGTGGGCCACCCCACTGCCTCTTGGAGTATTTTGGAATAGCCTCAACCTTGAATAACATAGCATCCGATAACTCTTCATCAACCCCGATTGGTGCTTCGCCATTAGGTATGCAAGATAGATGATCTACCATGACGTATTTCTTGCTAGGCTCTTCCCAGGGCATGTGCAAAAGCAACTAGGTCTGCGAGTAGAGCTGGTGCTAGTTAAACTAGAGCAATGATAGGAGCAGGTGGAGGTGCAACATGTGGCACTGCATGAGGATGCATTGGTCTAAACGATATCATCAAAAAACACTACAACAAAATTTTGATGTTTCAAGAATATTCTATTCATCATTTTGTTGAAAGTAACTGGAGCATTAGTCAAACCAAATGACATAACCCAAGACTCATAATTGTGTTCTAAAAATAATCTTGAAAATGTCCCCTTCATCCATTCGAATTTGATGGTAATCGGCTTGAGGTCAAATTTTCTAAAAACTTGTGCTCCCTTGAGCTTATCTAGCAAGTCATCCACTCGTGGTATCGGATATCGATTCTTGACATTAATCTTGTGTAAAGCACAATAATCGAGACACATTCAATATGTCCCATTCTTCTTTTTAACGAAAAGAGGTGGAGCACCAAATGGAGAACTAATGGGTATAATCTGTTCTTTCTCTAAAAAAATTTCAACTTGTCTCTGAATCTCTTTTTGCTCAATCATGTTAACTTGATAAGGAGCTTTACATGGTGGAGAGATTCAGGGGATTATTTCAATTTTATGATCTTCTAGACGAGATTTGGTAAGCCAGGAGGTAGGTCATCTATAAAACAGTTAGAGAACTTAGAAATGAAAGGATCATGAGACACGTTTGGTTTGGAGTCGGCTTGAGCACTAAGCTGGTTGACAAGAATTTAAAATGTCTTCTCCTTTTTCCTTACAGCTCTTTTAGCTTGGGTATAAGTTAAAAGTGAACCTAAGACACCGTTGGTCTAACATTGGAGACAAATTTCTTTGTCACCTTTCATTAACCATATTGTATGGGTGTCATAATCAATCTGGGTATTATGTTCATGTCTCCATGGCATTCCTAAGAAAACATTAACACCTTGCAAAGGAGCAACTAGAAATGTTCTCCTTTCTTTCAATGAATCCATTTTTAATTCTAGATTCTTAACCTCTTTAGTGCAATTGTACTTAGTTCCTTGATATGCAGCTTTCACTTTATAACTAGAGTATGATGCATCTAGGGTAAGTGCTTTCAATGCCTTTTTAGAAATGAAGTCATGTGAGCTACCATCATCATGCAAAATAGAAGTTTATTTTCCTTTTATTTTTCCCTTATTTCTCAATAAAGCATGAAATAAAATCTTACCTTCATCCGAATGGTCAGGATCAGAATTACCCTCTTGCTTAAAAGAATCATCGTCGTCCTCTTCAATAACGTTGAGTCGAGCCACATGTGCGGAGTTCTTTTTCTTCTCTAGATAGTCTCTGGTGCAAGATGAACATCCTTGTGACATTTGAAACACGTGATGATATTTGAAACACTTAATAATATAATTCTTCAACTAACCATTTGAGGGTTTGTTGTTATTGTCTTTTCGAGCATCTCCTTTGGCTACATCTAACCCTTGTGCATCCTGGATTTATCAAAATTGCTCGAAGGAAAAGATGGTTTCGTTAAAGAATTTTCCTACATTCTGGAATCTCTAGGAATAGAAGTTTTGCGTTTGGAATATAGAGAAAGATTCATAGGCAGAACTAAGACTATGAGGATGAAACATATTAACATTAGCCGTAATAGTAGGCTTGAGACCGGCAATGAATTTTCTTCTTTGCTCTCTTTCTTTGACCTTCTCGATCACTTGATCCTGTAAAAGAATGTCCCAAAATTTGTCGATGTAGGCTTGGACATTCTCTTTCTCGACCTGGCATAAAGTATCCCATCGTTGACAAGCTTTGGCCTTATATTGAGAAGGTAGAAAGTGCTTCTTTAAAAGTTTCTGGAACTCCTTCCATGTCGTAGGTCGATATTTACCTTGCTTAATCACATTTCACCATAAAGTAGCACTTTCATTCAAATGATTACAAGCACACTTAATATTTTTCTTTTATTTTTCGCCTGAAAAATAGTCATCCAATTGACTGAGCCATGTAATGAGTACTCATGCATCTTTCTTGCCATCATAGTTCTAAAAAGTGAACGCCTTTCGGCTAATCCGTGAATCTTTCCAAAAACTATGAGCATGTAAAGTAGTTTTGACAATGCACCTATAGTAACATGATCACTTTCCTTCTCGTCGGAGTTGGAAGAGTCACACTTATGCTTAGAATGCTTCACATGTCGCTCTAGCTTGCGTTGGAGTTCACGCTCACTTGCAATTTGCTCTTGAAGTGTAAAAAATTTGCTCTTGCATAGTGGGTTGTGCAGGTAGATTGGCCATTGCAAATAAATAAATAAAGCGTAATTTTATGATGCAGATAAATAAATAAAAATGAGAAACTTAGCTCTTGAACTGTGTTGAACTCGGATTTGAAATTTGTCAAAAGGCTGATCTTAGCACTGTCCTAGATTTTTAAAGCCACTTCAAATTTGTTGAGTATCAAAAAATCATGTCGAAGCTTGATGTGATTAAGAAACCGACGTTAAAAATAACCCCTCCAAATTTTTTTTGGTTTTTGATCCCCTTTGATGATGCCCAAAATTTTTGGTTGCAAGAGACCTTCCAATTTTTTGAAGGAGAAATATGAGCTTTTCTATAATTTCCTGCAAATATTCAGCAAACTTGAATCTCCTTTTTTTTTTTTTGTAGAGCTCCCTCTCATTCGACTATGAAGGGTTTTTGAACTTTATGAGATACAGGTTGTGTGAAGGTTTTTATCAAATCTTTTGAGGGTTATAAGCTTTTTTTAAAAAGCTTATATTTAGAACAATCTTTAAGGCCGTTAAAGTGGACATAGATACAACTAAGCTTCGTGAAGCTAAGACGAAAGGCCTAGTAAGGTTGTGAGGTTATGAGATGAAAAGAAAAGAGAACCTTGAGAGAAAAAGTTCAACTAAAAACCTTTATTTTTTGCTTGTTTGACTATGTAATGCATGGATGCCTATAAGCATATATATAGTGATCGATGCCTGCTAAGAGAAGTAGTACTTGGATTGTATCTCCCAATAAGGCAATTATGTGTAGTTCTCAACGAAATCCACCATTGAGATAACCACACCTATAGGAAGCTACACTAGAATGCATGGAAGTGGTAATCCTGCCACGTTACATGATGGGTGTAGCGTTTCTCCTTGGATTTGTAGAGGAGGGCAAGGAGAAGAAAGGAGCCTCCCTGTCTCGAGAGAAGAAAGGAGCCTCCCTATCGAGGAATTAGGGTGGGGGAGATTCTTAAAATCTATACATCGCATGTTAAGTTCCATCAAATGTAGTTAATAGTTATCATCCTTGAGATGTGGATTGGGTCCAGCACGCAGCTTTTCACACCAAGAAAAATAGGGAGAATTGGGGAGGGCGAGTGGTGCCCAGAGGTTACCAGAAAGCTGGGTCAGATGACTAGTCGTTGGTGTCTTCATTTTCAAAACAACTAATATTCAACAGACCAAGTCATTGCCGCCAACCTAAGGAGCTCTCGTTGTGGCATGTTCCTTCTTGCTTTTCTTCTTAAAGGCCATAAAAAATCAAACTCTGCACAGTGCTTGTCCCAGCCCATTCCTTTGCTCCTCTCACCCATCTACAGAGAACGCCCTCCAACAGTCTGCTTTCTGTGCTTTTCGCAGCCCATTTCCTTACAGACCATTTTCCACTCTATCACAGCATCTCACCCATCACGGCCTTTCAGAAATCTGCACCTCATTACATTCCAACAGTTCTCCAGCAATAAAAAGTTGAGCAGTCCATGCTGTTTGCTTCTCCCCAACATCATCTCACCCTCAATCTGTAACCTCACTTAAGCTCAATGGCTGGTATAGTTCCTGTGACAGAGAAAGATGTGTGCATCATAGGGGCTGGAATGACTGGCCTGTGTGCTTGCAAGCATCTACTGCAGCATGGGTTCAAGCCCACTGTGTTAGAAGCCCGGGATTGTGTGGGGGGCATCTGGCGGCACACTTGCTCCAGCACCAAGCTGCAGACCTCAAGAGATGGGTACCAATTCTCGGACTTTCTGTGGCCTGAAGGTACCCCTCCCAATCCTCACAATGAGCAAGTGGTAGAGTACTTGGAAAGTTATGCTACCCACTTCCATCTCAAGGAGAGGATCCTCTTCAATTGCAAAGTTATAGAGATCAAATCAAGTCTGGGAGGAGATGCTCAAATGACAGGTCTATGGGGGGGAAATGGCGGTGCTTTTGCGGGTGACAATGAAGACAATGGTGGTAAGGTCTGGCAAGTGCTTGTCCAGAGGCGAAAATCACAACTGCATGATGAGGTTGAAGAAGAGGTCAGCTTACTCTTCTTCACATTCATGATTTTTGTAACGCCCATGTGTTACATAGGCATTACCATTAGTGGATCACCCTGTGGTCTTGGTTTGCATCATGTGCCTGGTAGAGTTCATTTTTGCAGTGGCTACATTTCAATTTCTTGGTCGTTTGCGTGGGTCGTTTTGGAGATTGCCCAAATTTCCCCACATTTCCTCCTGGTAGAGGACCCAGAATATTTTCAGGCAAGGTGCTACATGCCATGGAGTATGGGATGCTAGATAATGAAGCTGCAAGGCAGTTGATGACCGGAAAGCGAGTCATCGTTGTCGGATACATGAAGTCTGCTATTGATATCACCATGGAGGCCAGTGATGCCAATCAAGGTGTAGTACCTGGTTTGAAAAATGGATTATGGTACTTTGCTTTCTGGTTCATGTTTGAGATATATGCTTTTTGGTTCATGTTTGAGACTTTTATGTTGCACCTGCTGCAGTGTCCTTTGTCCATTGTATGACCTACCTTGTGACTCATCCTTGCATGCTCTTCCTCTGTGGTTGTGTATCTGAAAAATCAGGATGTGATAAGCTGCTGGTTGGACCAAACCCACCTGGTGAGACAGTTTCTTTGCGTTTGGGGTCTTGCCAGGAAAATGTCCACCCACGTTTGAGCATTGTGCTCAATGACCTAGTTAAGTGGTGAAAAGAGAAGATGGTGTCTGCCACCCACCGCCGCCATGCTGTATATCTATGTGTATAATCTATACGAAGGAACAGATTTCTTGCACTTTTCTTGTCCATGTCTGCCCAAGCAATGGAACCCCAACTGGTGAAACTTTACCATTGCAATCAGCATGCATGAGGTTGTCACCATGGGAGGACCTTGCTTGTCTTGGTAACTCTGGCTCATGAAATGCACCATATGTCAAGGACTATCCAAGTTCCATGGTATGTTGCACCCACATGGCCTTATATGAAGATGATCTATCTACAGCACATTTTTTTAAACATCACCAATAGGACTAAACAGAAATCCCCAAAACATTTTGACAATGATCATAACAGTGCCTTTCTATATTAGCAGAAGATCACCACATATCAGTGCTGTATCATTTGTACCGACCTTGTACTTTTAATAGGACCTCTAATGGTTCAAGGTGTCCTCAGAAAAGCATATTTTCAGCAATTTTCCTGTATACTTATGCATAGTTTCACTTTTTTCTTTTTTTTTAAAAAGGGATTCTAGAGGTACTGTATTTCCCCTAGATTGGTCAAAGGCTTCCAACTGTACAACCCTGTAATGAGGGTGTTGAACCAAGGACGTGTGCATGCGTTTTGCAATGACATTTTGGGTTTTTCAGGGACCTAAGAGGTGAACAAAATGCCAGACATCAATAAGAAGTCTGCATTTTGTCTTGGTTCGAGTCTCTTGTTGGGTAGATTGGTCTTGGGCTTTGAACCCCTGAAAGCTCTTTTATGGGTTCATAATTGGTCTTGAGAATATCACTTTGTCTGAAAGATCAAGGACATTGAATTGTTTGATCAACTAAGGTATTGGAAAGTTAACATGTAGCTATGAGCTTAATTGTGTATATTCTCAAGATTTATAATACTCTTTAGTGTGGCAGGTATCCATGGCCATCCTTGCCATCTTATATACAGAACCACCAATTGGGTTTATCTCAACAAGAAGCCTTTTGGAAAGCTTGTAGCATTGTTGTATTTCACACGTCTTTCTGAGCTGCTGAATTATAAGCCAGGCCAAGGCTGGCCATTAAGCATCCTGTCCATGTGCCTCTCTCCCCTGGTAATGATGCTGTTCCCTTTATTCTTATGATTCTCATAAACTGCTGCACCAAACTTAGAGAAACAAGCCTTTATCTTGTACTCAACTTAGAGATGTTTTTGGATATGCTTGCAGAAATGGGCATGCTCCAAGGTTGCAGAGCTTTACCTTTTGCTCCATTTACCCCTTCGCAAGCATGGGCTTGTCCCCAAGCATTCTTTCTCTGAGCATGCTTCTTCGTGTAAACTCTTTGTCTTGCCAGAGCTGTTTTTCCCACGAGTTGAAAAGGGTGAAATCCTTCTTCACAAGACTAGTGAATGGAGTTTCTGCAAGAATGGGGTCATACTTCATGATGGTACAGAGATTCCAGCTGATGTTGTGATCTTCGGAACAGGCTATGATAGTCACAAAAAGCTTCTCTCAATGCTTCCAGAGGAGTACTCGTCATTGTTGCTGGATCCTGCTGGTGTGATACCGTTGTACCGGTATCCCTTTATCTCTGCATATATCTCTGCATTGTACAGTCAAGCAATACAGTAGAAGTCTTCTTTTATAGAAAAGTAACATGCATTTTCTTTGCTATGAAGAGAGTTTTTGTACATATAGGTTAGACCTTTCTACAGTGCAGAATTGCTACTGCATTAAAGGTCCTCTCATCTACTAGCATGCTGTTTATGTAAGGTTCTGTTTGAAATTATGTCTGAGATGGAGGAGGAGCAAATCTCTCAGGGTGTGTAGGGGCCTCACTTGCCTAGTACTTTCTGGGATGAATCCTGTGAGACTTCTAACATCATCATTGTTGCATACCCAATGGAGCCAAGTGGGATACAGGAAGATAGCATGGATCCTTCGGCACCATAGTCTGGTTCCTTTGTCTTGGGGTGATGTGGCTTAGCTAGACATGCACATCTCTAGCAGACTTTGTCTCAACAGGGAAAGCTATATAGATGTGATTGAATAGATATGGGGATCATACATGAATCATTTATCATATCACATCTTTTTCTATTATTTTCCTGGTCAAGCTTCGATGGCGAAGGTGGTACTTTGAGCCATATCTTAAGGGCAGTCATGGATTCCAACCCATGAGGAACCAGGCTTCAATGAGTCCAAGTGGGTAGTCCATCATTGCATGTGAGTGACCGCGGCTCACATTTCATTAATAAGGTGATTAATCAATTGCTTGAAAGATTCTTGGTAATCCATCGTAAATCGTCACCATACTACCCTCAAGCAAATGGTCAGACAGAAAGTACCAATAAGATTTTGTGTACCATCTTGACGAAGGTAATGGCCTTTCCAAGGGAAGGATTTATCCTAGGCAACAAGCCTAAGAAGGCACCACTTGACTGAAATTGATGTAGAACTGTGTTAGGAGGAAGAAGAACCAGGGAGGGGGAGGCGTCGTTCACATGGGTGTGTGTAAAAATCTCTCATTATATCAAATATTATCATTTTAGTAACCAGTGAGAGATTGTCCTCATCTTTTTTGAAGCAGGGGCTCACTTCATCCTCGGATTCCACACCTAGCCATTCTGGGGTATCAGCTCAAGTTTTCTCACTTGCAGGCTTCAGAATTGTGTGCACGCTGGCTTGCATATTTTCTTTCGGGGAAATTTCGTCTTCCTAGTGTGGTGGACATGGAGAAAGATGCACAGGGTTGGATACAACACATGCAAAAGGTTTCTCCCTTTCCCCAGCAGGCTTGCATCGGTGCTTCTGGTATCTGGCATTCTGATCAAATGTGTACAGATATGGGATGGAACCCTTGGAGGAAAAACAGCTTGGTTCAAGAGTTCCTGTCTCCATACAGCAATATGGATTACAAAGATTAGCTACATCATATTTGAATGAGTCTCAAATCCTTGCCAATAAAGGCATTCAGAAAGCTAGCCTACATTTAATTTTATGCAATTGATATTGCTAGAGGCTCAGTATGCAACCTATATGCATAGGGTATACGAGAATGCAATGCAGATCTGTCTAGCTCCAACCAGTACCATAATGAGAGAGAGAGAGAGAGAGAGAATAGAAACTTTATTGAGATTTTTTTTTCTCCAAACACCCAATCCTACCATGTTACAAACACTTGCTAAAAAGCAACCATAAACTAAAACAATCTCAATCTATCTTTGAGATGATGGCAATTTATACATATTTTTACAAATTTATACATATTTTTACATATAGTAAGATAACTTAGAATCCTAAGAAAGCTATGCACAAAATTTGCAAGTTAAGTAACATAGTATCGATGGTATGAACAAACTTTGCAAGTTAAGTAATGTAGTGTTTGTGGTATGCACAAACTTTGCAAGATAAGTGGTGTTATAGTGGCTCTTTACCATTGGCATATGAACTTTAAAAATGTCCAAACTTCACTTGACTAAAAGGATTAAGTGTCTTAGGAACAATGGATTAACCTCATGGAGAGGAGAAGCTTTCCTTGTACAAAAGAGGTTAAAGTTTAAGATATGCTTTACAAGCTAGCAAAGTCTAGCTCAAATGGTTGAGATTGGGCTTCATAAAGGATAGGTCCCATGTTCAAACCTTGGCACCTCAGATCAAAAAAGGTCTCACACAAAGAAGAAAAAATATGCATGATGCATTGTGCATCATGACCCTTTCTTGTAACTCTTAATTATGAATATCATTTAATAGAAATTTTTCTTTTTCACAATTTGCCAAAAAGCTTATTATTTTGAGATGATGAGCAATTGACATCCACAGTTTACACATGTGGCATGCTTCTTGATAGGAGAAAGATAATATTTCCCTAAGTAATTGTAAGAAACTAGTGGGTTAACCCGTGCTTTGCACGTCTCCTCAAACATCCAAATTTAAATTCTACCCCCCTTGTTTTCAGACTGGAGCTTGCTTTTGCAATGCATGTTGGTGAAGTCAAGTCCTGATATTTGATCCGTTTAGATCTAACAATCAGCTTTTCAGTATTAAAAATGTTGTTTCTGACAAACTGCTTTGCTCTTGTGTCTTCAGGCAGTTTTGCAGCAGGTTTCGGACCTTTCCGTTTCACACTGTGTTCTGCATCTTTTACATCCAAAGAGATACCCTCGTTAAAAACTGTTCTTAGCCTTAAGGTTTTCAAATCTGGGCCAAAATTGGGCACGCTTCTTTTCCGTTTGAGGCCTTTTGCAGTTGGCAACCGACAAGAATTATCTGAAACAAGAGCCTTCCTCGAAGCCACCACAGTACCTTTGTCCTCCGCCCTTGAAAATTTGCCTTGCCCTACACCCTCTAAAGAAGAAGTAACCTCTAGACACTTCCATTTCAATGCTTTTCTTCCCCTCTTGTCAGTTTTTTGATTTGGTTGCCCAGCTCTGAATCTATAATCAGTATGCATAATGCTATCTTTGAGTAACATATTTTGTACTCTGAATCTCATTCAGTGATGCATGGGCAGGAGCACCAACATACGGGATGTATATATGCCAACCATCCTCCCCTTGTGGAAATAAAAGAACATATAAGAGTGGCATAATGATCAATGCAAATTAGATGTTCTTCTCACAAACCCATTGCGCGAAAAAATTTGGATGTCTCGATAGCCATCATTGGCATCATCTCCTTGCCCTAGCATGATAGCAACCTCACTAGCTGTGGGCACCAAGTATTGTCTAGAGGTAGAGCGGTTCTTGCAAATTATCATATTCAAATCTGCATGTGGATTGCTTAATACTTCTCCACCAACAGCTCGCAATGCATGGGCATATGGATTGCATGCATGTATCATCCCTCTGCAACAATGCTAAAACACCAGGATCCAAACCATGCATGCCATTCAAACGATTTTGTAGTTCATGCTTTGTGTCATAGAGATATAGCTCTGTGTGCAAAAATGGGCGCTCTTCTCATCCTCCACTAGGCAATAAAGTTCCAACATGATGATATACATTGCCATGAACTCGAAAGTTATATATACCTCTATTGCCTAAAAACATTTCATTAATATGAGCACTCAATGATACAAAAGCTAGGGTAATATTGTAAGCCCATATGTTCTTTCTGAATAATTTTCTTCTAGAATCATTGCTATGCAATAGAATTCTTAGAAACTCGGGTGGCTCCTCTAATGGTAACAATGACACACGCCCTACTTTACAACAATGGCTTTCCACAACTTGACGTAGAGTTGTTTTAGCCTCATGTTTCCATGATTGTTGAGCATGGCAAAAACTACAAAAGTGATTAAGAGATCCCAGGGAGTTAAGATTAGGAGTACAAAACACTAATGGGTACATATCCGGGTGTCCTATATCCTCTCTTAATGGAAATTAACGAAGAATAGAGAGGTATCCCCCTCTACTTATCAATGCACCCCTGCTACTTAAAATCTGTTCTACCCGACGACTGAATAGTGAGAAGCCCTAGTTGCATCTAATTGGACCCTTCTATGTCTAATTCGAGTGTTTATTACATTCCTTTCTCTAGAAGTATCTTGGTGCACATTGCATTCTTGGTTAGCACATTCTTGTGTTTGATATTGGTCCCCCGAATGACCAATTGGATGTGCTAATAAATTCCACCCTTACTTCTATATTTCTAATTGGTTGTTTTTTTTGAAATATTGTTCTTTGTGTAGTAATGCAATAAAGGTACATCTAGATTAGCCTAGGATTATCCTAATTAGCATGGATTAGAAAAGGCTAGAGATTAATACTAAGGAAAGGTATGTATCCAAAGGTCAAAAGGTTCAAAAGATTCAAAAGTGTACAATGCTCCAAGAGCACATGCCTGTCCCCAAGGTCCATGTTATGGCTTACCCTAACCCTCCTTAAAACACATCTAATAAGAGATTACTTGGTGAACCACAATTTTCATGAGGATCTTTCCAATAGCCAAGCTCGTAACCCTTGAGGTCTCTAAGCTCTACAACTCCTTGAGAAGCAATTCCACTGCGTCTCCCCAACGAGTGTTGTCACACCGTTGCGTTGCACTATGTGTACTCGTCTCTCCTCTCACCTCACATCGTTGCGTTGCACTATGTGTACTCGTCTCTCCTCTCACCTCACATCACTCACACACACTCAGTAGCATGCATTGGAGAGAGAGATGACTCTATTGCACAATGGAAGAGTTTTTTGTATTATGAGAGATATTCACTTATATACATGGCCATAAGTGTTTACACTCACTAAAATGTGGTCGACCAAGCACTTTAGGCTCATAAGAGGTCTAATGCTATTACAATGACTACTATCATAATATATCCATGAAGTAAATCACTTGGGACTTCATCCTAACTTATTACCACATGCTCTCGAAGGCGAAAATCACCATAAGTATTACATAGGACCATTACGGGCACCCAACCAAGTTGTAGATTTAGACGCTATTGCTTCATATCTTGAGTGTATGACCTTTTCCTTAATATAAGATAATGGTAGTAGACCTTGTTAACCCTAAGAATGGGTTAACATTCCCCTCTTCCTGATGCCAATCGTGTCCTCGTGATTGTGTTGAAGACCTTTGTGTGTGTGGGGAGAATTGGCAAGCTTTATTGATGGCTTTGATGTTGAGTGATGTTCAATGATCGGTGTTCCTACGGAAGGAATAAAAAAGGCTAGTTTTAGTAAATGAAAAGGTTAGAGGTTAGCAAAAATTCCTAATGGGTGGGGGTGGGAGTTTTTGCAAGTGATTGCATGTTATATTTTTGTGAGCATGTTTTTTTTTAAATATTATTTGCTCACGTTGTTTTTGGCAATCATAAGCAGAGTTACATGGGATTTTGTATTATTTGGGAAACTAAGAGATGTTAATAATGGGGGAGAAGAGAAGGAGGATACAGAGGAATATAGAAAAAATCATCAGAACGAGATAGTGATTCTCAGTTCCTCATTTGATTCATTGAAGTGACATTCATCATTTGAATAAATTGATCTTATCATTGTGTTGTGAAGGCTCTAACTTTGTTTGGAGAGGTTTGTAATTTGAAGGAAAATTCTAGGCGATGGGTTGTACCATTGAAGTGACATTCATCATTTGAATAAATTGACCTTATCATTGTGTTGTGAAGGCTCTAACTTTGTTTGGAGAGGTTTGTAATTTGAAGGAAAATTCTAGGCGATGGGTTGTACCATTGACCAGGCTTTCGTCCACCATGCCCCCCCCATCTAGAGATATACCTAGAAAGTTGTTGATGATAAGGCCTTGGTGCAAATGTCCTCCAATGTATGAGTGTCTATATACTCATGGAGCAGCTACTACGTTAACTTAGCCAAAAGAATAGTAAGCTATGAGCTTAACAAAAATGTATTGGCTAGTGAAGAGCGTTGGGAGTTGCTTGTGACATTCTACCATTTTTAGGTATTCTATATGTGTGACTCCCTTGTGTTTGTGTCTTTTTTCTTCTCTCTTTTCTTTTTTCCAAATAATTTTGCCACCACTTGGCAAGCAACAGGTTCTTGTGTCTACTCTCCTTTTTGAGAGAATAGGTTCTTATGTCTGCCCCGCGTAGCTTCTGCACTTATGCTTCTCATCCAGAGAGCATTGTGATTTTGTCTTTTATGTGCTCATAAGTTTTCATTCAAACATGGGTATTGATTCTTGAATTTGTGGCTCAATTGTTATTGTGTGGCGGTAAGTAAGGCTTATGGTTAGTTGCCATTGGGGTTGACTGAACACGCAAGCTCTTGTGTAGGTGTTATATGCGTAAGAGAGGTTGTGGCTTGCTTGGTGTTGCTTGGGTCTCCATTCTTGTCGAACTTTAGGTGAGCTTTTGGGGTTGAATTCGGTGGTGAGGCTTTCTTCAATTTGTTTGATTTTGGCAACCATTTGAAGGTATTACCATCATAATACCTTTGTTCTTGAAGCACGTTCACAAGCACCCATCTTTGATGAACATTAGGAATTGGTTGGCTGATGCTTTTGGTGCTGAGGTTTCTTTCTTTTTTCAGGCGTAGGGGACTTTTTGATGTGCTTGGGAATCCAAGCTTTGGTATTTCCTTGGTAGTACCCTTGTGCTTACAGTTATTTTTTTGGTACCCACACATGTTGAGTTGTCGAAGTTCTTTGATGAACTCGCATAGGCTTTTGTGGACGGTGTTGTGGAGTACTTTTATTTTCCCTTGGTCTATGAGTTTTGTGTTGAGAAAGAGGCTTTGATGATCAAGGCACTCCAATTGGATTGGTGCCTTCGTAGTAGTCTTGAGCTATTAGTAACTGCTTTTCCACCCACATTTTGATACCATTAAGATACCTTGATTTTGGTTGTCTTGGTGGAGTTTTCTTTTTGGTTGAAGTGGAAGCTTTTGGGCCCTCCTTCACATTGATTGGTGGTGCTGAGGCTACAAGTTTGAGACTCATGGGCATTGTTGAGACGATGAGGCTAGAGTCTCTTGTGGAGTGGCTGTCGATGATGAGGCTTTTGAGCATGTAGTCGTCTCCTTTGGTGAGGGTGGTCGATGAAGAGGTGTTGGCTCTAGAGTTTTTCCCTTAAGTTCCTTGTTAGATGGTTGTGCTTGGGAAACTTCTTCAAAAATAGATGTGGATTGCGAGGTTGTGGCATTGAAATTTGTTGGTGAGGAAGGAGTTGAGGGGATAGATGCTTTATCGGAGTCGGTCATTGTGTAGAGGGGCTTTTGTGGAAGAGGCTTGTAACTTTTTGCGTTCAGCATCATGGAAATCCATTAGGATTGGATACTCTTCCTAGAAGTATGGTATTGTCAACTTTGTGTCATTGACCATCATGATGACCCTATCACTAGCAAAGCACAAAGGTGCTTGGGTAGCAATTGTCCATTTATGCCCTAATATCAAATCTGCTTCAAACAATACTTAACCACAAAAAACTTGCAAGTAAGGGGGTTAGTTTCAACATACATTGTATGTTCAAAGTACCCCAAACATGGCATGTTCAAATCTTGTGTAAATGGAATTCTTTCAGGATGAGCCGTAAGTGTTGGTTGACCTAACAAATCCCATAACTTGAGGGTCATCAGATTGTGCTCTCATGTTGGATAAAGCTGTGCTTAAATTGTGGTGAGTCGAGTGGAAAGTTCTAATCCAACCTTAATTCTTGGGATATTCTCAGTAAGATATGTTGGAAGTTCGAGCTCCTCTAAGGTCTCTTCCTCAGCAATTTCACAAATGCCTGGAGGAGTGTTCAAGGTGACTGTTTGCATGGATTCATCAATTGAATACAAAGAGTCACTTACCCAAGTTCCACCAATGACATTAAATCCAAGGGAATCTGGGGTAACATGGAATCTAAATTCCACGTTTCCACCGATTGTTTGAGTAGCATAGCTAAAGTAGCCTAGAACTTCAATGTTTTTTCCATTGGCACCTCTTGCAAGACCATTGTCTTTAGGGATGATTTTAGTTTGTCCTCCCAATGACACCCAAGTGTCTATTGTCATGATGTTATGACTAACTTGAGGGCTAATCAACGCGCGTTTACACTTAAAATCATTGCCTGTAGGAAAATCCAACCATACCATGATAGAATCTTCAAGAGGAACCATGGATGCTTCCGTTTTTGTTTCAGCTTCAGACCCTGTTTCGGTCTCATATTCCCATTCACTTTCCTTCTCTTTTTGGCTCTGAACTTTTTCAATAGTACCCAACGTGTACAATGGTACACTCGGTCCTCTAACAATTCTAATTGAGGTTTGTTTAGAAACTTGTGAACCCTCACAGTCTTGTTTTTATGGAGCTCTTTATGTCTTGGTATAACTTATATTTAGCCTTTAAAGCTGTAAGTGCTGACGCTATGCTGGCTTCACCACCATAAGAGAAGAGAACTCTTCCAAATGAGGATTTGAGGGACTACTTTAATTTCCTAAGGGATTTATCGAATTCCTCACGTGCTTTTTCAACTGCATTAATCGTGCAATCTACCTCTAATAACTCTTCTTGGCTTAATGAGTTCATTTCTGTAGGGAGTGTGTCTTCCTCTTGGAAGAGGAAGAGGAAGCGATACTCCTCTGGTTCTTGTTTATTGGTTGCTTTTTTAGGTTTGACATTATGAGGTTCAATCATAACTGGTGATCCTGTCTGACACTCAACAATGCTAAGCATGGTCTCCTGAGTTTGCTTTTTGCGTTCCGCATATGTTATGGGATCGTGATTTTCAGTTGGGGTGGTTGGGCGGGTTCTAGTTTCTTGAGTTGTTTGTGGGGTACACTAAGTGACGAACCAGAACTTGTTTCATCCTCACTAAGTGATGTACTAGAACTTGTATCATCAAACAAGCACATTCAAGGGTATCGTGGATAATTTTCCATTTTGTACACTTAAGATGTTAAGAGTTGTATTTTGTGGGACATGTTGCAGGGAAGCAACTTGCCTTGGGAAATCTTGGAGTATGTGATCGATGCCACATCGTTCACATATAAGTTACAAGGTGTTAGTGTGGTGACTGTAGGCATGGAAGTATTCCAAACTGTGCAGTCTGCCACTTCGTCTTGATCGCTGGCATCAATGTGATGAACCATCAATGCCTTTCCCACTAAGCATAGGTTCAATGCATGTACCTTGGTGGGGCAGTTTAGATTTCCAAAGGCTTTGCATCACTGTTCAAAACATTTGTATGAATTGAACATGATCAATTGTTTCATCATATTTACCCATGATTTTGGAAATCTGTACGACTATGTTTTTGTATGAGTCACTGAGGCCATGTGTGAGTGCTCTTATGGGTAGGGAGTCACTTAATCCTTGGGCAACCCCCTTCCTAGATTAGTCAGTATGTCCTCAATATGTCCAAGGTATGAGCATCTAGGGGTTAAGGGGGGTTGCTACTTATACTATTTGTGGGAATGTTAGGCAAAGGACCAAAGCCCGGTGGGATTAAAGTGACAGGGGGTGTAAATCCGATGACACGCTTGTTGTTGGCATGGAAAATGGTATTGGGAGTTGCAGTTGGGACATGGATCTCAATGGCTCGAAGATATCAGCCATTGGTTTAGTCTGTGTGTGAGCCCACGTAATCCCTCTATCGTGGCCATATCTTGACGTTGTCAATTGCTCCTTTAATGAGCAAGCACTTTTTTTAAAAACTTTTTAGGTTTTCTTACAGTCTGTACTTACAGTCTGTATAGCCTTAGGAGGCATGGCATACCCTTCGTTGGGTCAAACGAGTGTCTGTTTGTCCTAATTAGCTTAAGCGCAACACATGTGAACGACCTCTTAGATATTTTTTCAAAAAAAGTGCATGCTAGTAGCATCCTAGAAGGAAGAGAAGGTCTCAAAACGTGTTTTCCATCATTGTTTCAAGATGATTTTTTTTTGGAAAAGATTTTCCTTCTTTTACAGTCCATTTTTGAATGTTTTCTAAAAAGAATTTAGAAAACTATGTATGAGAGAGTTGTAGTATTTTGGGTGTACTACAACTTTGTCTCTCTCTGAGTACTACAACTTTGTCTCTCTGAGTTTTTCATGATTTTATCGTTTAGACACTCAAAAAGTAGCCCGAATATAGTTCGCAATCATGTTTGTGCTGTTTTGGGTGATTTTTAGTGCTTTAAGGGCTATTTTTTGCTTCGATTTCTAGGTCAAATTTTGAGATAGCTAGTCGGAGGCCAAAATGATGGATTTTTACCTTGGATGCACAACACTAATTTCGAAGAGCTCGATGCCGGCTTTCCAATGAGCATTAGAGCGCGTTCACCGAATTCACGGTTTAGGAGATACAAGCCTCCAAACAAGGTTGTTTTTTTTTGGCCGACGGACCTCCCTTCACGACCTGAACTAGCAAGGTGCAATTCATGGCATGAAATGCACTTTTGTTTTTTGACGCGGGGGCTGTTTCACGACGTGAACCGCTTAAGGCGTGAAACCTTAACGCGTAAAATGTCTGTTTTTTTTTGCGTGAAATCTTAAGGCATAAAACATCGATTTTTTTTTTCGCGCGGACGGGGACTTTCACAGCGTGAAACAATAAAAGTACGGTTCACGACGTAAAACACATGGCTCACAGATTTATTTATTTATTTATTTTTTGGAGTCTAGAGGAAAATTCGAATTTCCTTATTTGGGGGAAATATTTTTTGAATTTTAAATTGGGACGATATGGGCATTTTCCCAAAAAGGCAAGTGGGAATAAAAAAAGTCAACACTTTTATGACACTCCCTTACACCCTTCATAAATAACCCCCAAAATAGACAATTTGACAACTCATTGGCATCTTTTCATTCAATGCTCATTAGCCATGAGTTATGTGAAAAAGAGCTTAAGAATTAATCAAAGATTAGAATCATATATCCTTTGAAACCATTTCATGTTTTGTGGATTACATGACACCATGAGAAAATGAAAATTGGTTGTTATATCTTTGTAATGTAAGGCTTGGGTGAATAATCTTCAATCATTGACAAATGCATGTATCTTAAGCACATGCATGGTCTATCACCATGGTTAAATTTCCAATAGAAGATTGTGGCTGAGGTTTTATTATGCATGAATGTAAGATGTATGCGCAATTCACCTTAAAGGAAACAAAAAATAGACCTTGATAATGAAAAGGCAAAGGGTTGTAAAAGTGGCAAAAATACAGTTGCAAATTTCAATCCCCCTGCTCTTCCTCTATTCCATTGCTTTCTTCTCCCTCTCCTCCCTTTTCCTCTCCCCCTTTGTGTGTGTTCTAACCTATGTATCTTAGCTAAGTACTCTCTATCTTCCCAAGCAAAGGCCTCAATGCAAAGCTATGTATGCAGAGAAAGGGATTTTTAAGGGAATGCATTGAATGAAAAAAAAGGGTTGAGAGGCCTCAAAAGCTAGGGTTAGAAAGTGTTGAGAAGGCCTCAGAAGCTAACACTAGCATGTTGGCTTTTCTAAGGCTTCCTCAATCCTTTTTTTTTTCATTCACTGCACGTAGCTCCTTCTCCTTCTCTGGGTCTTTAAAGCCTAAAGAGCACGAGGAGAGTTGACAAATGTTAAAGCATGGTAATAGCTTAAGGTATTAAAATAACTAAGAATGGCAATAACTTGAGGTTGAACAAATGCTCTTAAAAAAACCCTCTGAAAAAAACATGCCTTGTGTCATAGTTGCATTTCCTTGTTGTAGCTATCTCACATATGGCAACATGGAGCATGCCTTTGAAATCAACTAGTGGGCATGCCATAGTAGTATAAATTATAGCTCATAATGTGTAATGTATGACATGCCCTTCACATCAACTAGCAATCATGTAATAGTGGTATAGATTGTAATGTATGACATGCCCTTCACATCAACTAGCAATCATGTAATAGTGGTATAGATTGTAATGTATGACATGCCCTTCACATCAACTAGCAGTCATGTAATAGTGGTATAGATTGCAATGTATAACATGCCCTTCACATTAACTAGTAGGCATGTAATAGTGGTATAATTGTATAATCAACTAGCAAACATGTAATAGTGGTATAGATTACAATGTATAACATGCCCTTCACAGTAATACCAGCATCTAGCATCATCTCTATCCTTTCATTTTTTTAAAGAGATTAATTGTAGTGCATAATCAACTAGAAAACATGTAATAGTGGTATAGATTACAATGTATAACATGCCCTTTACAGTATACCAACATCTAGCATAATCTCTACCCTTTTATTTTTTAAAGATTAATTGGGTATCTAGTGGAGTTCTCATATACCACAATTCTATTAGCTGCACTTTCTTAGAGATCAATCTATTTTGGAATACGACTATATTATTTTTTTATTACATTCCATAAAACAAGAGAAGGTAAGGAGAAAAGAAAAAAATGTAGGAGGTTGTGTAGAACTTTTTAAAAAAAATTAAAAAAAGGAAAAGGAAAAAATGTAGGAGGTTGTGCAAACCTTAAAAAAAAAAGAAAAATGAAAAAATCAAGGAAAAGGGGTTGAAGCAAGGCCAAAATAGGAAAGTATTATGCACTTTTAGAGATTTAAGATAATTAATGGTTGAGAAAGAAAAATGCATGTACATAAAATGCCTGATATTAGATGATGGGGGAGAATATTTCTCCAATGAATTCTTAATGATGTAGGTACTGAGAAGAATACTTGGGGGAGAGTGTGAGCTTGAGCTCATTGCAAGCAAACTCACATAGACAAGAGTATATAGGCACACAAGAGAGATGGATGGTTGAATTTCCTTCTATTCTCTTCTCTTCTCTATAACCATAATATAAATAGATAAAAGTATATACTATAAGGGAAAGCACTCTACTATTATAACATACAAAGGTTGGTCCATAGTGTGAACTCGACTACATGAGCTGGTGCTATAACTATGCCATAACAAAGTGGCTATAATACAGTCTATAAACCATTGGTGGTAAATCGCACATAACCTCAATAACCCAGGCAATGGTATAAATGTGAAAGCTATCACCCAGGCAAGTCATCAATATCCATAGCACTAGTTGAGCTTGATATATCAACACTCCCCTCGAGCTCAACTCCACACATTGCACTCTAGGTAAGCTCCTAAAGTGACATAGCCTTTATGTACCTAATGCCTTCATGAAGATGTTAGCCACCTGATCGCCCTGACACATACGAAATCCACATCACCTACTATAGAGCCTTCTCCCTCACAAAATGGTAATATACCTCAATGTGCTTTATCCCAGTATGATAGATCGGGTTACTGGAGTGTTGTGGCCATTGGATGACCTACTTGGGTGATAGCTTGCGCACTTATGCCACTGGCATGCTTGGTGATATTATGGTTGATATGTTGCTAGTGGATGACAGGCTATGTGATAGCCACTTGGAGTACTAGAGTATTGGCATAGCTATAGCACCAGCTCATATGGTCGAGTTCATACTATGGATCGACCATTGTATGTATTGTATGAGAGTATATTTCCTTATAGTATGTACTCTTATCTTTTTAATTGTATGGTTGTAGAGAATAGAATAAGATAGAAGAAAATTCAATCATCCATCTCTCTTGTGCCTTTCTCTCTCTTGTGTGTGTGTGTTTGCTTGCAAGGAACTCAAAATCTCCCTCTCCCCCCCCACATTCTCTTTATATTATCAAAACCTAGTGTGCAAGCTAAGAAGCTGAGCGGTAAGCAAAGGATGCTACGAAGGAAAAGGAAGTAGTACTTAGGTAAGAGCATCATCACCTCTTCCCCTTATTGTTAGGTACAACACTCCTTGGGTAGCTCTAGGAGCTACACATCTCTGATTGAGGAGTTGTCTTTGCAGGCATAGAGGTGTCTGTAAGGTGTGTGGTTTTGTGCCCAAAATTGTGTTTTAGGCATGTTTTGGTCTTCTTTAGTCAGTGCAAGGTATTTTCGATAGTTTCGAGAAATTCTTGTTGAGAAAAATCTCTACTCAACCTGGTTATTGCTTGTAAGGTGTGTAGTTTTGTGCCCAAAATAGTGTTTCGGGCACGTTTTGGTCTTCTTTGGTCAGTACAAGGTGTTTTCGATAGTTTCGAGAAGTTCTGGTTGAGAACAGTCTTTGCTCAAAACCTGGTTATTGTAGCGTAATAGTGCATTTTGGGAGTGCAAACAGTGTTTGCACATGTATTGCTGATCTTGCGTGTATATACATATACTCTGGTCACATCTCGTGACATACAGGTTGTGTAGAAGTACCATTATGGGCAATCTCATAGAAGATATTACCGTGTGGTTACAGGTTACATACATAAATTGTTTGTTTGTAGGTTCTAGTTGTTGTTGTATTGGCAAACATGTCTGATGAACTCAATTAGATTGCCAGTGAGAAGCTGGACATGAACAACTTCCATGCTTACAAGTTCAGAATGACCAATTTCCTGATCAGTAAAGGATTTTGGGACCATGTCAAAGGAGACAATGAGGAGCCTCCAGAGTTGCCTAAAGAGAATGCCACTCCAATAGATGTAAAGGCATTCAAGGATTGGAACTTCTTGTGCAAGGAAAGTCATGTAATGGCTTTCAATCAGTGTCATAGACACAATGATAGGACACATACAAGATGTCAACACTCCAACAATTTGTATGGCAGAATCTAGTGCAAATGTTCTAGGCCAACATAAAGGCAAGGAAGCTACAACTAAAACAAGGGCTGCATATTGTGGAGAAGTAAAGCATGTCTATAAATGAGCATGCTTTAAAGATAAAGAGCATTGTTGAATCCCTTAGGTCTATTAATGTATCAGTGGAAGATGATGATTTAGTGAGCATCTGTTTAAATGGGGTTAGCAAAGAGTACAAGCCATTTTAAAACCTTTATTGCAATAAGGGAGAATGTTGCTAGCTTTTGGGAGTTAGTGTCTATGCTGGTGGTCATAGAAGAAAAGTCTCTAGGTGAGGAATCTTCTTCACAAAGCAAGAACACATCAGAACATGCCTTCTACTCCAATTCAGGTAGAGGCCGTGGTCAAGGCTAAAGTGATGGGTTGACATAGAAACCATAATTATGGACAACAACAGTCCAATAATTCACAACAACCGAGCAACAATCATACATAGGTGGAAGCGGCCAATCTAGAGTTAGGGGGAGCCAGATGGACCGAGGGACCAAGCCATTCAAGACCTTCATTATTGCAGTAAGGGAGAATGTTCCCAACTTTCAAGACTTAGTGTCTATGCTGATCATATAAGAAAATTCTCTCTTCTTCACAAAGTCACAACACATTAGAATAGGCCTTCTACTCTAATTCATGTAGAGAGCCCCAACCTGAATAGGGCGACTTTTGTCCATGACATGCATTTTCTAGCCTTCAATTGTCATGGACAAAAGTCGCCCTGTTCAGGTTGGGGCTCCTTTTGCATTTTCTAGCCTTCAATTGTCATGTATAGGCATTCATATAAGCCTTGCTATAAACTAGGTGCTTAAAATGAAAGATATATAGTGCCCTACAAAGTAGTATAAGCATTCATATAAGCCTTGCTACCCTATAAACTAGGTTGGGGCTCCTTTTGCACTTTCTAGCCTTCAATTGTCATGTATAAGCATTCATATAAGCCTTGCTATAAACTAGGTGCTTAAAATGAAAGATATATAGTGCCCTACAAAGTAGTATTAAGATTATAAAAGATACCCTTTTATATGATGAGAGAGTTCTTACACATGGAAGGAGAGAGTGTGATTAATGTGAACCATAGATAAATACATTTTTCCCATGATGAGCTACCGAATAAAATGGAAAATGTGGTGCCTTTACACTGGCCCTAACAACACCTAGTTATTTAGAGTTCAAAGTAAAATGGTAAAATGTTGCACTATCCCTACTAATGCTACCATTGGAAGCATATTTTGAGAACTATCTATATCATACATTACAATAATGTATCATTTGAAGGCCTAGAAAAGCAAAAAAGCCCCAACCTGAACAGGGCGACTTTTGCCCAAACAAGCTTCCTATCTGGGCAAAAGTCGCCCTGTTCAGGTTGGGGCTTTTTTTTTTGTGGCTTTTTTAGGCCTTCAAATGATACATGCTTTCAATGTATGATATAGATAGTTCTCAAAAGAATTTATATTCTTGTAATGTATGATACAAATAGGGCTCACTTTGATAATTTAATTCTATAAGATTTAAATCGCCAAACTGTACATGGATTCATCAATAATATGAATGAGTAGCTGTACAATGGTACAGTAAACATCACCCCCATGAAGTGGCCTTTATGATCCTCCATATATCATCCATGCTCACTCCATGCCTAAATCTATGATTTGAGTACATGGACACCATGTAAAATTGTGAACTGACACTTCATTATCTGTATGTATCCAAGGTGATTTAAAGATACTTTGAAAAATTGAACCCCATTTTAGGAATTGAATCCCATTTCATGATGAGAATTTACACAAAGGAGGAGGTTCAGGCTCTAGGCCTTGCTATGACTCTTCAAAAAGTGATCCCCTTAGACATATATTAAAAATATTCATTCTTTTAAAATAAAAAATAGATCCCAACAAATTCTAAGTGAGTTTCTACATTGATAAGGGGGATTGGATGATGTTTTTTGACAGTAGCCTTGCGATCACCAAGCAATTTACAACTAAATAATATTAAAATAAAAAAATATTGATACATATGGTTGAGAGGAAGGTTTACAAAGGCAAAAAGACCCCCGACCTGAACAGGGCGACTTTTGCAAAAGTCACCCTGTTCAGGTTGATTTTTAAAAAAAACTTTTCTAAGCCTTCAAAATATACATACTAGCAAGCGAAATATACAAATCAAATACAATACATACTAGCAAGCGAAATATACAAATCAAATACATTTAGATTTTTTTGATACAATTTTGATACAGATACACATGCAATAAAGGCCTTGATGGACAACTTGAGAGGCACCAAAAAAAGAATATATTAAGTGAAGTTTTACATTGTCCAATCATGTATATCATAAGGGGGAATATTCAGATGTTATCACGTCGAATGGTACATGCTAGCTTCATGTCTTTACACATGATTGTGACCCGCTTTGCATGGATTGCCATAGGTTAGAATCCTCAAACATGGTGACCAAAAATGCCTCCACTGCTTCTTGGATTGCAGCCAAGGCAAGGCTTTGCATCCTCTTGTCTCGGCCCCCAAAATAATATAGTATCTCTTTGACAAAACATGCAAAAGGAGCTCAAGATGAGGAGGACGACACTCTTCTATAACCTTCGAATCTCCTTTAGAGCTGCCATGCCATTGCGTTGTTTCCTCCTGGGGGCACGAGGAGGAGGGTTTCTTGCGGGTGGTCGAGGAGGACGTGCATGAGCACTCCAATCTCATGCACGTTTACGCCCAAGAGGATGATGGAGCTCCTTCAGCTACTACTGGCTGCTTCTGTTTGCTGCTCCTTCCATGCTGCTGATGTCGTGCCACCTCTTCTCGTGTTGGCAACGGATCCATGCCTCGATGCAAGCTCTCCCCCCCAGTTGTGGAACGCATTGGGAGGATAGGAATATCACCCCATGGCACTCGATGAGGGTCAACATCACTCCCTGTCTCTCGATCAAGGTCAGTGGAGGTGGCTGGGTCAGTGGTGTCTAGATGAGGGGGAGAGGGAGGTGGAGGACGATGAGGTGATGGTGGATGCTTACGTGCAATGTTTTTTGTGTGAGCCATGGTAAAAAGTGAAGTCAAAATATAGATATGAAAATGAATGAGACTATTACGCCTTTATATAAAGTCATTTATAATGTGTTCAGATAGTCTGAAACCGGCCAAAAATTACAAAACCACCAAATTAGACATGTTTAACCCAATGTCTGCCATGTCTTGCCATTGTGGCACGCCATGCGACATGGCTTGCTCTTGAACTTCCATTCCACTTCTCTATGTTTGCCTCCTTCCTTTTGAGTCGTGCAGCTTTAGCAATTGCTGACATTCGAGCCTTTTCCCTAGTAACATTTCTTGCAAGATTGTTTTGCGATAGAACCAATTAAACATCTCCACAAGATAATTGCTACGTGTCTTCCCTCCACCACGCTGAGTATTCTTGAAGTACACTCCTTTGGCTGTGTAATGTGATTTTTCCATGCCTTGGGTGCTGAATATATCCAAGGACCCATATTTTTGTAGAAAATACAGTCCATGTGCATATACAATGTGCTAGGAAAAAATGTCCAAGTAAGACATTATGAAGATAAATGTTTAATTTATGGAATTTTAGTAAGCAATTGTAATGGTAATTAATGAACGGTGATAATTAAGATGAGAATATCTTACCATGTCATATGTAATGGAGGTATCTCCCTAACTCTCACTAACAAGCAGCTTGATGAATTCTGTCACATCTATTTTGAACACACTTTGTTCTTCTTGAGGTGTTGTGCTCTTTAACATAGTTGTCACAACCTTGTCAAAGTAAGCCCACACCTTCTTTCACTTGTTTCGTAGAGTTGGATCCTTGTCGAGATCTATGGTGCACTTTTGCAAAGATCCTTCTTCCAATGCTCCCATCTCGCAGGCTCCTCCCTCGATCGTTCATAGGATGCAAGAATCGCCTCGCCTTTGCATCCTTGACACTTATTAAGCAATAATATGATGTGTCCCAGACTTCTTAAGATCTTTCACAATCTTTACATTCCCGCCATGCAGTCCCTGAGAGTTGAGGAGCTTCTCCACTTGCTTTATTGCTTGGCTGACCGTGAGGCTGGCTACATAGTGAATGCATAGTCAATGTGAAGCTTAAGCAACTTATCAAAAATCCTTATCATGGCATGCAATGTGCAAAAGCGTATACTTTACATTGGGAAATAAATAATCGGTGCCCAATTTGGATCCTTTGTTTCCCTATTGAGTGTTGCATCATCTAAATCGGAAGACAAGATCCCCTCCACCCATCGGAGCTCATCCTCGCTCTTTGGCATGAGAATTGACCGCTTCATGCACAATGGACACGGATGGAGGCATTGTGCACTATTGTCTCACAATTATACATGCATTTTATGGTCTTCAAATCACCACCTAGATGCCAATCCACACAAAAGGAGCCCACACCATTCACTTCAAGCTCCTCCCCATTCATTTGTTGTTTAATGACTTCTAGAATTTGAGGGCATCGTTAAAGCATCCAATTCAACACCTCAGTGTTCTTCTTTTGGAACCTCAAAGGCTCCAAGCCACCAATTATCCTTCTCAGATTGAACACTAAAAGAAGGGATTTTATCCTTGTCCTCTGCATATGCCATTGCTTCATTCATATATGTGACTCTCATTCGCTCCAATATTTTTCCTTTTGTAAGGTTCTCGAAAACACTTAAGATAGTCCACTAAGTCTTATCTTGGAGAAAATTTCCTACTCATCATCGACACCTTGACATGGCAGAGATTCAAGGATACCATTCATAGGTAAGACCTAGTTCTATCCCGTAAGAGGAGCGCGGTCTTCTAAAAATCAAATCACCCATAGGGTAATTGATCATAATTTGGGCAACTACTAGTCTTGATTCCTAGGTAGAGACAACGCTTTTTTCCTCATCCATGCAAGAAGGCACAGCCACTGGCCTAGTCTTCTAGAATAGAATTACCCGAGAACCTATTTATCTAGCGTAGGGCTTTCACTTAATATGTTGGAAAGCTACCCAACTAATCGGGTCCACCCGTCCGTGGGATGGTGCTATCGGGGCATTCCATCCTCCCACTTTCCACCCTACTCACACGTCAATTTGTTTTCTAATTAATCCTACCACATTGTTTGACATAAATAAACATGTTCCTTAATTAAGGCCCTTTTCACAAGGTTTGTTAAAACAGCCTTTTTCCATGATACAATAATGCCAAAGACAAGATTTAAAAAAAAGTTTATACATGAATCAACTCCATACAAGCCAAACTGGCTCTCTTATTCTTTTCCTTTATACTGCCGATGATCTAGAATTCGGCTTTCCAGCCTCTACATGCTGGGCAAAACCCTACGGGACCATATACCTCATTGTCGGCCGCCGCTATGGCGAGGACTCAAGCCGACCTGTTGCCCTCTCAGGCTGCGTCGCTTGATCTTGTCGCCCCTCAGAGGGATGTATGCACTAGGGTGGGCTAATTCACTACACTAGCCTGGGCCCTCAGAACTAGGTAGCATCACAATCACTCGCCTCAATCAGCAAACCTCATTCTCCCAATGGTATGAGGGATACCATGGGCCAACTTCGGGCCTTACTAATGTCTCCGCCGTCCAGCTATACAAGCACAAAAATGGGGCAGGGTCAAGGCAGGGAGAGTTGTACCTGTACCTTAATTTAACCAAGATAACAATCCATTTACTCAACTAAACCATAGGACTAGAATCCATGTTACCTTCTTAAGAAAACAATCCTTTTCACACAAAGATTTTAGCATTTCAACTTGAGATTGTGAGAAGACATTCTTTATTAAGGCATATGCTGTTGTTTGAAAGAATACAAACTTTAACTAGTAAATCAATCAAATAGATCACTATATTAATAATAAATAGGGAAGCCGGGGCCATACCTCAACCCCTAAGAAGGATATATAATTGAAAAACAAAAAACATATATACCTTATAGAAATTTATCATTTATCATTGTCTTTACTCGTTAATAAGAGTTTCAGAACTTGATATATGAGAATAGAGAGTTTTCTAATACCTTCTCTTACGATTGAAATCATCCGATCATCCCCAAGATTTATCTTCTCTTACTCATACTCTGACTTTTCTCTCTTTCAAAGGTCTATGGCAAAATAGTCTTCTCTTCTTGCACGACTACAGCATACTATTCTTTCTTTAAAAGAAAAGCTATGGAGTTTTGGTCTCTTCCTCCATATAGCAATCTAATCTTCTCTTCTAAGATATTAGATAAGAATGAAGGGATATATACATCTCAAGCTCTAGGATTATCTTGAGGCTACTTGTTGCCTTCTTACAGTTTTCCCTGTGTAAAGACCCTAATAGAATCAGCAAATTGTTTTGGCCATAACTTTTTGACAAAAACTCAGAATATGATTGTATAACCAGTCAAAAGAATCGAAAGGCATCTAGTCTATAAGCCATCACGGGTAGAATAGGCAAAAACGTCTGAATATAGTCACAAACATGCTATCTTTAGAAACAAGTTGCTTTTCCTCATTTTTAGTATGCATGGACTCTAAATAATTAAAAGTACTCTAAATACGACCTCTTATCACCTAAATTTAAATTTTTTAATTTTGGAGATACTTATCTCTTAATATAACTATTCTTGTCTTCTTATTTCTTTTAGGACTTTTGGAGCTAATATTTTTATTCAAACACTTTCCTAATGTTTCTAGCCATATTATCTCACTCTCCTATAATAAGTGCACTCTCTTTCCTTCTTGAAATCTATATTAAAGAGACACATACATACATGGCTTGGGAGGGACCTTACAATCTAATACCACTTGTAAGATTCCCCCCTTTCCAAAATAGGGAAAACACTTAAGATAGTCCACAGTCTTAACTTGGAGAAAATTTTCTATTCATCGACACCTTGACCATGCAGAGATTCAAGGATACCATTCATAGGTAAAACCTAGTCCTATCCCGCTCCACAGGGGAAGCGTGATCTTCTAAAAATCAAATCACCCATAGAGTAATTAATTGATCATGATTTGGGCAACTACTAGTCTTGATTCTTAGAGACAACGCTTTTTTCCTCATCCATGCAAGGCACAGCCGCCGCCCCGCTGGCCTAGTCTTCTAGAATAGAATTGCCCGAGAACCTATTTATCTAGCGTAGGGCTTTCACTTAATCTGTTGGAAAGCTACCTGACTAATCGGGTCCACCCGTCCGTATAGGAAGGTGCCATTAGGGCATTCCATCCTCCCACTTTCCACCCTACTCACACGTCAATTTTGATTTCTAATTAATTCTACCACACTGTTTGACATAAGTAAACATGTAATTAAGGCCCTTTTCACAAGGTTTGTAAACATGTAATTAAGGCTCTTTTCACAAGGTTTGTAAACAGTCCTTTGCCATAGTACAATAATGGCAAAGACAAGATTTATAAAAAAAGTTTATACATGATGAATCAATCCCATACAAGCCAAACCGGCTCTCTTATTCTTTTCCTTTATACTGCCGATGATCTAGAATTCGGCCTTCAAGCCTCTACATGCTGGGCAAAACTCTACGGAACCATACACCTCATCGTCGGCTGTGCTGGCAAGGACTCAAGCCAGCCTGTCGCCCTCTCAGGCTCCATCGCTCGATCCTCCTGCCCCTCAGAGGATGTCTACGCACTAGGGTGGGCTAATTCACTACACTAGCCTGGGCCCTCAGAACTAAGCAGCATCACAATCACTCACCTCAATCGACGAACCTTATTCTCCCAATGGTATGAGGGATACCATGGGTCAACTCTCTGGGCCTTACTAACGTCCCCACCGACCGGCTATACAAGCACAAGAACGGGGCAGCGTCAAGGCAAGGAGAGTTGTACTTGTACCTTAATTTAACCAAGATAACAATCCATTTACTCAACTAAACCATAGGACTAGAATCCATGTTACCTTCTTAAGAAAACAATCCTTTTCACAAAGATTTTAGCATTTCAACTTGAGATTGCGATCGATAAGACAGTCTTTATTAAGGCATATGCTGTTGTTTGAAAGAATACAAACTTTAACTAGTAAATCAATCAAATAGATCACTATTAATAATTAATAGAGAAGCCGGGGCCATACCTCAACCCCTAAGAATGATATATAATTGAAAAATAAAAATATATATACCTTATAGAAATTTATCGTTTATCATTGCCTTTGCTCGTTTTAACAAGAGCTTTAGAACTTGACATATGAGAATAAAGTCTTCTAATACCTTCTCTTTACGATTGAAATCATCCAATCATCCCCAAGCTTTATCCCCTCTTACTCGTACTGTGACTTTTCTCTCTTTCGAAGGTCTATGGCAAAATAGCCTTCTCTTGCAGGGCTACGGTATACTATTCTTTCTTTAAAAGAAAAGCTATGGAGTTTTGGTCTCTTCCTCCGAAAAGAACATAGCAATCTAACCTTCTCTTCTAATATTTTAGATAAGAATGAAGGGATATATACATCTCAAGCTCTAGGATTACCTTGAGGCTACTTGATGCCTTCTTACAGTTTTTCCTGTGTAAAGACCCTGATAGAATCAACAAATTGTTTCAGCCATAACTCTCTGATAAAAACTCAGAATATGGTTGTATAACCAGTCAAAAGAATAGGAAGCCATCTAGTCTACAAGCCATCGTGGGTAGAATAGGCAAAAACATCTGTATATAGCTACAAACATGCAATCTTTAAACACATTGCTTTTCCACATTTTTAGTATGCATGGACTCTAAATATGTAAAAGTACTCTAGATATGACTTCTTATCACCTAAATTCGAATTTCTATTTTTGGAGATACTTGTCTCTTAATAGAACTATTCTTGTCTTCTTATTTTTTTAAGGATTTTTGGAGCTAATATTTTTATTCTAACACTTTCCTAATGTTTCTAGCCTTATTATCTCACTCTTCTCTAAGTACACTCTCTTTTCTTATTGAAATCTATATTAAAAGAGACACATACATGGCTTGGGAGGGACCTTACAATCTCCCCCACTTAAAAGATTCGAGATGTCCTCATCTCGCGAGCTGGGGTAGTATCTAAGTAAATCCTCTCGTCTCTTTCAAAGTGGTGTCCCCACTAAGTAGAAATCTTCTTTTATCTAAACATTGTTCTTAAAGAGTTCCTTTTTTCATGTGTTTGGCTCGTTTTATTGTGCCTGCAAAAGGTATTTATTATTCTAAAGTTAATTGGTCTTATTATTCTAATTTTATGCATCCATATATCTCTCATATGATATGAAGACCACGCTCCCCCTGCGGAATAGAACTAGGTCTTACCTATGAATCGTATCCTTGAATCTCTACATGGTCAAGGTGTAGATGAGTAGGAAATTTTCTCCAAGATAAGACTTAGTAGAATATCTTAAGTGTTTCCCCTATTTTGGAAGGGGGGAACCTTACAAGAGGTATCTAAGCCGATCTTAGTTCCTAGGATTTATTTTTCAAAGGTTAACTGTCAAGGGATTAATACAAGTGATTGTTTATCATATGAGGACGAATCAATCATCTCTACTAGCCATAGACTCGTGATTTGAATATCCTCACATGTTGAGATAATCATCCTATGAAATTGTACTTGTATCTTGGGGGTGCACACGCAAGATATTTGTACAATAAATTTGAGAAATAAGATTGGGGAGGAAACCTTTTGAGGAAAAACATAGGGTGATCAAATTAAGAAACTAGTGAGAGACTATAGACTAGAAGGATAGACTGAAACTTCGTTTAGAGAAATTTTTAGGATATATCTCATTAATCTGTATATTATAAATTATTAAGATTATAACTCCATTAAGGGTTGAATAGTTGACGTGTGAATGCCTTCCATTGGATGCTTTACACTAGGACGATCATCCAAGATCTTGAACCTATCTCAGACAAACATGGGTCTAACTTCGGATGTGTAATTCCTAGGGGATCATGCTCTTAGATGTGTAAATAAGGGACGCGGAATAATGTTTAGATAAAAGAAGATTTCTACCTAGTGGGGACACCACTTTGAAAGAGACAGGAGGATTTACTAAGATACTAACCTAGCTCGCGAGATGAGGACATCTCGAATCTTTTAAGTGGGAGAGATTGTAAGGTCCCTCCCAAGCCATGTATGTATGTGTCTCTTTTAATATAGATTTCAATAAGAAAAGAGAGTGCACTTAGAGAAGAGTGAGACAATAAGGCTTGAAACATTAGGAAAGTGTTAGAATAAAAATATTAGCTCCAAAAATCCTAAAAGAAATAAGAAGACAAGAATAGTTCTGTTAAGAGATAAGTATCTCCAAAAATAGAAATTCTAATTTAGGTGATAAGAGGTCATATTTAGAGTACTTTTATATATTTAGAGTCCATGCATACTAAAAATGTGGAAAAGCAACGCGTTTCTAAAGATGGCACGTTTGTAGCTATATACAGATGTTTATGCCTATTCTACCCACGTCATCTTGTAGACTAGAGGCCTTCCAGCTCTTTTAACTGGTTATACAACCATATTTGAGTTTTTATCAGAGAGTTATGGCTGAAAAAATTTACTGATTCTATCAGGGTCTCTACACAGGGAAAACTGTAAGAAGGCAACAAGTAGCCTCGAGGTAATCTTAGAGCTTGAGATGTATATATCCCTTCATTATTATCTAATATCTTACCAGAGAAGGTTAGATTGCTATGGTCTTTCGGAGGAAGAGACTCTTTTTAAGAAAGAATAGTATGCCGTAGCCTTGTAAGAGAAGGCTATTTTGCCATAGACCTTCGAGAGAGAGAAAAGTCAGAGTATGGGTAAGAGGAGATAAATCTTGGGGATGATCGGATGATTTCAATCATAAGAGAAGGTATTAGAAGACTCTCTATTCTCATATATCAAGTTTTGAAACTCTTATTAAAGAGCAAAGACAACAATAAACGATAAATTTCTATAAGATATATATATATTTTTTTGTTTTTTAATTATATATCATTCTTAGGGCTTGAGGTATGGCCCCGGCTTCTCTATTAATTTTTAATAGTGATATCACTATTTGATTGATTTACTAGTTAAAGTTTGTATTCTTTTAAACAACGGCATATGCTAAAATCTTTGTGAAAATGATTGTTTTCTTAAGAATGTAACATGGATTCTAGTCATATGGTTTAGTTGAGTAAATGGATTGTTATCTTGGTTAAATTAAGGTACAGGTACAACTCTCTCTGCCTTGATGCTACCCCATTCTTGTGCTTGTGTAGCCAGACGTCGGAGACATTAGTAAGGCCCAAGGTTGGCCCATGGTATCCCTCATACCATTAGGAGAATGAGGTTCGCCGATTGAGGCGAGTGATTGTGGTGCTGCCTAGTTCTGAGGGCCCAGGCTAGTGCGGTAAATTAGCCCACCCTAGTGCGTAGACATCCCTCTGAGGGGCAAGAGGATTGAGTGACGGAGCCTGAGAGAGTGACAGTCTAGCTGGAGTCCTTGCTAGCGGTGGCCGACGATGAGGTGTATGGTCCCATAGGGTGGTTTTGCCCAGATTAGTCGGGTAGCTTTCCAACATATTAAGTGAAAACCCTATGTTAGATAAATAGGTTCTCGAGCAATTCTATTCTAGAAGACTAGGCCAGCAGCTGTGCCTTACATGAATGAGGAAAAAAGCATTGTCTCTAGGAATCAAGACTAGTAGTTACCCAAATTATGATCAATTACCCTATGCATGATTTGATTTTTAGAAGATCATGCTCCCCCTAAGGGATAAGACTAGGTCTTACCTATGAATCGTATCCTTGAATCTCTGCATATTAGATAAGAATGAAGGGATATATACATCTCAAGCTCTGAGATTACCTTGAGGCTACTTGCTGCCTTCTTACAGTTTTACTTGTGTAGAGACCCTAACAGAATTAGCAAACTGTTTCGGCCATAACTCTCCAATAAAAACTCAGAATATGGTTGTATAACTAGTCAAAAGAACCGGAAGGCACCTAGTCTACAAGCCATTGTGGGTAGAATAGGCAAAAACATATGTATATAGCCGCAAACGTGCCATCTTTAGAAACGCGTTGCTTTTCCATATTTTTAGTATGCATGGACTCTAAATATGTAAAAGTACTCTAAATACAACCTCCTATCACCTAAATTCAAATTTTTTATTTTGGAGATACTTATCTCTTAATATAACTATTCTTGTCTCTTATTTCTTTTTGGATTTTTGGAGCTAATATTTTTATTCTATCACTTTCCTAATGTTTCTAGCCTTATCATCTCACTCTTCTCTAAGTGCACTCTCTTTCCTTCTGAAATCTATATTAAAAGAGACACATACATACATGGCTTGGGAGGGACCTTACACCTTTTACTAATTGAG